>NC_092508.1:120256854-120606854 GCF_047511675.1 Marmota flaviventris
CTAAAATGTTTCTTAACCAAGCCAGCCAATAAGTAGGCAGATACTTTGGTGGACGCTAGAAAAAAAAAAAGTCAAAAGTAGAGTTCTGATGCCGTCTAGTGTCTCATTAGGAGTTAGCACTTCTAACAATGGGAAAGTACCCACATTAAGAAGAACAGTAAGTACAAGTAGGGATGAGACAGGAATTCTTGAAACCTCCGAGAGGGGTGGGGAGATGCAACTGGAGAAGTAAGCAAGGGAGGGATCCTTAAGGAGGCCTTTATCTCACAGGTAGAAAAGGATTGGGGCAGCTATGTGACATGGTCTCAGTACGTACACATCCAAGAGTGTTAAATATGTCAGTGGAGGCTGAGCTACGTGGACAGAATGCAGAGGATCAAGTGGATGGAGTGGGGGTGGAGAAGTCTCTGTGAACATGCCAGTAAAATTTTTGTTCCCCAAAAACAAAGTGTCTCAGGTGATATCCCCAGGACCTCTTCCAGAAACCCCACGGAACCAAATCAACCTGAAATATAAAAAAGTGCACAGCATCCCATGAGAGGGAGGAACCAAGAAAGGCTGTGCTGTGGCATCTTCAGCCTCCCTCCATTGCCTCAGTGTGTAAGAGGGAAAACTGAGACCCCCAATGGAACAGACCCTGAGGTCACATTTCTATCTCAGAGCCCAAAGATCCTGCTTCCCAACTGGCTCCACAGTCTCCTGACAGAATTTCCAGATGCCTCGCCTGACTCCAATTGCCTCCTGTGGACACACTCACCATGCCCTCTGCTCCTGCACCACTACGCCTCCTGGTTCCTAGGCTGTGCTCACCTAAGGAGTGCTGGATGGGGTGTTGCCTCCCACATGCTTCCCCTGTCTCCTCCCCATCCACTGTTGGGTGGGCTCCACTCACTCAGCCTGACTCTGCCTCACAAGCTCTGCCCAACATTCAAGCCCCACTAGGTCCTCTCTACTTTATTTAAATGGGCTCCACCCAACATCTTGCCTCTTACCTGCTCTCTTATTCAGAGCCACCCCCACTCCATCCACTTGATCCTCTGCATTCTGTCCACGTAGCTCAGCCTCCACTGACATATTTAACACTCTTGGATTGCAGGTTTTTCCCTCCAGTTCTGGAATGTTTGCAGTCTGGCTTGGCCCAATTCCACCAACATCCAATAACATAAAAAATGGCTCTGGTCTTCTTCATTAGCCATACTTTTCCATCAAGTTCACTCCTACGCCAGCCTCCCTGTGTCACCTGGCCTCTCTACTGCTCCTTGAAAACTCTATCTGAAATGAAAAAATGGGATCTTGCAGAGATGACCATGGTTGTGACATCACTGAGTCTAAGGGACAATTACCTTTGGGCTCTGGTCACCTTTGAACCCCACATCTTTAATGTTTGACCTTGAACACTCTGCTAACCTAAGTTAGAGTATCTCCATTTACAAAATTCAGCTGATGATAATACTTTATTTGCATAAACGTGAACACGTTTTTAACACTATCTATGGATGCAGAGGCACTGGCAAGCAACTAGCAAGGTCCATGCCCTATATGTGAAAGAGCCCAGCCAGAATTTAAAAAGCATGTTTGCAAAAGATATGGCCTTCTGCTTTTCTTTAGCCCTGTGGTCTTAAGCACCTTCTCTTACCCTTTCAGCACAGGATGGGCACAGCTACTTGGCAAACAAGAGTCATCTGTGATCTCTTCTCCAGCCAGCTGGGGCATCTCAGATTGGGGGAGCATAAGTGTCTGACAATGGCCATCTTTCTCAAGGTTGAGTCTCAGAATAAAAGTCTCTTTATAATGACTTATGTATAACTATTGTTTATTCTGACAGCCTGAATCAATGCTGTAGAGATAGGGCAGCAGTTGGGAACTTGGGTTTCAAGCTGCAGAAACTGAACTGGGTGCTTTTAAAAAAATGCTCTAGATGACATTGGGGAGGTCAAGGGAACCTGATGGCAAAATTCCATAAAACCAGGAGCTGGGTTTTGCCAGATGATCTCAGTGCCCCAAACCCCTTTATAGTCTTTCCTGGAACCCACAGATATATGAGCACACTGGAAGCCTTTCTGCTGTTGTTTTGGTGCTGCTCAGATTCTTAGTCTTCAGAGAAGGGGTCTGGTTGGCTGGGTATAGGTATTGGCTGAGAGTATGAATTCTTCACATTAAAGTAGGTATTGAAGGATGAGTTGAGGTATGCTAAAGAACAAATGGAAGGACATTATAGGTAAGAACACCATTTGTGACCTCACAATGAAATTTGTGTCTTTTCAGAATCACACAAACACACCATGCCAGGTGCTTTTCTCATCATGTCATTCAATGTCCACAAACCTTTCAAAAATAGTGCCATATTTTGGGAAACTGTTTGCATTGTTCTACAACAATGCTAAAAGCTCCTATAAAGAATTCAAAATATACAGTAGAATACTGAAAAACTGGCCAAAGAGTGGGAATCTTGCCAAAACCCAGTGCCCCAAACACCAGAATTAACATTAGGTAGTATCATTTCTCAGGCCTTTTTAGTCACATAGATTGGAGGGTAAATAAAAATGCAAGGGTGGGTAGAAAGAATGAAAATAATTTTATTAAAATGGGGTTAAATGTGGGCTGGGTTTGTGGCTCACTGGGAGAGTGCTTGCCTAGTGCACACGAGGTGCTGGGTTATATCATCAACACCACATAAAAATAAAAAAAAATAAATTAAATAATGGTGAAAATTATAAAAAAAAGTTATTAAATATGAAAATAAACCATTTTCACTTGAATTTAAGGAAAAAAATCAGTAGAAGAGAAGTAGTTGCTAACATGACATATTTATTTTGTGACCAAAGTGCTTGTTTGATATAAGAATACACTAATATTGTGTTTAACAATGTGTCTTAAAAGTTAAAAAATAACATTAAAAAAATCTGAAGATGAGGCTCAGTGGTATGTGCCCCTAGATTCAAACCCTTGTACAAAAAAAAAAAAGAAAAAAATTGTAGTTCCTTTTTCTTATGTTACATATTGCAATTTTAGCACTCATTTTCACCTATAGTGGAGGCTGTGAAAAGTCAGTCTCTCACACATATGTCCATTTCCACACCTGACATTTTGCTGTCAGGCTATTGTTGTATGTCAAGGTCTATACTTTACCTGCCACCTCACATTAATTGAATTTTTTTTCAAATCCTAGGTTTCTCTGGAGGCAGTTTTCATCTTCAGTCCTTGGACCCTGGCTTCTTCCTTCTGTGTTCATTTAGATTCAAGTCTTTTTTGGAGAAGATCCACTTCAAAAAATGGGGACAGTAAGGCTTGCTTAAAATCACTTTCCCAGTGGCCCATCAGTGCAGGAATTGAGATTGGGACCAGTGTTAGCCTGTTGTGGAACAGTTCTCAGGAGAGCCATGGGAGCCCTGAGATTTTGGACTTGAGTGTTGGCATCAAAAGAAAAGATACTCACTCTCTGAGAACATTCTGGGGCAGGTGAGAGATCCTGGAAATGACTCAGGCCTAACTCTGCCCCAAGGGCTCAGATTAGGTAAAGTCAAGGTTTTGTCTTGTACTTTCTTTCCATCCCCAGAGACCTGAATAATAATTGGTGAAAAAGATGGCTGGTTCTCTTGGCATACATTACTCCTGTACCTGAGGACAAAGAACAGAAAGTAAAAAAAAAAAAAAAAGAAAAGAAAAATCAATGCATCTCTCTTTTCACTACTAGAAAAATATACCCATAAAATACTGAAAAAGATTTCCTTTTACTTGAAAGTCAAAGAAGCCCAGAGGTTGGTATTCTGGGCTGCTATGGCTATCCAGCTATGCCATCATGCCCCAGAACCCTTTCTGTTTTTCATTCTGCAATCTATTCAATACAGCAATCAGGGGAAAGGGAAGAAGGAAAAACAAAGATCTAGAGGCCCAGTTACTTCCACTGATATCTCATTGGCCAGCACAGAATTATAGAGACCCCTACCTGCAAAGAATATTGGGGAATACAGTTTGTTTTTTACTTTTAGTTTGGGTTTGGTTCTGTTTTTGGTTGTGGGGACTAAACCTAGGATAGCTTAAGCACTGAACAACCATCCCCAACCCTCTTTATAGTTTAGAGACAGAATCTCTCTAAGATTTTTAGGGCCTTACTACATTGCTGAAGATGTCCTTAGACTTGTGAGCCCCCTGCCTCAGCCTCTATAGTCACTGGGATTATAGGCATGTGCCACCAGGACTACCTGGCTTTTTTTTTTTTTTTTTTTTTTTTTTACATGCTGGAGTTGGATCCTAGGAGGCCATCCTTACACGTGATTTGAGTTACCTCCCTGCCTGGGTGAGAGGTGCTTAAACACAGCCTGCGTTAAAAAGCCTTCCCCACGATTTCCTAGTCCGAGGGCTTGTCCATGCTGAGCCGTGCCTTGCCACTGACCTGAAGACCCAATTTCCGGCCCTGAACTTGGGATGCTGCCCCCCTTATCCTTCATTGGATAGGATTTTCCCTTGAATTTTTTGTTCCACAATAAAAGCTCACTCCCTGGCATGCTCTCCCTCTCTCCCTAGTCTCTTCTGTAAACCTCGCCAACACATTAGGTGGCTGGAGGCGGGAACTAGGAGAAGCCATCTTGGAGCTGTGCTAAAGGTAATGAGAGTCTCTTTAATTTAAAACTCACTAGCAATTTCTTATGCACCAAATCTTCTTTATGAAGCTCAGGCAGGTCACGTGGCAGAGGAACCTAGAGCCAGTCACATGGGAAGCACTCTTTTTACTACTGAACTGAACTTTCAGCCCTAAACCTGTCATTTTGAATTATTAGAAACCCATTTTATAAAATACAAGGTCCCAGTGAAATGAATTAGTGATACCTGGACCTGGACCTTAACAACCAGTTGTGCTCGGGTGGCTTAGTGCAGGCAAAGTGCGTAGTCACATGGTGGCATGAAAGAATGGGCATCAAGTGAGGAATGGGTCCTCATGGGCTGTTAAAGGAGAAACGCTGGATAGGTGGCCAGGCTGAGATATTGTTCTTTCATATGTGTTAGGGTGGTCATCCCAGATACAGAAGGGGTACAAGGTGAGTTCATTTGGATGGTTACACACTGAGATACATCTCCAGTTTTTAAAATATTTTTCTTTGTTTTTTTATTTATATGTGGTTCTGAGAATCAAACCCAGTGCCTCACACATGCCATGCAATTCAACTGTGCTACCACTGAACCACAGGCCCAGCCTCATCCCTAGCACCTTTTATTTATTTATTTGATTTGGCCCTTCTGGGATTGAACTCTTGGATACTCCACCACTGAGCAATATCACCAGCCTCATTTTGTATTTTATTTAGAGTCTCACTAATTTTCTTAGTTCATCACCATTGTTGAGACTGACTATGAACTCTTGATCCTTCTGCCTCAGCCTCTTGAGCTACTGGGATTACAGGTGTGTGCCACTGTGTGTGGGTCCCCTTTTCTTTCTTTTTTTTTTATTATTTTGATAAAGGGTTAAATTGTTTCTCAGGAACTCACTAAGTTAATGAGGCTGGCTTTGAACCCTCAATATTCCTGCCTCAGCCTCCACATCCACTGGAATGAAAGTCCTGTGCCACTGAGCCAACTCTAATACAGTTTTTAAAGTTAATTATTCCATGGTAACATGGATCTATTTAAACTTACAATAAAAAAACATACATATAATATATGCACTTATTATAAATAATTTTTTAAGAATTAGCATATGCCATTTTTATAAAAATAGATGTCACAAAAATTACTCCCATTGACCAAATGTGACCCATAAAATCTTGAAAACATGGATATTTGATTTATATATTTTTATTCTTTTTCCAGATTTATTATTATAGACAAGTTCAAAACACTGAATGAGTGAATGCAAAGAATTATGCCAATTTCCAAAATTATTAATTGAGGATAAAATTTTTTTCCTAAAAATGACATTTATTTTCCCACAAATACTGCATGTGGCATTTATATGTTAAAGCTAAAAAGTTGATTACACAGAAACTGAAACAGAAATGCTTCCCAGATTTATGATAAGAATGAGAAAGAGATTGATTGTGTGTAAGGAGTGCCAAAATCAGTTAAGACCAGAAAGTAACTCTTAGGTTTTATGGCACAATAAGGTGATTATGTTCTATAATAACTTCTTAAACAAATCAAAATAGCCAGAAATTTGCAGGTTTCAAACAAAGAATAATAATTTTAATTAGATGAAAATAACCCTGATCTGATAATTACACACTATATACACATGTTGAGTTACAATAATGGGTCTCATATCCAAGTACAAATAGTAGATTCCAGTTAAAAATTAAAATAAACAGAAATCAACTCTTTGATGTTTTAACCAAATATCTACATCACCTCAGATTTTAAAATGGTATCCTATGTTCATAAATGTTTTACTGTTTTGTTTTTTCTTACCATCCTGTCTTTTATATCTAAAAGGTCTAAAGAGTCATGGAATGATTTAGCCTCATCCACATGGTTTTCTGATGACTGCTATTTTTTTTTTCAAAACATGTTTACACTTTATTTTCTTATTTTATTTTTTATATGGTGTTGAGGATTGAACACAGTTTCTCACATGTGCTAGGCAAACACTATAACACTGAGCCACAGTCTTAGCCCTGATGCCTGGTATTTAATAATATGTAGCTTGAAACAATTTAAAGTAAATACCTACTATTTCAGACACTTGACTTAAAACACAACGTGCCTTATATAGAAAATATTCTATCAGATTAACATCAAATTTTCTGTATCAATTTTATGTGTGCTTTTTTTACTGAAGAAATACATTGCTTCCTTCAAGCAGATGAATATTGGGATTTTATGGAAGTTCATCTTTTAGGCTTGGGCCAAATTCTTGTTCTTTAATTTATAACATTACAATGAAATGACTTTGAGTCTATCTGAACTGTGACTTTAATTACAATCCTTTATTCCAGATGATTGAGGAGAAGACAATAATAATATATTTCTACTGATATTCAATAGCTGGACTTTGGTCACTTAAGATATTTTTTCTGGTCATAATAATAACATATATGCAAGGAGGATAGCTACATTGGGGATTCAAAGACAGGCCTAAAATACTGCCAAAGAGCTTTCTACACATATTGCTATAATATTTTAACATTATGAAAACAATTTGAAGCAAAAACATATGTAGCCATTATTAAAAGAAAATATTTAAATCTATTAAATCACATATATGAGGAATTGCATAATTAAAACATAATGGCCAGCATTTCTACTGAGGACTTTTTATTTCAGAAACCCATCCATATTTGATACTTGTTATTCTTTCATACACACTATCTCTAGAATATATGTAATGTGACTCCTTATATGTCATACACGATGATCAGATTTAGCATCAAGGTAACACTTTAACTCAATAAAAGATTATAAATACAAATTAAAAAAAAATCACTAGAGGGCATGATTTTCAGTGTCTTATTAGACTAGAGTTTTCAATATGTTCCTACTGCTTAATCTAGAAGAGAAAGATGCAATCAAAGTAACACACTATCACAGAAAACCTCAAGATGAGATTATATCAAGAACTATTTTGATGATATATGGTAATTCTGAATCTATAAGAAAACCTATGTACAGTGGGAGCACAACTACCATTACATAATCCAGATATAATTCAGTAATAATATTGGAATGGCATCTGGAGGATATTAGAGGGACTTGATAACTGAAGTGAGAAAAATGTGTTTTGGGTGAATCCACATATATCCCTGGTAAGAGGATAGGCTGAGATTGATGAAGATGACACTATTTGAAACAAAGGCTTCTGCTTCATTTTCTCCTAAGATATATACTATTAATATGGAATATGAAAAAGATGAAAAAGATCAACAAACTATATTATTTTATTAATAAAAGAAACATTTTCCTCTGAAGTTTATTTTGAGATTTCAGCTAACACCATAATTTTCTTCTGAAACTTCACATTCCTTTTCTAGCACAAGATCTAGCCCAAGAACTTTACCATTGGTATCTTGGCCCTAATACATCTAGGTTTGCTAATAATTATGGGGTTCATAGTTACAGATGTTTTTGTCTCATAATTTTGGAGATGACATCAAATAAAAATTAATAATATACTTTTACAGTTTTTTAGGGGGTGCTTCTCCATTTGTACCACCTGCCCACTGAGTGTTCTCTATGACATCACCTTCAGCCCCAGAAGCTCCTGCTTGGCAAAGTTCAACCATCAATTCTCACATCAGAGCCTGTGATTCCTTGTTCCTTGTGGGTATTCTACATGTTTTTGAATGCTTGATACTCATTCTCTTCTACTGCCATCATCAATGTGATCAAACATGATCTTGTATTCACTACTGTATGCTGAACAATTGTACCAATGTATTACTTTCTAAGGCATTTATTTTCAATATTGGGGGTGTTCCAGGAATTCTTTTTTATAAGGTTCGTGTCCTCAGGTCTTTCTAAAATTCAATAAATAGATAAAACTCTAACTAAAAAACAAATGATGTTATCACTATTAATACATGAACATTAAAATAAATAAACAATATTTAAAACTCTTAATAGGTGTAAGGACTTAGATAACATAGATCAATTTGGTGGAAGACACAAAATACCAAAATGCATTGTATCCTTGGTGATCTTTGTACTGGGAAGAAATTATTGTTTTCAGCATTGGGTAGGGCACTGCTATTTTCTTCTGTAACCATGACATGGTATCAATCATATGTAAAAATAAAAAAAAAATAACAGAAATAGGAAATGGTTCTCTCAAAAAAAAAAAAAAAAAGAAAGTACAAGCACATTGTGATAATGCACAGAATATCCAAAATGTGGCCTCTGTATATGGGGCATCTACAGAAAGCATGAACTTGTATACCTGCTGGGAGAAAGAAAAGTGTTGCAACCCTCCAGCGAATTGAGCTTTATTGTTTGAAAGTATAAAAAATAGCCATTGATAAAGCAATATTTCTTGCAGGACTGAACATTGAATGTACATTTGCAAGAATATAAAATAGATTCCCAGAGCTATTCAATACAGAAATATTGTTAAGTAATGAAATTCAGAAATAGCCCGAATGTCCATCATTTTTTTTAGTTCCAACTTTCGTCTATATATTTCATGGAAAGTTAAGATTTTTGCATATGTGAAGTGTTTTCCAGGTTGTTTCATTGAGTGAAAAATAAGGGGCAGAAAGCATATACAGGAACACTCCCTTTTGGGTAAGAAAGAAATTTACATAATAACATATTATTGTTATTACCTCCTACCAAAAAAAAAAAAAGAAACAGTAAGATTATATACTAGAAACAATTAAATCAGTTGTTCATGAAGGGCAATGTTTAAAGATTAGTGGGGATGGAATATAGGTGAGTCTTCAGTGTATTCTAACATGGGTATATATTTGAGCCACATTAACAAAAAACATGTTCAAAACATAGAATTAAATCAAAGGACAAAAATCAAGCCCAACAGACAGGTAAGAGTCTGACAACACAAACATGAACCATACTATTCTGTGACTAATTAATTTCTTAAGCTTGCATGATTTCCAGGATCTTTTCTCTAGTGTGAACAAAATGTTTACCTAAAGTAGCAAAGCTTGCTGTAATGTAACATTTACTGATCAGTAATTGGCAATAAAGGATCACAGGATTCATATGCAATGTTTAGAGTCAGCATAGAAAGGGACAAGATGGGTTTTATGCTTTCTCCATTAGACTGGAGATTACAAGAGCAGCGGCCACTTCTTATCTAGTGTGAGCAGCCTGATGAATACATAGATATGATTATTAATATACATTGAAGAATTCTTTGAAAGTTTAATGCCGAGAACACAGAGATTACTTGACAGTTACTTTCCGATCCAGGTTTCAGAAGCTAAGCTATACACACTTGGGGAAAAATGACCAGTCCTAGACACTGTGTGAGTATGTATTTTAATGTTGTGGTAGTTTATCATGAGCCTAGGCAGACAAAGGTGGGGTCCTGCAGGTTATTAAGTCATGGAATAGGATTATTGTCATTTATTAAAAGAAAATTACAAAGAAACTTCTCAATTTATCCTGTGAGGACAGAGATGGTGTACTTCCTTACTCTTATCAAGCTGCTATAATAATCTTTGGTAGACTGGGTGGTTTATAAGCCACAGACACTCATTTTTCACAGTGTGTAAGGTCAAGGTACAAGGCAATTCAATGTTTGGAAAGGATATTTCTAATGCGTAGAAGCTTCTGGCTGTGTCATCATGTGATGGAAGAAGCTAGCTAGCCTGTAGCACTGTTCATTATAACATTAATTCTACTGATGAAGTCTTCAGCCTCAGGACCTCAACTCCTCCCCAAAGACTCACCTTATAATACCATCACCTTAATGGGGAGGAGTTCAACCAAGTTACCCAAGGGGACAAACCTTGAAATTAGAGCTTTCTATGAAAAAGCAAGTTCTCATTAGTCAATAAACCTGTTAGAAACTTGATCTTGGACATCTGAGCTTTCAGAAGTCCACAAATGATTTTTTTGTTGTTGTTGTAAGGTATATGTTTCTAGTACTCCCTTAGAGGAGTCCAAACAGACTAAAATATATTTAAAGTGATAATTCTGTCTTTTCAATTGTTCCTTCAATATGAACTCTTCCCTGAATTTTACACAGGTTAACAACTCTCTGAGCATCCCTCCATGTATGTGCCTATGTACATGCACATACAACAGCAAGGAGCTTGGGGATTTCCACCAAGCCCAATCCTCATATTCTGCATTTATACATGTCAAATTTGGGAACCACCCACTTGGCCCCATCCCTTCAAGGCAGGCAAAGGCCTCCTGTGTGTTACTCTCTGAGCTACCTCTTTCAGATAGGAGTGAAGCCTCCTTCTACCCTGCACTCTGAACTCTGCTCTCACGTCCTCACTGGCCCTGCCTGTATCCTGGTTAGAGCCAGGCCTTCCATTGCACCTGTACATCATTTTCCTGCTCTATGACCTGATCATTATGTGCCAACACTTTACCATGCTCATCTGTGCAGTTTTTCCTCTGTTCCCACAGCAACAACGAAGCTGCCATTTCTAGCTGTGTGATCTTAAGCAAGTTAACTCGACACAGCTGAGCATTCCTGTCCTGCAACATGGGTGTAAACATGGCTTCAACTCATTGAGTTCTTATTGCCAGTGAAGAGGTCAGGGATAGAATACTCAAAAACAATAGTGCAGTACATGGTCATCAATTGCTCCTGATGTCATTAAGTGTCACAATTACTAGCTGTCAATCTCACTTCACAACATGGGGAACATGAATCCTTTAAAAGGAAAAATAAATAAATAAAATAATTAAGTTCATATGGCCAGTGGGCCCAGGTTTGCTCTGACTCTAGATTCCCTACCCCCAACCAGAGCTCAGGGCAGAATAAATACAAAGGTGCCACATGAGGAGAGGACTAATGTAAAGCAGATAAAGGCAGTTTAATGAATGGACAAAAGGGAAAGAATTGAGGGAAGAAACCAAATCCTATATCTGACACTTGGAGAATCAGGAGATTTTACCTTCACATTGACTCCCTTCTCTTGAGAACAAAACTGTACTGAAAACAGACCACTGAGAATGGTTAGTCATCAATGCAGACAATAAAGGACACTCTGGATGTTACCAGGCTGGTTGGTGCATGTACAAATAGTCAGAGCCATGGATTGGAAGACCTCAAATGGTTCACATGAGACCTTTTGCTTCCTCCATCTGCATTCCCTGGTTCACACAATGGCAGGCTGAGCTTGGACCCTGAAGGTCCTGTGTGCTGGCAGGTGATATTCCCAGAAAATAGCATCTACACATATTTTCACAAGTTTACTCATTCTACTCAGCCACAAACAAGAATGGAATTATATCATTTGTGGGAAATGAATGAATCTGGAGAACATAAAATTAAATGAAATAAATCAGATGCAGAAAGTCAATTGTCAAGTCTTTTCTCTCATATGTGAAAGGTAAAAGAAAAATGGAGTTGAAAAAAGAAGTGGATATCAAAAAAATTGGAGAAAGAGTACTTGAGTTTAGACTGATGAAAGAGAGGATAAGAGAGATGATTCAGGCACTGAGAAATGAGACTGCTCAATGATGTTATGCCCATATATGTATAGGTCACAATTGAACATACTAATAAAATAATTACAATGTCCTAAATTAAATGTCATTTTTGGTACCAGTGACTGAAATACAGCAAGCTTCACCATTGAGCAATATCCCTATCACCAGTCCTATTTTTGTATTTTTTTAAACAGGGTTTTTCTAAGTTTTTCAAGGCTTTGCCCAAAGACCTAATGCTGGGTGCCCACAAAGCAAAAATACAAAGGACTGTCATCCCCCTGGCCTATGGAGCACTCACTAGGCACTAAGTGCTAACTGTCTATGACTTCATTTAATTCTCCCTATAGTCTTGGGAAGCAAGTGGCATTATCCCCATCTTAAAGATAAATAAATAGGAGAGAAATTAAAGATCTAAGGAGAGAAATTAAAGATCTATTCAAGCTAAGTGAGGTGGCACATGTCTGCCATCCCAGCAGATTAGGAGCCTAAGGCAGAAAGATTGTGAGTTCAAAGCCAACCTCAGCAAAATTGAGGTGCTAAGCAACTCAGTGAGACACTGTCTATAAATAAAAATACAAAGTAGGACTGGGGATATGACTCAGTGGTTATGTGCCCCTGAGTTCAATCCCAAGTACCAAAGGGAAAAGAAACTATTCAAGCCTCTATAAATATATAAAAGCCAGAACACAAATGTATGATATGTACTCAGGACCTTGGTTCATTAACATTTATATTATACTAGTCATAACATCTAGGAACCTCCCTGCAAGCTTAATAAATCCAATGCTTGAGAGTACTCCCCAGATAGTTTTGTTTCACTGACTGGAGCTAAAGTCCAGGTATCAGGGTAATTGACTCTACTGCTCACAAATAGAGATGCAATCACTTTTATATTAAAAATCAGAGAAACTTTGACAAAAAGATTGGATTCACCTTCTCAATGTTGTGCATCAAGTCCACAGAAAAACCAGGGTGTGTGTCTGTACTTCTGTAGCTCTCCAAAGAGATCTCTGTGGCTCCAACAAAAGAAGACTCCACAAAGCTGAGGGGACACAAGCCAAGCCCTCTGCCACAACTCACCCCACAATACTCCCAGGGAATAAGTGTACATAGAGGAGAGAATTCCAGGTGGTAACTTGGTTATCAATGGACAATGCCTCGCATGGAAATAGGGAATAACCCAATCCAGCAAAGGCAGAGTAGTGGCTGGGCCAGGATGGGGGCTAGCCTAGAGGATAAACTTTTCCAAGGCACATGAAGCCCAGGGCTTCCTCCTCCCCAAATGAGCCTTGCCTTATCACACATATGCTTGTTCAACTATTTATGCCCTTCTCCTATTTTATATTTCTCTTGCACATGGCTTTGGAGGTCTTATGCTTTGGCATTTCTTACATTTTTTAATGCATCTTTCAAACTACTACAAAATCAACCATGTGGAATATTACCTGTACAGGTTACAGTTTTATTTTATTACCATTTAGCTCAAGTTTCCAAATCTCTCTGAAATACACTTTTTTTAGTTTTTATGATACTTTTATTATCCCTTTACATATTGACAATGGTTGTGATAAAGCATTATCTTCTGATTTCAACACCTGGAATATCAGTGACCTGCTTAAAATGATTGCACTTTCTTTTAATTCTCCTTTTTTATATTTCTTTTGCACATGGCTTTGAAGGTCTCATGATTTGGCATTTCTTATAAATGTTTTTTCTGCAGCTTTCAAACTACTCCAAATTCAACCATGTGGAATAGGCCTTACAGGTTTTAATTGATTTTATTATCATTTAATTCAAGTTTCCAAATCTCTCTCAAAATACTTTTTTTTTCCATTTTTATGATACTTGTATTAACTCTTCACACATTGACAATGGTGGTGATAAAGCAGTATCTTCTGACTCCAACACTGGAATTTCAGTGACCTGCTTGAAATGATTGTACTTTCTTTTGATTCTACATCACAAGTCTCCATTTTATTTTTTATGCTTTATATAACTTTATATATAGTACAGACACTACTAAGCTAATATTACATGGTTTGTCTCAGAGAAAGGGCAGGCCTCCCCTCTACCTCTGTTAGTGAATATGATGGCTCATCACAGGTTCCTTAGGGTTGCCTTTCAGCATGGGCTCTGACTCAGCTCCATGTTTAATCTTCCTGTGATCTCCTCAGCGTGTAGCCTTCAGTTCTTCTTCTTCTTCTTCTTCTTCTTCTTCTTCTTCTTCTTCTTCTTCTTCTTCTTCTTCTTCTGAAATTTCAGATTAATTTCATTAATTAATTATTAATTTTAATTAATTAAGTATTAATCATTAATTAATTATTAATTTAAATATTTTACACAGAGCCTGAATCACAAAAAATCCATTTCAGAAATGGTGGCATAAAGAAACAACACTACCCAGAAACCAGGTGCTTCATGTGAGAAAAAGCTAGGGAAGAGGAGCCTATAACACATGATAGAGAGAGGACCCTCAGAGCCATGGTGTAACCACGGGAGGTGCCAGAAATCCCTCACCCCAAATTGGAGGCATTGTAAATTGTTTAATTGGACTGGACTAATTTGATCTTATGATCAGAGTAATAGCAATTTTGTTTGGACATGATTCCAATTGATATGCCTTTCCAAATATGTCCAGAAAAAAATTTGGAGACCAGCTCTCCCAGAATTGCTGTTATCCACCAAAGAAGAAGTAAAATTAAGAGACAGCTTACGTGTTACACTGGGAAAGCCACAGTTCTGTGTTTTCCAGGGAGATTTTTGTCATATTTCTCTAGAGAATAATATTATAGGCCTGCAGAGACAGAACTTAAAGATGTCTTTCCTTAAAACGTGCAACTTTTAGGCTATTACCTGCAAAACATCATCCTTTGCCTCATCCATCTGGATAAGTGCCTCTGCATTCTTAGATTCAGAAATAGTGTGCAGTTGGGTCATGGACAGGCTGTGGAAGGAGGAAATTTTAGCATACTAGTGAGGTTTCTTGTAGATGCAGGAGAGAGACTTCAGCTCCAATAATTTTACTCAATCCAGAGGACTGTGTTCTGTATGGTACATTGAGGATATTTTCTTCTAACAATGTTTGCTTCTTTAATTTTATATCCTCCTAAAATGAGTCATTTTTAATAGGTAATAATGATTAATTTTAGTTTTCCATTTGTTCTAAGTTTAATGAGTTCTAGTGATACAACTTAAATATGGAATGTCATCTATAGATTTTAAAAAATTACTTATTTGTATACATATTATAAAAGAAGACATGAGTTTTAATTTAATATTTTATAAATTTTATTTTATTTTATTTTCATGTGGTGCTGAGGATAAAAACCAGGACCTTACATATGCTAGGCAAGTGCTCCAACACTGAGCCATATCTCCATCTGTAATTTAGCATTTTTTATTTATAAACGTGCTTCTGTAATATTAAAAAATAAAATAGAACTACTATTGATGTGAATTTTATAATTTGAGTAATTATAATTTTTAAATTTTAAGAATGAAATGATATTTTATGTTCAAAACTTCATTTCATAAAGGGCAATATCACAATGCCATAAACTAATTATATTTCTCATAAAGTCTTTGGATCCAATTTAACTCAAAATATTAAAAATTTCCTGATCCTGTACTCTTTCAGTTAGGAAATTACAAATAAGAGAATCATGATAAAAGGGTTTGGAAGCACACTAAATATTTTTGAAAATCAAATGAATGTACTAGTAATTTCCCATTCCCGATTAAAAATAAACAGGAATATAATTTCCAAGTTTAGAGGAGGAATATTTGTGTTCATTCGTTCTTTATGTATTAGTTTCATGTGTGTATATATATGTGACTATATACATACATATATGCCCTTTCCCATTTCTGACACAATGGAAATGTCTGAATCTAATTTTTCTTAAAGGAACATTTAGGTCAGTGGAATCCCAGTCTACCCTGATCACTGTACTTAAATTTCTGATTTTTTAACAAACTCGGTTGTTTTTAAGTTCTTTTTTTGCTTGTTTGTTTGTTTGTTTTTTGTCTTTAGCATGAATAAATAAGTGTAAACCTATCTCTTTCTCTGGTCACTGAAACACAAAGAACAAGATGACAAAGGAAAGCCAAAGTTGTGGGGAAGAAAACCAGGACTTGAATTTTACATAACTACATCAATCAGAGAGACAGACTGCACTCTAGGACTCCTTGGGTTTCCCAGTAATGACAGTTTGACATCTGTGAAGAAGCACCTATCTGGCTTCCTATTTCATTACTTTAAGTTTAAACAGATCTTAATTTTATGATCCATATAAATTTATTGATCTTCAACTATGTGATAACTCTAAGGCTAGACTCTGGAATGAGGAGTTCTTTAAGCCACTGTGAATTTTCTAGCTTGCATGGTAATTGCTCTCTAATTTAGAAACTGTATGATTACCAAGAGTTTTTTCAAAAAAATCTATAATTATAAAGAGGCATATAACTCATATAAGCATATATTACATTAATACATCTGAACAAATGAAGCATGTGAGATCACAAAACAAAAACATAGAACTAAAACTACTCACAAAGCTATAAAAAGTGCTGCAATTACAAAAAAAAAAAAAAAAAAAAAAAAAAAAAAACTGTCTTTTAGGTCCAAAGCATGTGTTTTCAAAGTCCTGTAGCTAATAAATGTCTATACCTTCTTTATTCAAAATTTATTGCTGTGCATGCATTATCATAATTTGTTTGAAGGATCATGTGTTGATATAGTGTTTCATTTCAAAAAACTCTCTTAAAAGAACTAAGAATTTTTCTTGTAACATCATCCATCACTAATTGTATTAGTACCATAGTTATATTGTGAATTTTGAGCCTATTAGAGAAGTTTGCTTAAAATTTAAAAATTCTGTGTCACTGAAAAGGTAGGAGATATATTATATTAAAGCTGACCTTATTGTTTAGGAAAGAGAAATCTGTCAAAGGAAATATATCCAGGTATTTGGTCATTTTTGTGGTACTGATCTGTGTATAATAAGTAAAATTTAATTTTATTTGCAGATATATGGAACTGTGCTTCAAAATAAATGTGCCTTGAGAAATAATATTAGTGTATTTAACCTCTACATCTATGTCTAGAAAATTTACATAATATCATAAAAATTATATGTTTTGTGTAGAAATGCTATTCACTGTATTGTATTTTGAGGAGATTCATGGATTTGGTATTTTTGCTTCAAATATGTTTTGTCAAAAATAAACAGAACTTGGTTATAAAGCTTTTTTTATATTATATCATCAATTTATGGTGACGTTTTTATTCTCTTTCAAGCACAACTATATATGAAAAATAGTGATTCTTTTTTTTTGGTGTCATGTTATCTCCAAAATTCTTATCCTTTGTGAAAAAAGATAATTTTGTAGTGCAGAATTACATCCTAATAAAGCCTATTTTATTTCCTCCAATTTTAATCATGGATCTAAATTCATATTAAAATGTATTGAACATTTTTGACTGTGTATTATAAGCCCATAAAGTAACTA
Organism: Marmota flaviventris; assembly: GCF_047511675.1. NCBI lineage: Eukaryota > Metazoa > Chordata > Mammalia > Rodentia > Sciuridae > Marmota > Marmota flaviventris. Next base: position 120,274,426 of record NC_092508.1, read on the forward strand.
TTTTACTTAGAGATCTGGATATTCAAATATACAAGTCTATTTTACTGACAATGAATTAAAGTAACAGTAAAAGAGAAGCATAAAATGAGATAAACATCCACAATGAAAAGAGGAGGTAATCTTCAGTGACAAAAAGACTTTAAAGACCTTCTGGAAAACAAAAAGTCTGGAAGTAGATGAAGGATGCATTTGAGTTCTAATTAGGGCTTCCCAGGAGGTGGATTAAGAACATGACTAGGCACCTTGGAAGTCCATAAGTTAGTGTGCTTCAGATCAGCACAATGGAAATAAAGGGAAGGAAGCACATTTGGGCACACAGAATCTGGGGTTGCAATCTAATCTCAAAGGAGGCTTCTGCTTACTCAAAGTGAAATTATGGATCTGTCTTGCACTCTCATATTGTCATACTTGAGACATGGAGTGTGATTTACATGAGTCTCAAACGGTCTTGAGTTTAGGAAACCTAAAATGGTAATAGCCAGAAAAATGATCTTCTACTAATGAAAATATTTTGAAAAGACCACTTTCAGCAATTGTCTGGGAAATGAATCCTTCAGTCCTAATGGTGCCATAAAGCATAGTTCCCTGTAGTAACACCACAAAAACTCACTTTTCAGTCTAAGTTCTGTACTTAGTTTATGGTACTGGTGAGACTCTATTCCTGAAGAAAACTTATAAGAATGGAAAATAGTGCAATTAGTTACAGTTTTGACAGCTGTGTAGACTGAATATCAAATTAATAGTCATCTTATGTCTCTTCCTCTGTTCAATTTAGATAAACTAAACATACTTCCTTAGGTCTCTATACTCATCCCAAAATCATTTGAGGCTCCTCACTATAATTTTCTCAAGACACAACTACTGCACTGATCCTTTTACAATTCCTGTATGGAAAGTGAATACTAAAACGTAGAGAATTGGAACATCTGTTTTCAAATTGAATCATCTGATTTTTATCTTCAAATATACAATAGATTTTTATATTTGGATACAGTGGATACCATGGTCATAGACCAATAGTAATATTTTTATTTTTGTTAAGTGTGGTCTGATTCAATTTTAGGCATGATGTATTGGCACTTTATTAGTGGTACTTGCTTAGCATTGCAACATGGAATCAATGTCCTTCTGGTGAGGAGAGTGAATTGACCTACCTAGGATTGTAATTTCTCCTCTTGCTTTCTGTTTTCTTAGTACATAGAATTTAGAGTCCTCAGGTGCAGTTTAAATTTTAGTTGGAATTTTGTTAAACATCCTGTTGGTAAAGGGTCCTCTTAAATAATTAGGATTTCTAAAAGTGGAGGATGCAGAGGCATGATGTAAGAAAATATGATTTCCAAGTGCATTAATAGGAGTGATGGTGAGTTAAGACTCTTAAACTTTGACACTCTGGTTCCTGGATCTATATATTGTGTCTCTTGGTAGCACAACCTGATATAATGATGTGAAATTTAAGAAGTGTTAGCAACACCATCACCTGTTCCAGAATTCTACCAGGCCAGCAGCTTTTTGTTTCTATTTTTAGATGATAATACAGTGGACACCATGGTCATAGACCAATAGTAATATCTTTATTTTTGTTAAGTGTGATCTGATTCGATTTTAGGCATGATGTATTGACACTTTATTAGTGGTACTTGCTTAGCATTTATTGTCTGTAAAAGCAAAATTTAAAAAAAAATGTTTGGGTTTTTCTTGTTAAAATTATTTCTGGGTTAAAAGACGTCCACTTGTTAATTTATTATGAGAAAATGATGAAAAGAATGATGCTTTAACAGGAACCTAGAGATAGATCTCTCCTCCTAGCTGGCTAGATATTTGGAAGAAGCCTTTGATAGATAAAATATGGTGACTGGAAACCACTATTTTACTCAGTCCTCATTCATCCTGTGCAGCATCAGAGGCTGGATAAAAACAACTATCCAAGTCCAGTTGTCAACTTGGTTGTCTTGCACAATGTCCATGATGTATGTGCTTTGGTATGTGATAGAATGAAATCCCATGATATTTACACTGCATTGTCTCTCTCAGAGATCCATCCTTATTACTGTACCCCCCAAATTGTATAGTCTTCAAAGTTCCTTCTAAACCCTTGACCAAGTCTTGATTTCTTCTTATTATTTTATATACCTTCTTATGTACTTTTTTACCTGAGGTAACTGCTTTTTCCACGTGAAATTAAGGATGAAGTGTGCTGCCAAGTATCATGCTCTTTAGAAAGAGTTTTTTTTTCATCTTTTTTTTATTTTTCAAGGGTAATCCTGAAAGATACTGTACAATGGTGTTATTTTATTTCACTTTACTTCTAAATGAAGATAACTCATATTTATTTCTAGTAATATTTTGATAGAGGTTGGCCAATTTCTTCTTCTGATTCACAAAAGGGACCTTTTCCCAAAGAAGGAAATGAATAGGTGTTTTATCACACCTTTGCTCTGAAATTGATTGGGGTTTTCTGAGAAAGAGTGTAACTTCAGTGACTATCTTCTTGGTTAGTTATTTGCTTAGTTATTGGTCACATTCTACAAGTGTGACCTCAGGTGAAATGCCAAGGAAGATAGAGAGTAAAATAAGTAGAAGTTATCAATTGATTATACTTTTGTAACTGAAGTAAGGTTTGTGAAGTACTATGACTTGCATATCTCTCTGCCTTCCATTTAAAATCTTTATTTTTGTGTATCACTAATAAACTTCCAAAAATATAATTTACATCTATTATTTTCTAATCCTGTTCATGATTTCTCTATTTTCATGATTATATAAATTTTTCATAACTGACACTAACTTGATAATCTGTGTCATTCCCTGGTTTACAAACACTTATTGATTTCTGTCTCTTTTTAGTTATAATTGGCCTCCAGTGACTAAGGGAAGTCTGCTCCTTAGTCAGACTTCCAGTCTGCTCCTCCCAGCCCTACTTCAGCCTCTCAGCTTCCCAGACCCTCATGCAGTTGGTTGTAAATTTTTCCAGAAGCTGTTTTATTGTCTACTTTTCAGAGACAAAAAATAAAAATCAAAACTGAAAAAAAGATACTTTAGGGCTGGGGATATGGCTCAAGTAGTAGCGTGCTTGCCTAGTATGCATGACGCACAGGGTTTGATTCTCAGCACCAGGTAAAAAAAATAAAGATATTGTGTCCTCCTAAAACTAAAATGAATATTTTTTTTTATAAAAAGATACTTTAAAAAGTAAAATGTAGAGGGAGAAAGTAGCATTTTTTTTTTTTTTTTTTTTTGGTAATTAGGCTTTTTTATTTATTTATTTTTTTTTTTATTATTAGTTGTTCAAAACATTTCAAACCTCTTGACATATCATATTTCATACATTTGATTCAAGCAGATTAATAGGCTTTTTATTTTTTTTTTAATATTTGTCTGATTTTAATGTGGGTCACCCACTAACACTTCATCAAAATAACAGTTTCTTTTCTGAGTTCAGGTGACCAAGGAATAGCCATACCCTTGGAACAAACAAAACACACACACACACACACAAAAAAAAAAACAACAACAACAAAAAAAAAAAAAAAAAAAAAACAGAATTATCTTTAACCTAACTTTTTATATGATGTCTCAGATCCCCTTAACTTTGCATATTAGCTTCTTTGTTCAGTTGAATTGTAACTGTTTTTTGTATTTGGAAAGATTGTGACTATTGAACTTGAAACATTTTATTCTGCACATCTTGGTGGTTTCTGGTGATGTTACGTGGGTGACAGGGTGAAGGGAAAGTGGGGGATTCTTTCCTATCATAACATGAAGTTTCCCCCACAGTCTGTTCTCAGGTGCCAGACCTCAATTATTTCTTACAGTGGTATACTTTGATTATTTTTACTTCCCTTTACCCATAAGTTTTAACAGCATTTTATCAAACTGTGCTTATTAAGATCCATTTTTAAAATAAAGTTATAGTTCGCCTAACCAGTCTGCACTTATTGCTTATGGTTTCACTCACCTGCTATGCCTGTTTTTGGTCTGAAAAACAGATATATTATTTTCTGTATTTTATCCATTTTCCTACATGTATATACTGAAAAGAAAATTAGGTCTGGAAATATTCCATTTTGATTGAGTGCAATAATCAAGAAAATACATTTTAAATATGCTAAATATATCTCCATATTTTCTCAAGTAGCTATGCTTAAAACAAAGAAAATATCCTGAAATGAAAAACCATGGTCAGCTTCAATAAAGCAAGAATATAACCCAAGAATTTATCCTTAATGATGGATTATAGATGATAAATACAGAATAACCTCAAGAGTTAAAGGAAAAATAGTATTCAATCTGGTATTCTAAAATGAAGCAGATTGTCCATCAATGATAAATAAAAATAGATTTTCATAAATAATAAAAATCTAAAAAGCTATTTTCCATGCCTCATTTCAAAAAGAGTTTCTCAATATAGAAGAAAAAATTAAAAAGAGAGCAGAGTTGGTGGACAGAAACAGTGGCTCTAACTGCAGAGCTCAAGAAAGTTATGCTTATTCTGCAGTAGACCTTGAAAATAGTTTTTTAGCATACCTCAATCCTACCTTTAAAATGATGGTTTAATAGAAATATTAGCTAGTGAGTAGTCAAGTGATTGAATGTAGCAAAAGTTCGAAGATTCTAGTGGTCTATTTTTCTCACCATAAAAAAATGAATATTAGAAAATACAGGAAAAACAAATGATTAAAAAAAGAAAGTAAAAATGCACTAAACACAAATAATGGAAAGCCAAGTTCTATATATGAAACACAGTAAAATGTGCACTTTTTGTAAAAGTTAATGGGAAAGAAGAAACTAGTATTGATTGTTTCTGATGGTAAGAATATCCCTCCATGAGCAGCATTCATGTCCTGATATTAGATGTCAGAAAGGCTAATAAATTCGAGAAAGAAATCATTCTTACTTCTGGTGTGTGTTTTGTGATGAAAAGTATCTTAAAGTCAAATTTGTGAAATGCTTACGGGTTTTTAACCTTCATAAATTTTCTGTAGACAAAGAATGCAACACATAATTATTTTTTAAAGAGAATAACTAAATGAGGAAGCATAAACACAGATACTTGTAACTATTAAAAAATAGAGTGGGGTGTGGTGGCCTGTACAGATGCTGATACTCCGAAATAATAAAGTGTCCAATGTAAATTAAGCAAGAAATCACAGAACACATACCGTAAATGATAATCAGTTAAACGCTAAATCCTTTTAATATTTGATTAATTAGGCCTGAAGAAAAAGAAGTGGCCCCATAAGTTAAATTGGTTTTCCTCCCTCTCTCATTGCAATTAGAAAAAATAATGGGAACACCTAAAACATTGTGTAGGGTCTTCTATTTATGTTTCAAAATTATGATCAATATAATCAGACAACTAGTAGTAGGTATGGCTAAATTTAGTTTCCTTTTAAAACTTTACATAGTTGCAGATAGAGTGTAGGCTGCTGATTTGGGTGTAAATTTTGGGAACTACTGTTTTATATGGCACTGCGGATTGAACTTGGGGTGCTTTATCACTCATATATATATACACAAAATTATTTGATATTTTATTTTGAGACCTTGTCTCACTTAGTTACCAAGGCTGGTCTTGATGTTGTGATCCTTCTGCCTCAGCCTCTATGATATTTGGGATTACAGCTATGTACCACCACATCAGGCCTGGACACTACTTTTTTTTTACATGCATCTAATAATCAAAATTATTTTAAATATTTTTGCCTTTTCTTTGATATAAAATATTCAATACTATCTTACCAAATTGGTTTTGACCATATTTTTTTGAAAAGGCAAATATTCATGTTGAGCAGTTATACTTTTTTTTTCTTACCATAACAAGATTTACTCATTAGATTCTATCCTGAGTTATCAAGTCAATTTTATCCGTGTTTTAGAAAAAACAAATTGCTATAAATTGTTCTGTTTTAATAGAAGTACCTTCCTCTTAGTCATAATCAAAAAAAAAAAAAAAAGATAGGAGAAAATTTAGGAAAGTCAAAAGCTAAGATCCAACATTTGGCCAGTTCTTGTTTCAACCAGATGTTTATGATTTGATTGTTTCTCTTTTAAATTTCTTCTTCTGATTTCTCTGATGGCCTTTTCTATGATATTTAATAGCTTCATTTAAAAGCACTTGTTTATGTGAAAAGTGGATACTAAGGGAAATAAATATCTGAAACAAATTCATAGTACTCAATATGTTTCTCATGATTATATACAGTTTCCTCCCACCATTCTGGGATTTCAACTTATAGAGCTTTAAATGACTTCCATTCCTCACTATATTTCACTATCAACACATGCAGAAATAATTTCTCAACAAATTTATATTAAATAAGTAGTAATTTCGAGAAAACCAGATATAATTTACACCTGTGAAATTAAACAATATATGTGGAAGTTTGCTATAGAATACTTGGCATATTCAAAGAATAAAATGAAGAAATTTACCAGAATTGTTGCTTTCCTTTAAGTGATAGGGCACAGTTTATTGACATGTTGTTTCAAAAAGAAATTAACATTTTCCTCATAAAAATAGTTGTTATTCTTTAACATAAATTTTACTTGATTTTTTTTTTAATTTTTACCCATTTATCTTGCACACTGAGAAGGTTTCTGCTGGGGTAAAACACAGTGAGATACTGATCAATCAATTGTATTTTCAACTAATGTTTTAAAATGCATCTCTGACACATTTGCTTGTTTTCATTTTATATAATAGCATCATGCACAATCAGCATGAGAAGAGTTTGCTCATTAATTTTGGTATCAATAGTGGGTTAGGTACATTGAAAAGATGTTGAGAAAATTACATCTATAATGGTGGAATCTCCTAATTCTTTGTTTTCATCTTTCCTGTGGTGCTTCTGCTCTTGATATTGGTATGTTACCTTTAATTTGCATTGTACATACAGTTTCTTAAAACAAAAGACACTTAGAATTGAGGAAATCACACATAGTAAGTTTATTTCATAAACTGATATAAGACTCAATGAAAGACTTCAGCATTATTGATGTACATTTTATCAAAATTCCATTATATCACAATGGTATATACAGTATTAAAATTTTATATAGCTAAAGGTTTTTTTTTAACAATGAATGATAGGTACCGTAAGCAAGTATGTAGTTTGAATTATTCATTAACTGAGCTTCATTCATTCATAATATAATAGTGGACAAAAAACACACATCAGAGTGTCTGTTTTTGAAAAAAAAAATGTTTGGTGAATTACTAACAATGCAGCATGAAATTTTTATTTATTATTGGTTCATTATACCCATATCTTACTTACATAGTAAGATTGTTATAATATTCAATAAGTTGTAGCAAATATCATGAAATACCACATACCATATTGTACAGATTATATAAATGCTCTTATTATTTCTTCATTCTTTTTCACAAATATTTATCAGGCACTTCCTATATGCTAATTAGAAATAAGTTCATTATCATTATTTCAGACATTTTTTTTAAATGCAAGACCTCATTTGAAAAGAGCAATATAGATTTCAGAAGTAACTACAGCTTCTCTAGTGAATAATGTGTATAAAATCTGCTAAGGTCTGGGGTATGCAAATACATTTGAGATGAATCAGAGAGTACATATGAAAAAACAGTACTATTTATTATGTTATTTAAATAAAGTGAAATATCATACCAAAGGTTAAAAATTTAACTTTTGGGAAAACAAAAGCAAATGGGTGCACTAGTATTTGAAATAAGGTAATAATAATTTTTTACTATAATTAGTTGTTTCTGAGTCTCATTTCACTCTTTAATTATCTATCCATTGTGTTAAGAACCCCTATAGGTGTTAATCTATATAAGGTACATAAATTGTGGTGTGAGGTGTTATTGGAAAATATTAACATTCAGTGAATAATGCCATCAATTTTCTGTTTTGCAATATTAAAGAACTATTTCAGATTTATTGCAATGGATAGTTTTGTTTAAAGGTAACAGTAGTTTTTCAATGTAGAAATTACTAAGAAAAATTTAGGTGTTCTCCAAAAGTCTGTAACAACCATATTTGATGAACTTTGTGTCATAATGTATAAGAAAAGTTGATTCCCTACCTCAAACCAGACATCATTGGAATAACCTTGTGTAGTATCAGCACATACAAGTTTAGATGAGGACTTTTGCTTCTTTTCTCCTTTTACTTCCTACCTACAACATGGCTTATTTTTCATAAGCATATTTCTATGCTTGTTCAACCTCTCACACATCTCAGAATTCACTAGAAGGGATCCCTGACAATCTAGAAACAAACATATCTGAGATAGTGTACAGATTAATATATGAAGAAGTTCAAGAAAATATTGATCTGGCCATAAGATGGTGCGGTAACTATATAGAAAGCTGAAAATTTAAATAGAAAGAAATATAATACTCCTGAGAATTACTATGAATCATGTAGTCTTTAGAAGCAGATATTTTAAGTAGGAAGCTCTGAGACTGATGTCCACTGCATCTTTTATATGAATATTTGCTCTGGTTTTGAGGGCCGCCAGATTTTAGCCAGTAAACTTTTGGCTTGATATAGCATAATCAGAAAGCCCAGCATTCTGTTTTTATACCTAGGCATGGTTTACTAAACATTCATTGAGTTTCTGCACAGACTTTTCCCTTATTTTAATATAACTAGCCCATTAGTCTTGTCACATTCAAATTCATTCATTCTTCAAAAAGTAATTTAATTAAATTCCCTATTGTCTTTAAAATAAAAAAAAATCAACCTAAAATAATTTCTATACTGTAAAGCATTTATTGTAGTATCTAGAATCTTTATAACTACTAAGAAATGGCATTCTATGTCTCATTTTTACCATTGTCTCTCTCATATTACTTTCATTATAATTTGAGTATGTCCCCTAAAAGCTCATGTGTTTGGAACTTAGTTTCAAAGGGAGAGAGTTGGAAAATAGTGGAATGTTTAAGAAGTGAGATCTAGTAAATTGTGGTTAGACCATTGGGGTAGATGTTCTTGGAGAGGGTTAATGTAACTTTCATGTGGCACAACATAGTTCTTATTAAAGCCGGTTGTTATAAAAGAGCAAGTCTTTTTTCTAAATTTCTCTGACTTCCTGTCTCATTATGTTCTCTCTACCTCTCAAATGAGCCCTCACCATAATGCCACCTCATGTGTAATGCAGGTGAAGGAGCTGTCACAGGAGCTGAGAAAATTCTGGTAGAGTGTACTTAAATCTTCAGAACTATGTACTCAAAAATATTTTTATTTATTTACAAGTTGTAGTTGGACACAATACCTTTATTTTATTTATTTATTCATTTTTATGTGGTGCTGAGAATTGAACCCAGCTTCTTGAATGTGACAGGTGAGCACTTTACCACTGAGCCACAACCCCAGCCTCTCAGAAAATATTTTTATGCATTTATATCTCTTTTTATACATTGTCCTGTTTCTGGTATTTTTCTATAACATTATAAAACAGATTAAAACAACCTCTGTGTCTTATTTCTAAAGAAGAGATGTGAGACTTTGCAATGTATTATCAAAAAATTCTGTAAAAGCTTTAGAATAACAACTGTTATGCATTCACTGAGTGACCTTTAGTGAGTGATTAAATATATTTTAGTCTAAGGCATCTTACTATGAGAGTGAGTAGAACATCTAAGATTACATTTTAAAAACTCTGGTATAGTTTAGATGGTAATGGCTTAGAATTTCTGATTCTTATTTGTTTTTATCGTTTAAAGGTGATATCTTGTATTTCTTATATTCCTCATGGTGCTTAGGTTAATGTATTGCCATTTACTTTGGGACTCAAATATGTGGAATTTATTTTGTTTAGTAAAGCAAAAGCAAGAATGGTTCCTTAGAATATAGCAAAGACTCTAAGAGAATGTTTTTATTTTTAATGGGAAGAATTGCCTCATTGCTAATGATTATAGAGGGAATTTACATCTTGATGACACCCATTAATCAGAAATGGTCTGAACTGACTAGATCAAAACCATTAGAAAACCATGACTAAAGAGGCAGATATAAAAAAAAATAGGTTTTTCTAGCACCATTTTTAGTCTCCTATTAGAGTACAAATAATGGTATTTTTTACCAGTGAAAAGACTCAAACACATGTAGCTGCATTTTAAGCCTCCTGTAATTGTGGAATTGATTTTGTTTAGTAAAGCAAAAACAAGAGTGGTTCTTTAGAATATAGCAAAGACTATATGAGAATGTTTTTTTTTTTATTTTTAATGGGAAGAATTGTCTCATTGCTAATGATTATAGAGGGAATTTATATTTTGATGACACCCATTAATCAGAAATGGTCTGAACTGACTAGATCAAAACCATTAGAAAACCATGAATAAAGAGGCTGATTAAAAAAATAGGTTTGGGGCTGGGGATGTGGCTCAAGCACTAGCACGCTCTCCTGGCATGCGTGCAGCCCGGGTTTGATCCTCAGCACCACACACAAACGATGATGTTGTGCCCACCGAAAACTAAAAAAATAAAATATTAAATAATTCTCTCTCACTCTCTATCTCTCTTAAAAAAATAGGCTTGTCTACCACCATTTTGAGTCTCCTATTAGAGTACAAATTATAGTATTTTACCAGTGAAAGGACTCAAACACATTTAGCTGCATTTAAAGCCTCTTGTAATCACACAAGTCACCATCAGTCATAATACCATTGTAGGAAGATAAATGTAGATCTTCACAGGCAGAAAAATCAAATACAAGAAGTGCAATTTGCCTTATGCAAAAAAGAGACCTCATTATTTATGTCATACTTCTTTTAGCTCCCAGGTTCCATCTATTTGAGCTCAAGATATACAACCAGAAGAAAGTGGATTTGTTTTATGCTAGATGAGTTAAGAACTGATATAATTAGAATGTAGAGTAAACATATTTTGATTTGGGGTTCAGTTGTTTTAAGTATGATGGCTTGCCCAGGAAAGCAATGCAGGAGATATTGTCCTCCACCTCACACAAATTGTATGGAAAAATTATTATTTGTTTAAATTAAAAGTGGAAGCCACAAGCAATCTATAGCAGGTATTGAAATGTCATGATGAGACATCAAACTGCAGTTTTTTTCTCATGTTTTTGTATCATTGATTGCTGTGGAATTTGAATATTTGAAATATAAAAACTATATTTAAAAATAAACATTAATATTCTTTTGTATTTTAAGGTAATTTTAAGGCTCATAGCCTAAGGTCATAATATACAATATAATTACCTCATATTTTTCTAATTTAATCCCAAGACAAAGGAGTTGGAATCTATTTTTCATGAAAAAAATATTTTTACTAAGTAAAATTATGTTGTTCCATGTATCATTCTTTTCTATTAATAGAAGTGAATGCCTTGATGGGACTGCCAAAAGGTTTATATTAACTTGCCCTGATGAATATTGTGGCAGAATATATGGAGGATGAAACAGAAGATTTCTGAAATTGTGTATTTTTGTGGCTAGAAACTCTTGAAAGGTACATCATTGTTATTAATGAAAAAGACTGACTAAAAACAGCAATGTTGTTTAAGCGTACATACGTGAACAAATACTTTGTTAAACAAAAATGCCCTGTGCAGCCAGGGATGGATGAAATACATTATACTTAGATTCTGGTAATCTCAGTTCTTTTTTTTTCACTCTAATTAGTAAATTTTTCTAGCTCAATAAATCTCTCTCTATTCCTTTTCTTGCTTTTAAAACCAGAGGGGCAATACTTGTCTTTTTTAACTTTCTGGATTGTTTCTCAATTTGACTGCAATAAAATATGCAGAAAATTTTTGGAATATATTACAAAGCATACAAATGGAGGTGAATAATCTTTGCTTACTTTGTGACTCTTCTTCTTTCAAATGCTGTTGTAGTTCAAAGTGGGTAACTTATCATTCTTCAATTACCTTTAACTGGTTATATGTCCATTTTTCCCCTAGCATTTGGAAACCACACTTCATCCACTATTGATCACTTGCTTAAGTCTTTACAAATTTTTATTTATATATTGTTGTGTGTTGATCCAATTGATTTTTCTTCTCATTTAGTGTAGTTTCATGTATAATTAAATTTGTATAAATATGTCTATACTGGAGAGTGTAAAATGTCCCTAGACCTTGTTCTTAGGCATATGTTGCTGTAAACTAAGGTCTTCATGAATTATATGTAATCATGGTTAATAAAATTGTGAATGATGTTCAATATGATTTTTGTATGGATTCTGTGTATAATAAGCTTTTACCCTATTGTACCTGAAAAGCCAACATTTTATGATAAGAAACTTAATCTTTACATACAACCTTCTCAGTTTACCTGTTACTACTTGATCCTCAGAAAATGAGACTGTAGAACATAGCTCATTGATTATTTTGTCATAAGTATAAGGCCTCACTCAACCTTGACTCCACATCACATCCATTTCTCCAATTCCTGCCCTAAAATAACACTACCTATAGAATAATAAAGATATCAGAATTTACTCATGTACATGAAAACACTGATCATTGACCTCATTCACAGAAAAATGAAATGTCTCCAATGAGGATGAAGTCTAGAAGGCCATTATGCACACAAGAAAGATAAAGCTCTTCTCTCCTGTAATAGCTACCCTTAAGTTTGTGGAAATTCAATCTATTAAAATCACTAGGAAATGTTAAAATGTTAAAAAGTTAAAATTTTAAAATTTATAAATCAAAATATGAAACCCTGGGGCTTATTTTCCTATATCTATATCCTTCTTATAACTCTTAATTTCACCATAAATACAAACAGAAAAAAAAAATGATCTGACTTATGCAAATTGTATTCCACATGAAGTTTGATTAAAATGTGTAAAAGTATTTAACAGATGCTAGAGTATTATTCACTCACCAGTATGTTTTACAGTTACATAGAACATTTAGTCAAGTGGAACACTATGATGTCTGTCATTTAACAACAGGATGCAATACATGAGTGTTAACATATAAACAAATATTCAGTTATAAAGACATATTGCATACATAAGGTAAATATAGGTTAAAAATGCACTGTGAACCTGACATGATGGTCTATGCTTGTAATCCAAGCAAACTGGGAAGCTGAGTAATTTCATAAGTTTAAATTCAGCCTCAGCAACTTAGTGTGGTTTCAAGCATCTTAGCAAGACAGTCTCAAACTTTGAAAAAGTGGAGAGAGGGCTTAGGAATGTGGCTCAGTGTATAAAAATACCTAAACTTAAACTGAAATACAAAACAAATTATAGTTTAAAATATTACACTTCAGTGTTAAACATCAAAAATTGATTTCATATAATTCTTTTATCAGTATTCAAAAGTAAAAATAGTAATTTTTAATTTATAAAAACAATTATGTTCTTTCAAAGATGAGGTTTCTTCTCTATTCATTTGATATTTATGACTGATATTTCTACAAAATAACTTGATAATGCTTAATATATTTAAGCAAAATTTAAAGACAACTACTTGTTTTCTAAACTTAAATGAGTTCTGTATTTTACTGATCCTCATATACATCAAGGTGTAATATAGAGATAATAACTTTACTAGACTCTCACATTTATTATAAATGTTTCATTGTTATATAAGGCATACATTTTGGACAAAATCTGTTCAATGTTCACTACTAGTATGAGTTTTCAGATGTTCAATGAATTTAAAATTTAAATACATTTTGGAAATGTTATTTAACTTTTTAGAGTTTCTGGCCAAAATGAATTCTCCAAAAATAAGCAGTGTTTAAGAACATGTAGCTATATTTTTTCCATTTGTATTTTCTCTAACCAGTATGTATCCACAAGTGCTGAGTACTGGTGAATAAATTTTGGAGGCATTGTCACATTATCAATTTTCACATTTCAAAACTTTCTCTACACTATGGTTATTATGGTGAGGATTAAATGTTGTCCCTTTCTTAGAGTAATGATACAATGTTCTCATTTGTAGAGCTTCTCTCCAGTGTGTTTTCTCTAATGTCTAGTAATATATGATATATAATTTAAAATTTTTCTACATTCTCTACATTTAGATGTCTTCTTTCCAGAATAAGTAGCCTAGTGGTGAAAAGAATTGATTTCTTATTAAAAGATTTGTTGCATTGTTTCAATTTGTAGGGGTTCTTTTCTGTATAAATTCTGTTGTTAATAATATTTTGTCTTTCTTTTTTTAATGTTTATTTTTTAGTTGTAGTTGGACACGATACCTTTATTTTACTTATTTATTTTTATGTGGTGCTGAGGATAAAACCCAGAATCTCACACATGCGAGGCTAGCACTCTACCACTGAACCACAACCCCAGCCCCAAGGTTAAGTCTTTCTTTAAAAGTATTATCACTTTATTCACATTTCACATTCACAAGCATGTCTTCTGCTGTGGTGAATAAAGTTTTATTTTTTATTAAAAGCTTTCCACATTATTCACATTTGTAGGGCTATTCTCCAGCATGAGTTCTGTTGTGGTGAATAAGGCCTGTTTTATTGCTAAAAGCTTTGCAACATTCCTTATATTTGTAAGGCTTCTCTTCAGTGTAAATTCTTCTGTGGCAAATAAGTGGTAAAATTTGAGTAAAAACTGTCACATACTTGCATTTGTGAGGTTTCTCTCTATTGTGAGTTCTGTTGTGGCAAATAAGGTGTGATTTTTGACTGGTCGCTTTGCCACATTCTTTACATTTGTAAGGCTTCTCTCTAGTGTGAGTTCTGATGTGGCAAATGAAGCCTATTTTTTGAGTAAAAGCTTTGCCACATTTTTTTTACATTTGTAGGGCTTTTCTCCAGTGAGTTCTCCTGTGGTGAATAAGGTCTATTTTTTGACCAAAAGCTTTGCCACATTCTTTATATTTTTAGGGATTCTCTCCAGTGTGAGTTCTCCTGTGGTAAATAAGGTGTGATTTTTGACCAAAAGCTTTGCAAGAATCTTTACATTTCTAGGGCTTCTCTCCAGTGTGAGTTCTTCTGTGGTGAATAAGGTATGATTTTTGACAAAAAGCTTTGCCACAATCTTTACATTTGTAGGGCTTCTCTCCAGTGTGAGTTCTGCTGTGGTAAATAAGGTGTGATTTTTGACCAAAAGCTTTGCCTCAATCTTTACATTTGTAGGGCTTCTCTCCAGTGTGATTTCTGATGTGGCGAATAAGGTATGATTTTTGACCAAAAGCTTTGCCACATTCTTTACATTTGTAGGGCTTCTCTCCAGTGTGAGTTCTCCTGTGGTAAGTAAGGTCTGATTTTTGACCAAAAGCATTTCCACAATCTTTACATTTGTAGGGCTTTTCTCCAGTGTGAGTTCTCCTGTGGCGAATAAGGTGTGATTTTTGACCAAAAGCTTTGCCACATTCTTTACACTTGTAGGGCTTCTCTCCAGTGTGGGTTCTGCTATGGTAAATAAGTTGTGATTTTTGACCAAAAACTTTGCCACATTCTTTACACTTGTAGGGCTTCTCTCCAGTGTGAGTTCTCCTGTGGTAAATAAGGTTTGATTTTCGACCAAAAGCTTTGCCACATTCTTTACACTTGTAGGGCTTCTCTCCAGTGTGAGTTCTGATGTGGTAAATAAGGTGTGATTTTTGACCAAAAGCTTTGCCACAATCTTTACATTTGTAGGGCTTCTCTCCAGTGTGATTTCTGATGTGGCGAATAAGGTATGATTTTTGACGAAAAGCTTTGCCACATTCTTTACATTTGTAGGGTTTCTCTCCAGTGTGAGTTCTGCTGTGGTAAGTAAGGTCTGATTTTTGACCAAAACCTTTGCCACAATCTTTACATTTGTAGGGCTTCTCTCCAGTGTGAGTTCTGCTGTGGCGAATAAGGTGTGATTTTTGACCAAAAGCTTTGCCACATTCTTTACATTTGTAGGGCTTCTCTCCAGTGTGAGTTCTTCTATGGCAAATTAGGAGTGATTTTAAACTGAAAGCTTTGTCACATTCTTTACATTTGTAAGGCTTCTCTCCAGTGTGAGTTCTGAAGTGGCAAGTAAGGTATGATTTTTGACTGAATGCTTTGCCACATTCTTTACATTTGTAGGGCTTCTCTCCAGTGTGAGTTCTGATGTGGCAAATAATGTCTGATTTTTTACCAAAAGCTTGGCCACATTCTGTACATTTGTAGGGCTTCTCTCCAGTGTGAGTTCTTCTGTGGTAAATAAGGTCTGATTTTTGACCAAAAGCTTTGCCACAATCTTTACTTTTGTAGGGCTTCTCTCCATTGTGAGTTCCTCTGTGGTAAATAAGAATTTTCTTTTTACTAAAAGTTTTGCAACATTCTTTATATTTGTAGTGCTTCTCTCCAGTATAAATTATATGGTGATGGACAAGGCCTGAGTTTTTATATGATTTCTGGTCTTCACTCTCACTTGTAGTTTTCTATATTTTCTTTTGTGGGAAATAGTCAAGATCACAACTTCTATATTTTGCACTTATCCCTTCATGAAATATATGTTTGGGGCCCTTTTCTGGTGAATATTCTTGGATATGATTAGGAGTCATGGCTGAAATAAACAAAAAACAATACCTATTTGTCAGGGATAAATATATTTTGCATACATAACATGAAATTAAGGTAAAATAAGTACATCAGGAGTGTAGCAGATTAGTAAGTCCAAAGTCACCATAAATAAAAAAAAATATATTAGTTCAAAAAAAAGGAAAGAAAAAATTACCTTGAGAATATTATCCAAATTCTTGTAGAGACCACAGTATCCAAGAGGAGTACATCATTAAGAAAAGTAATATAATAAAGTGTAGAAAAGTATCGTTAACAGCCTTTTGTCCTTCATAAGATAGTATTGTGTATTTGGGAAATATCTACCAGCTACCTTCACTGTCAGTAGAATAAGAGAAATGTAAAACATATATAAACATTTATGGTTTTTTCAAAGAGTGTCCAAAAATGCTTTTTGTCTACCATGACATAGAGACATGAAAATAACTAGTAGATTTGAGTGATAATACCATAAATATTCAACAAGGATAAAGAGGCAATGGACTCTTAAAAAGAAATATGAACAAAAATTTTACTAAGAAATATACACATATATGTCTATAAAATTTTTCATAAAAACATTTTAAAAGACAATAAAAACCTTTCATAGCCTATGGCCATAATATTTGGATGAATTCAACACATGACAGTCAAGTATAATAAATTGTTTTTATATTTTCACATTCATGTGATGATAATTTCCTTTACTGACAAATACAACTTTGTTTATTTATAAATATATCATGGTATTTTATACTATATATTCAAGGTAAAATGACTAAATAGAATGAATTAACAAAATCATTATTTCATATAATTATCAATTTTGTTCTTACAAGGTATTGTATTCCTTCTACTAGTATTTATGAAGAATATAATACACTCACTATGTGGTAAAATAAAACTCTGGACCCTAGTATGCTCAGTAAAATAAAATAAGGAGACTTTTACTATAATATCAACCCTACACAAAACACAGTACCTGGTGAGCAAAATTTTGCTCACTGAATTTCTGACTTCCACATGTGAATCAAATGCTCCTTCAACTTAATATCTGCCTGCCACCGTTCACTGAATTCAAAGTCCTGCATATATTTCTTATCACACTTTAAGAGACAAAATATTTTATAACTAAATAATAATAGTGTATAAGTACATATTTTTAAACATTTGACATTAAAGGGCACACACATGGAGTCCTTAGCTTTAATCCTGAGAAAAATTTTGGCACTAAACACAAAAGCAGAGGTATCTCTTCAATTTTCTGATTTCATTGTTCATGAATACATATTTAGTACTGGCAATTCTGGATCTTTAGGTCATCCAACTTTTAATGTTTCTTGTGTAATGCTTGAGATTACCCCAAAAATTCTATACCATGAACTGCAACACAAGTCTTCTTAAAATTGTTTGAGCCATGCTGTTTCTAAATTTCTGTGACTTCTCTCAAACATGAAGTACTTTTGCATGGCCTCCCAATTAGCAAATATCACAAGGATGCAGCACTGTTCTTGCCTATTTTTATTTATTTAAGTCTTTATATTTTTTCCTGAAAATGGACTATATAATCTACTGTTGGCTCCTTTAATGAACAAATAAAAAATAGTACAGCAAATATAAACAAAGAGAAGCATGGATAAATCCAAGTTACCAAAAAAAAAGAAAAATAAAACATTAAGAATTTAACATTAGGATAATGACAGTTATGAATTACTCAAAGAACACTAAATAACAATTTTAAAAATGTTTAGAGACTGAAATTGAAAAATATTAACATCAATGAGCACAATGTTTATGTGTATAATTCTTTACGAAAAATGAGACGGGCATTCCTAGTGTGCAAATCTGAAATTCTACAAATATGGGAGAGGCTTATCAAGCAGTACCAAGTGTAAGACAACTCTAAGCAACTTGTAAAATACTGTAAAAATTAAAAATCTATAGGATATATAAAGAGAAGTGGGATATATATATATATATATATATATATACACACACACACTGTGTTTTGTGTAGGGTTGGTATTATAGTCAAAGACTCTCTCTCTCTCTCTCTCTCTCTCTCTCTATATATATATATATTATATATATATATATATATATATAAAGTGTGAAAAATATATATATAAAGTGTGAAAAGAATCCAAGCATGCCACAATAAAAAAAAAAACAATGATCCAGAAATTAAATCACTAATCAAAATTTAAAAAATAAAAAAAATAAAAAATATAAAAAATACAAAGTAGAAGTATAATGATTTATTCACTTCAAAATATTTATGATTATTAATGCATTATTGCAAAACACAAAACAAAAGAAAAAATTACTAACAGAATTGAATCTAAAAAAGAAAATATCAAGTCAGTTACAGCAGAGAGCATGGAAAGTAACCAAGCATGATCTGCTCCTAGAAGCCCTGTTTGTTTAAAGATGGATAATGCTCCTGCCTTTACATCTCATCCTTTTGCATAATTTTTAATCAATGAGATATAGTTTTAAATCATGAAATTTCTCATTATTCTTTTGGACGAGCTTTGTTGAGTGAGCAAATTATATCCTAATACTTGCCTTTTAAAACAGAAACAAACAAAGATCTAGCCTCTCTTTTATTAATATGCATTAAATATTGTTTTATTTACAGTTAGTGTGCTCAATATAAAGTTAATACTCAAAATTGGTCATCTGCATTGAATAGACATGTTATTCTCAAACAGCCATTACCAATAAAATTATGTAATATATGAGGTTCCACCTGCCCAGCATGACAAGATCCTATGCCTTTGATCACGTGGGGAAAAGCATAGACTGCTACACTTATGCCAACATGTCCTGTTTGGACTCTAGCTTCATGCTTGAAAAATAGCAATTATAAATGTACATCAGGGACTTCACAAGCTGATTTCTAAGTTTCATTTAACCCTGGAAGATAAGAGTTCATCCAAACAAGAGAATAATCATTCACGTCAAAAGAGGAGAAACATAAAAAGAGGACCCCAAGATACTTGAATTCTAGTTACTTGGGGAGATATAAAACCATTAACAGCCTCAGCTCAAGAGGTGTTGGCTAAAATGGGATTAGAATGTACTCTAGATAACTTTGTTACTGCTTTGATTGCTAAACTCACACAAAACTCCATAAATGCTTTGGTCTTAATAACAATTTTGCTCTGTTTTTGTACACCAGCTCTGGAAAATTCAGTCCTGTCAGATCCTGGACTTCTAGAGCCCATTACAATATCTTGACTAACTTGCATAAAATTGTTATATACCTGCAAAAATGTCTCATGGTATTCATTGTTGTCTTAGCAGAATAATGTGTCCTTACCATCCACATAGTATTTAATAGGTCACCATCCTGTGCAATTTATTCATAAAAGATCTATTCCTCTTGATAAAAACTGTGATGATTCAGTGAAGCTTCTCTCTAAGACATAATTTAACACTTTGACATTCTTCTTGGTGGGTTTACCTGGACTAGCTCTACTGGCTTATAAAACTACTATGAAACTCGCCTATACTATCATAAGTTTAAGTTATAATAGTAATTTTATTTCAAAAGACTTATATTACCTTAAAGATATAATTAATAAGGTTCAACAAGATGATGGATTTTGGACTTGTTAGATTGGTTAGCTTCATGTATACTCAATTTCATCTGGGTCAAAAATATTCATAGGTGGATGTTTACTGATGTTGGCACTTGCTGTTGTCTATGCCTGCCCTATTTTTTGCCCCCACGAGCATTAAGGAGATAAGTAATATTATTTATTCAAAAGGCCTTAAAATAGAGGGGAGTATTAGGTATTCTGATCTTGGAAAAGACAGGAAAGTGTGGGGGTGATTGTAACTGGCACCCTGAGTCCCACAATTGTAATGCCCAGCAGTTTCTCAGTGAAGATATTAAGACAACTCTACAGGTGTACTATCTAGTTTCTGTGGTAATGTCCTTAGGTATAAGGGGCTCTATATTTGTATTAATTGTACCTAATATTGGTTAGCTAGCACATGGGTTTAAAGAAACACTGGGTTAGAATGTAGTCATGGTATCAGAAGCTATGTAATTCTGGGGGATTATATGTGCAGCTGTTAAGAGGGGTGGCCAGTTTTTTTTTTCTTTTTTTCCTTTTCACTGTGTGTGTGTGTTTCTCTCTTCTGTTTGATCCTTTAAAGCTTTCCTCACAAGAAGATTTTAAACAGATCATGCTGGCCCTCACAACAAAAGCTAACTTTTGATGGTTAATCTGAATAAACTGGTACATCACAAAAGAAGAAAACAGAGAACAACAAAGAATTTGAAAATGTGATAAATATAGGGCAGTATGTGTTCAATGATTACAATCAAAACAAATAAACCTAAGCTTCTGAAAATTTCTTCTGCTGGGTGACTACTCTTTCAACATTTTTTAGTTTGGTTTTCTCCTTGACATTTGAATGACTCAACTGTGTCCGCTCCTATGTGTAGTCTACAATAGTTTACATTACTAAATTATACTAGGTACTACTTATCTAAAGTGAAGGATGTGCAACACACAAAGAAAGAGACAGATTAAAGAGTAAAATTTATATATATATATATATATATAGAGAGAGAGAGAGAGAGAGAGAAATATCTGCACTAAAAATGCTCTTTTTCTTTGAAACACAAATCTGAAACTCATTTTTATAGAGAAGTTCCCAGAAGATACTCTGCAACAGAAGTAAATTAAATAATAATTAGTAATTAATAATTTTAAAGGGAAGTTAAACTTACCCAGGAAAGCCAAGTTTCTATAGTTCTCTAGCATCACATCTCTATATAAATTTTTCTGAGCAGGCTGAAGGCATTCCCACTCCTCTTCAGTAAAATCAATGGCTATATCCATAAATGTTAACAGTTCCTAAAATAAGAATAGGTAAATAAATAACACATTGACCACAGGAATATTTGCACAGTCTGTAATGTAAATACAGTTGAAATTAGAGTTAGACTATCATCTAGGTAGTGTTTTGGAACACAATTAAACTATTATCTACTTCTGCAGAAAAAGTGATTTAAGTTCAAATAAGTATATATACTCCACATTTATGAAACACAATATAAAACTCAGGCATTATCACAAAAATATATATTTTGTAATTTTCTATTTCTTGATCTAAATTATACATATTTTTTCAGATGAGAAAATCATGGTAATTAAGAAAGGGAATCCTCAAATTTTAATTGTACAACCACTAATCAGAAATTTACTAATGTGTAGAATCTTATTTGTTATTTCTCTGATAGAGCTGGCTATTCTGAATGTGTAGTGAGATCTCTAGTAATTCCAATATCAATGGTATAAGAGAAATTTTGAAATGCAACAAGGTAGGCAGACCACTTAATGGAAATATTTAATAGTTTATTTAAGTTCAAACATTTTATGGTTTTTATGTATGTTATTAATATAAAAAATAGCAACAACAATCCTGTTTGAATTTTAACATTTTTTAACATACAAAATTTATATATATATATATATATATATATATATATATATATATATATATATATAAAACTTTGATCTATGTGTATATTGTATGATATTTATAATAGAATATACATATAGCTCTTCAAACAAATATAATTTGTTTTTTATTATTTTATTGGTTCTTTCTAGTTCTACCTGACAGTAAATTGATTTTTATGGTATTATGCAAGCATGGGATATATCTTATCCTAATTAAAATCCTGTTCTTGTTGGTGGCTATGATGGTATTCACTTACAGATGTATACATTTTATATTATATATACATTTTATATTTCTATATTTCTATCCTTGTCCCTTTTATTTATTTATTTATTTACTTATTTATTTTTGTTTACCATTGTGCAATCCACTGATCTTCTTTTCTTACCCTTCCCCACTTTATAAGATTTAGATTTCACATATCAGCAATAACTTTCAATATTTGGTTTTGAAGAAATGGTTTGTTTTACTTAGCATAAAATCTCCAGATTCATCCATTTCCTGCCAAATGTCATAAAGTCATTCTTCTTTATGTCCGATTCATAGTTTATTGTGTACATAAGCTACATTTTTTATCCTGTCATCATTGAATGGACCCATTCATCATTGAATGGTTGGTTTTATAGATTAGCTATTGTGAATTGTGCTGCTATAAACATTAATGTGGCTGTGTCAATGTAGTATGCTGATTTTATGTCCTTTGGGCATATACAGTGCAGTCAAAAACTGGGTAAAATTGTGGTTCTATTTCTTTAACAATATCCATACAGGTTATTATGTTTCACTTAGACCTGTATACAGCTGGAAAAATTGGAATTCATCTATACTTGAGGTGAAAATAAAACATACACAAAATATTATTAAGCCATAAAATGACTAGAATTATTATCAAATCATACATCCCAATAAAAAGTAAAATTCAGTAAAGAAAGTCTTAAGCAAAAGAGCAAAATTAGAAGCTATTAAAGAAAAACATAACACAGAGTTACCAGTATCAATGTTGGTGCTTTTAAAAAGCAAATGAGCCCAGTCTAGTGATGGACAACTGCAGTTCCAGTGACTGAGGAGTATAAGAAAAAAGGATCATAAATTCTAAGATAATATTATATATAATATTGTCTTATATATATTGTATTGAGCAACTTAGTGAGGCACTTAGCAACTCAGTAATACCCTGTCTCTAAATAAAATATAAAAAAAGGACTGAGGATGTGGCTTTATTGTTAAGCACCCCTGGGTTCAATCTTCAGTACAAACTTTTTTAAAAGCAGATACAATTAAAAAAGCACTAGCAAATTTGAAAATTCAATGAATAAAACTTATATCAATTATATAGTATATAATTGCAAATACAGGCATATATAATGATTTCTCACTTTATGGAAATACACTCTGGAAAATTTATCCAAAAATCTTCTGCAATTTTCCAATACTCTGAGTGCAATGACAGAATCTAGATGGTATAGATGAGTACATGGCTAAGATATTTGCTAGATCCATGGTTGTACATAAAGTCTACTGCTGACCAAAATACCATGATGCCACATGATTGATGTTATGAAGTAAAATCAATCAGGGTAAACCTCAAAATAAAATAAATGGTGGAACTACAGAAAACACCAACAACAAAACTCTTAAAACATGCCAGGATATTGGGAAAAGAGTGCGATAATAAAATGCTATTTTATCCCTTCACTCATAAAACATAACATATTTTGACAAATTAAATGCTGAATATAAGTTATTAATAAATAATACTGAAATATAAAAGAAAGTACAAAGCTCAAAAGTTTACATACAAAAGGTAGGGTTCATATGGTGGTGCACACCTGAAATATCTACTATTCTGGAGTCTAAGGCATGAAGTTCCAAATTTAAGGCCAACTGAAGAAATTGAGCAAACCCCATCTGGAAATAAAATTTAAAACAGAGCTGAGAATATGCTCAACATTAAGACACTTTGGTTGAATCCCTAATATCACAAAAAAATAGTTTTTTTTGTTTTCAAAATTATACAATATAATAGACTTAAACTTATGAATTACAAAATATTAATACAAAAAAACCTATTCATCAAATGATTACATTAAAAGCTGCAAAACTGACAAGTTAAAAATAAACCCTAATTTCCTCACATATAAGCAAACACTTATAAGAAGAAGAAATACAACAGAATGCATAAGAAAAACAAAAAATTTCTTGAAGAGTTACTTTAAAAAGGATATATCTAAATTTTCAATAATCATATTAAACTCAAAATCTTTAGAAATTAGGTAACATTGAATAAAATCACATCATATAGATGAATTAAATAGTATTGATGAATATGTGGAATAAATGCATTCACAAAAAAGAAAATAAAAATTTAAGCTTTTATTATCCATTTGTAGAAACTGTTTTGTAATCATATGTATATGATACACCCACAGAGGAAACAGAGACTAAAATTACAGCAACTGTTCATAAGAATACATTCACATTCTTCCAGAGTTGAAACCAAGGGGCATGGCTAAAGAGGAAGAAATAATTATTAAATTTTGTAAAATGTAAATTCTAAGAGCTATAATTTTTGTTGATGTATTATATCCAGTTTCACAAATACTATAAAATACCATGTATGTTTTATGCTGATGTCACATGAATGTTGCATTTCATATGCAAGTATGTTTAGGAAAGGAATATGCAGTACTTGAGAAAATAAAAATACAGAAAAGAACATAAAAGACTCAAATATTCAACATATTTACAAAGGATAGAACTATTATAAAAATGATCATTTTTCCCAAGGTACTCTTTAATAATAAATGGTCATAATTTTACCATTCTTTGCTTTTTGTTAATGAAGAAATCAAAACAAAAACTTCTAAAATTTTCCTGGAAAGATGAATGTATATAAAATTAGACAAGTACTCTCTCACATGTAAGAACAAATGTACTAGTGATCATTACCTGACATTAATGCATGTTATAATATTACAACAGTGTAGTAATTTTAAGATAAAAAAATCACAATACAGAAAACTACATAGGGCAATTCATATGTATGCAAATATCTTTTTATTGTTAATTATTATAAGTATATAAATCAAAACATATCAATAAAATATTTACTGTTAATAAATGCTACAATCCAACTTCAAGGTAGATGTTAGAATAAAAGGCATAGATTACAAAAGTGACTTGTGTGCAGAATGTGTGTGACACTGGAATTATACACAAGCATCCACCAAAGAGCAGATATAAAGAGAGATAATTTTAAGAAATAAAATAAAAATAAATAAAAACAGAATATAAGCCTACCTCCATTTATGGATACACCAAATAAATATATACTCCTGTTTTGAGTCCTTCTAAAAACTGTAAAGGAATTAGAGGCACATAAATTGGAAAACTGAAAAAAAAAAAATATCGACCAAGAGGAGATAAGTAGAATGTACTTGAAGATTTTTCTGATTTGAGCAATACGCAAAATTACTGGAACAAAATGCCCAAATACAGTGTTCATATAAATAAAGGAAGATTGATTTGGGTTTGAAATATATTATTTAACTCTAAATTGCCTGTAGTTTAAATGCTAATTTATCTGTACACACAGAGGAAGGAATAAGATATACATGAGTATTTACTCCAGGGGGGAAAAATAAGTGGTTTTCTATGGCCATGCAAGATCTATGGGCTTTATTCCATTAGGCCAGAGTGGAAGAGATGTTAAATCTTAAGGTAATCCCTTAATTCCTTAGAGGGATTTGCCAACATTCTCTAAAAATGCAAATAGCTGTTGCTGACAGTTGAACTTTTATCTAGACAGTACAAAAAAATTAACAGGGAAATACAGACCACCACTGAAAGCAAAAGTGGCAGTTTAGCACTTCCTCATCTCTCTCACCCAGCTCACTTTACTAATAACACCAGACCTAACCAATTCTTTCTGTAAGTAATTTGTCACGATATTAACTTTTTCCATTCAATTGACTACATCTGAAACCTCAAACATTGAAAGCACTGGTAACTGTGCAGGTGCAAATCTACCTAGATCAAAAAGGAGTGTTCTCACTTTGGTGTGAAAACATTGTAATGGTCTAAAATCTCGAATATTAGTGAAGAAAAATGGTTACAATCACAGGTCCCTCTTTATTTCTAAAATAGGTGCACATCAATTTTTTTTTCCAGTGACCATAAGTCACCCTGGAATCTAAAAAGCTTGCATCAGAATTTTAGTGCACCATCCAACTATAAGATCTTCTGTATGAGCACAGCTGTTAGAATGGCTACTCTCAAAATGTGGAATAGTAAGTAGTACTTCAATTATATGAATATGGAAGAAAGAAACACTGTGCTAGACTATAAAATTAGTGAAGACATCTAAAAAATGGAAGTTGAGAGTTCTCTTAGTTATTTATTTGAGAAACTAAGCTCTCTATATTTATATTGCTCTTGAACAAGAAAAGCCCCAAGTACTGGTCTGGACTTATGAGAGGCATTAGATGTGCCAGCTGTGGGATCCTCATATTACATAGTTCTGAAGCACAGTTCCAGGAAAATACCAAGAGTAGGGAATGAGAATTCTCTCATATACATTCCACAAAAGGAAATCTGAGCATAAAGACACTCTGACAGGTTGTCTGCCTTTGGAGACACAAAGGAAGAATAGAAACACATGATTTTTCCAAGATCAAGTGATTCTTCTTTACTTTTCAATCATGTAAAATGCTCATAAACAACAACAAAAAATTTTGCTTTTGATATTTTTCTATGGTACTGGGGATTTCAAACAGCAGCATGTTAATTCTGGGCTACATACCCAGCCATGTTTTCAAATTTTGAGACAGGTTTTTCTAATTGTCTAATTAGTCTACCTAAGTTCCTGATGTTTACCTGGAAATTGCAATCTTACTGACTTCACCACTTGAGTCTCTGGAATTAATATGCATGTATCATTGCACCCAGAGAGAAAAAAAATACTTTAAAATCTCATCCAGTTTTTGGTATAACAATTGAAAATACCATGTTCATTTGAAATATAATATGGGTAAAGTAACTGATAATACTGCAAAAAATGTAACTGATAATACTGGGAAAGGGGGAAGTTGTCATTGAACAGGAAGCTAAAATTTTATGTATAAATACAACTCAAAATACTGGAGCATAAATTTAAAATCACACTCAGCAAATGTTTGAAGATAAAAAAAGAACCAGGTATGTAGCTAAGTGGTACAGTACCTCTGGCTCAATCCACAATACCACAATCTCCAAAAAGAAGGAGAATGAATTCAGGAAGAAAGAAAAACTGAGATACCTATAGAGTATCTCACCCCACTCCTGGATGATTGGGATGATCTCCTCACTCCAGAATCCAAAACACAATCTGAGAAGATTCGGAAATATTGCCACAAATGTTCTCACAT
The DNA here is from genome assembly GCF_047511675.1 of Marmota flaviventris. Taxonomy (NCBI): domain Eukaryota; kingdom Metazoa; phylum Chordata; class Mammalia; order Rodentia; family Sciuridae; genus Marmota; species Marmota flaviventris. The sequence goes on from NC_092508.1 coordinate 120,301,761, forward strand.
AGAATTTAAGGTAGGGGCTGAAGATATTCTATAGGATACTATAGGACTTCCAGTGTCTACTGTTAATATATGGTCCAGTTGACTGGCCAGTGGAAATTCATGGCTGACCTTTCTCAGGAGAAGACACAGGACTGCAGAAACTAAAGATTACACCAGGGATTCTAGCCAACCATAGCCAGTTCCCACCATAGTTAGTGCAGCCAGTTTCAACCAGACTCACCATCCAGTCTCAGGATTTCACTGCACACTCATCATTTACTGAATTTTTAGGAACCACATGTCCTCTCTATAAATCACAAAGTACGTATACAGGAGAAAAAATCAGGTTCACTGAACATAAGTGAGGAAGCCTAGAAATGGATACCCACTCTGGCAGACTTCACACCAGATGGTCACAACTTGCCTCTCTTTACTGAATATGTGCAGATTGGACAATGCTTATATAGGGGGTCCTGATTAGACACAACTTATGTCTTCATATGCTCAATCTGAACCTAGTGAGTTTTTTGAGAGTCAGGAGATAACCTCAAATCCAGAAATAAATGATGTCCAATTGTAGGGTCTTGTTTGTACATTTATTTATTTCTTTATTTATTTTTCTTTTAGGGCTCTGGGAATTGAAATCCAGATCCTCAGGCTGCAGTGAACTTAAGGCAAGGTATCCTTGGAGAAGTAAAATCCAGCCAACCCAGACAAGCATTTGCATTTAAATTTGCATATGAGGCCTTTTGAATTTGAAGATTATATATGTAAATATATTATTTATTGATGGAAATAATACAGTGAAAATCTTGTAAAATTTCAGTTAACTTCTCTTGTATGGAAACAGATTGAACATTAAAATTATATGAGGTGGAAAGATAGTTAATTTTAGAATTCATATAAAAATAGTAAAAATTGAATTTTATAGTATAACCCATAATTTCCACTATGTGAAAATTACCATTGTGTATTTAAAATATTACTAATAAAGTATATGTATTTTTGGAACAGCACCCTCAAAACTATGTCAAGACTCCAGAAAATCTCAGTTCACAGAACCATATTTGAGAGTTATGCTTGTCCTGAGTTCAGGAAGATGAAGGACATGATCACTTCTTTTGTGCTACAGGTGAAAGATACATTTATTTATTTTTTTTTACCAATATTTCTCCTGACATATAAAAAACTAGAGAGAAACTGCACTGAGTGAAGGCAAGGAGATTTAACCAGAAAGTGTATGGTGTGTGTGTGTGTGTGTGTGTGTGTGTGTGTCAGTGTGTGTGTAATATATATATATATATATATATATATATATATATATATATATATATATATATTTTTTTTTTTTTTTTTTTCCCCAGATCCAAAGTTTTGAGTATATGATTAATGATATATTCCTTATTTTATGTCATGGCCTTTGACCCAATGGCCTGTCTATAACATTTTCTTTTTCTTCCTAGGATGAAAGCCCCTTAAGAAAATGGGCTTGAAATGAAGATGAATTGTGTTGCTATCATAATGTCTTACACCTGTAATCCCAAGTAGGGGATTTGAAATTTTGCTTCTTTAAGAATAGTACTAAAGCACAAGAAATAGAAACAAGAGTCACTAGATGAGATGAATTCAAACTGAAAAGATTCATCTCAGCAAAGGAAACACTCAGTGAGGCAAAAAGTGATACCAGAGAATAGGAGCAAATTTTTACCACATGCACATCAAATAGAAACCTAATTTCCAGGATATATAAAGAAGTTAAAAAACTTAATAACAGAAAACAAATTTCCCTATCCTTAAATGAAATGGGCTAAGGAACTGAAGAGACACACTTCTTAGAATATAAACAATCAATCAATCAATAAAAAAATGTTCAACATCTCTAGCAATTAAAGAATTGCAAATCAAAACTACTCCAAAATGTAATTTTATTCCAATCAGAATTGCAATTATTAAAAATACAAGCAAAAATATATGTCGGTGACGATATGAGGAAAAAGGCCCACTGTTACACTGTTGGTAGGACTCTAAATTGGTGACACCAATCTGGAAAAGAATAAGGAAATACCTTAGAAAACTTGGAAAGAAACCAAAATTTACCCAACTATCCCACTCCTCAGTTTAGACCAACAAGAGCTAAAATACAGCATAATACAGAGGCATATCCACATCAATGTTCATAGCAAAACAATTCACAATAGGTAAACTATAGAACCAATCTATATGCTCTTCCCTAGATGAATGGATAAAAAATATGGTCTATTTACACAGTGGAATATTACTGAGCATTAAAAGAGAATAAAATTATGGAATTGGGAAGTAAATGGATGGAGTTGGAGAATATCATGTTAAGGCAAGTAATCCAATCCTCCTAAACCAAAGACAATAATGTTTTCTCTGCTAAGAGGATGGTGATCCACAATGAGGGAAGTGGGACGTAGCATGGAAGAAATGAAGAAATGAAGACAAAGGGGAGGGAGGTGATGGGAGATGTTATAGAGGTAGGTAAGATGGTGGAATGAGATGAAAATCTTGTTGTACACAATGTAGAGTTACATGGGTTTTGTAACTATACTTTCTGAACAACAAGAGAAATAAAATCTTGTGTTCCATTTGTGTGCTACAGACTGAAATGCATTCTGCTCTATTAGCAAGTTAGAACAAATTAATAAATTAATTGATTTTTAAAAATTCAGGAAAGAGACTTGCCTTTCCCTAGATTTATATATATGCATATATGCATATATGCATATATATATATATATATATATATATATATATATATATATATATATATATAATATTTAATGTATACAATTTATGAACAGTTTTTTTCATATTTCTATCGATTTTTTTAAAGAAATGACAACAGAAGCATTACAATTCTTATTTCATGTATAGAACACAATTTTTCATATCTCTTATTGTATATAAAGTATGATGATACAAATTTGTGTCTTTGTGCATGTACTATTGATGATGGTCTCTATCACATTCCACCATTCTTGCTAATCCCCTGCCCCCATTGTTTTCCTCCCACTGCTCTTCTTTATTGAGAATCCATCTATTTCTCTCATGCTCCCCCTCCCTACCCCATTATGAGTCAGCCTCCTTATATTTGGCATTTTTTTTTTTTTTGGAATTGGATAACATCACTTAGCATTATCTTCTCCAATGCTATCCATTTACCTTCAAATGGCAGATATGATTATATACCTAGAAGACTCAAAAAACTCCACCAGAAAACTTCTAGAATTCTAGAACTAGTAAATAAATTTGGCAAAGTAGCAAGATATAAAATCAACACCCATAAATCAAAGGCATTTCTGTATATCAGTGAAAAATCTTATGAGAAAGAAATGAAGATAACTACCCAATTTACAATAACTTCAAAAAAAAGAAGATACTTGGGAAGCAACTTAATGAAAAAGGTGAAAGATCTAAACAAGAAAAACTGCAGAACCCTAACGAAAAAAAAATGAAAAAAAGACCTTAGAAGATGGAAAGATCTACCTGAATCATGAATAGGCAGAATTAATATTATCAAAATGACAATGGTACCAAAACACTGTACATATTTACTGCAATTCTGATCAAAATCCTAATGGCATTCCTCATAGAAATAGAAAAAGCAACCATGAAATTTATGTGGAAAAATAAGAGACCAAGAATAGCTAAAGTAATCCTTAGCAGAAAGAGTGAAGCAGGTGGCATCACTATACCAGACCTTAAACCATACTACAGAACAATGGTAACAAAACAGCATTGCATTTGCAAAAAACAAAAAACAAAACAAAACAACAACAACAAAAAAAAAACAGACTGCAGAATAGAGGTCACAGAGACTAACTTACAAAATTATAATTATTATATATTAGACAAAGGTGTCAAAACATGCACTGGAGAAAAGATAGCCTCTTCAACAAAACACTATCTCTCACCATGCACAAAACTCAACTCCAAGTGTATCAAGATCTTGGAATTAAACCAGATACTATGTGTCCAATGGAATAAAATATAGGCTCTAATCTTCATCATATGGGATTAGGCCAAAATTTCTTTAATAAGACACTGAAAGCACAAGAATTATTTTTTTTATTGATTTAATGTTTCTTTTTAGAGATAATTTTAATATGTATTTATTTAATTTTTTTTTTTTTAGTTTTCAGCGGACACAACATCTTTTTTTGTATGTGGTGCTGAGGATCGAACCCGGGCCGCACGCATGCCAGGCAAGCGCGCTACTGCTTGAGCCACATCCCCAGCCCAAAGCACAAGAATTAAAACAAATAATCAATAAATGGGATAGAATCAAACTAAAAAGTTTATTCTCAGCAAAAGAAACAATCTGTGAGGTGAAGACAGAGCCTACATTTTAGGAGGAATATTTTACCCTGCACATATCAGATAGAGCACCAATCTCTAGGGTACATAAAGAACTAAAATAATAATAATAATAATAATAATAATAATAATAATAATAATAATGTTTATGATGATGATGATGATGATGATGATGATACTCAATCATTAAATGGGCCAAGGATCTGAACAGAGAGTTCTTAGAAGAGAATATACAATCAATCAACATTTTTTTATATATCTGATTGGTTATGGTCCTCCCTTTTCAGGACCAAGAAAAGTTTTGGTTCAGTTTCTAAGGAAGGGAAACATGAGCAAGAATTATTCTCAACTCTCCTTTATAAATTATCAAATAAATTATCTATGTCATTTTCTAAACATAGCTGGACATGGGAAATATAGGTTTGGAGCAGAGAACAGTTTTATTAGAAACACAGTGTAAAAGAAAAAAAAACATAGTTATTTGTACCACATTGAACCATAAGAGAAACGGAACGTGGAATTCAGAAAAGAAAGATTCAAACTTATATAACTGGGAATGTGGATGACATGGTTGCCTAAAGTGAAAAGGTTATTACAAGCTTTTGCAAGAAAATTCATGGGAGTGGCAGATAATGGTTAACCAAATAAAATCTGTGCAGTGTATTCCAGGGGCTTTGTCAGCTGTGCACTACAGAACATACAGGTATTCATAGCCTCATGAATAGCATTATTCATCTGTGCCCTCTAAAATTATTCCCATAGTACAGATGAAAAAACATGGGTATCTGGATATTAAATGGCAATTCATCAGCCCACAGAAAACTACCCAGAGACAGAACAGTATGAAATTTCTTCAAAGACCATCAAGGTATTGTTAGCTCCTGACACAGGGATGTCAGTCTGGGGAAATATTATTTTCTCTCCATTTTGAAGAGAGTGCATTGAGAATATATTTCAGGGGCAACATAAATATTTTTTTTTCTTTCATGTTAAGAAACTCTTCAGAAACAGAGCTCACAAGACAGATTTTGTAGAAGGGTAAATGCCTGGAGATTACAAAAAAAAAAAAAAAAAAAAAAAATCAGTGGCCCTGAGTGACTCAGTAAGGAAATAAATCTAAAAGGCTCATTAGAACCTGAAAAGCAAAAAAGTAACTATTTCTAAAAATAAATATGTTCATTAGTTGCTATCTCCACAACATGTCATTAAGTAAACAACAAATTATGTATGAATATTTCTAGAATTGGCCAAATTTTATTCCATATGATTTTATATTAAATCCCAAAATCCAGATAATAGAATTCACGATTCACTGCCAAAAATATTACAGAAAAAAATTTTTAAGGAGTGGATGTTTAGTAATTATGTCATTTAACAATTTTATTACCATATGATTTTAAAGAAATTTATTCATTTTCCTGCAGCCATAGTGTAGAGAAATTTCTTATTTATTTTTCCTGTAGTAATTAACAAAGATAAGCCCTAGAATCCACTTTAAATAACCTACCCTTACAATCATACAAGAAACCTAAAATAAATGATGAGTAAAGAAAAAAGTCAATTAAAAATAATTTAAACCTTGTTTGTTTTTTGTTTTTTTTTTTTTTTCAAATCAATCTCTAGCTGCATTTTTGGATCATTTTCTCATCTTTTAAGCCAAAAATATATAAAAGACAAAAGTCTGAACTTCAAATTTATACATGAGATATGTTTATTAACTATAAAAATTCAAAATATTTAGAAATTTAAGAAATATAAAATAAAAACCCATCATGGGAAAAATTAAGTAATATTGATGAACATTTAAAACAAATTAATAATCATTAACTCAAAAGGAGTTTAAATTAGTATCTATTTGTGGAAACTATTTTGCTATTGAATATACACAATACTCCCCATCACAGAGACTTACTGAAACTAGAGCATATGTGATCATGAGAACATGTAAGTATGCAATGGTACTCATCCAAACACTTGAAGCCCAAGGGCATGGCTCAATACAATATACATCTTGGAAGAGATAAATAATAATCTGTAGGAAAAATGGTCACTGGGGCCAGTCACATTTCATAATATATCCAGTTTAGAAAGAGCATAAAACACTATGTATAAATTTTACATAGGTGCCTTATGAAAGTGGTATTTCACATATGTACATTTTTAGAAACAAAATATGTAGAACTTATGAGAAAATAAAAGTCACAAAAAGCACATAGAAGACTGAATTATACATCCCATGTAAATAATAAAACTCATCATTACAAAGGTTATCATTTCCCCCAAATTTACTGACAATAGATCTCACCAAAACTGCTATGCAGAAATATGAACATATCACAGTGAAGTCTACTTTTATGTGTATTCTATAAAGCAATAATTTAAAAAACTATAAATAAATATACGATAGAAGAAACTTGGAGAATAGGGAAAGGGGAACTACTGGATATTGAAGGGGAGCAAATTATATTTCATGTTTTATGGTTATGTCAAATAAACCTGACTATTAAATACAACAATAATGTAATAATAAAAAAAATCATCAAGCTTTACTTTAAATGAAGTAAGAAACCAAAGCATCAATTTTTAAAATTTATCTACAAAGTTATATGTAACTTTAGCCAAAAATCTTTTCAATTATAAGAGCAAAATAAGAACTTATCATGGCCTACTATTCATATATATTGTGAAAATATAATATTACAATAATAAAGAATCACAATATAAATAAGATTCCCATATGAATACATATGTATGTAAAAACACTATGGTTTATTGCAATAGCAAATTCTAGATAAATCAAACCATAACAAAAATAATCTCAGCAACTTAGCTAGAACCTTTCTCAAAATAAATTTAAACCTGTTAGGGCTGTTTACTGGTGAAGAGTCCTTGCTTCCCCAATGCTGAAGTATAACATCAGAGAAGTGTGCCAAGGCAAGTTTAGAGTGGAAAGTAGAAGCTTTATTAAAGGACAGTAGAAAGGACTTCTCCCCAGAAGAAAAAGGGGACCCAAGAGGTAGAATCCATGAAAGGGATTTTTTTTAAACTAAGGTCTTTTTAGCTTTTTTATAGCTAAGGTCTTCCTTCAGCTATCCTGCATTCCTGTCACATTGCTGTCCTTTGTTCTGTTTTCTTGCAGTGTTGGAATGTAGGTGGGAAGGCCCAAAGTGTGGAGGACAGGTGGGCTGAAGGAGCAATCTGGGCAGGAAAGTCTTTTGGATTAGCATCTCCATGTTTGAGGTGAGCTGCTTCATTAAAATTTTCTTGGGATGGGCTCAGGGCCTTGGGGACATTTTCAATTCCCCCTATCCTGGACTCCATCCTCAATATGGTGTTTATTCTTGATTTTACTGGATATTAGACCCAATTTACCTAACTACACTAACTACCTATCTGTAAATCTGGCTCCACTACCAAGGATATGGCTAAGTAGTACAGTATCCCGAGTTCACCTAACTTTAAACAAAATAATAATAATGAAGAAAGTAAAAATAAAAGAATGTCAAAATGAAAGTTAGCTAGCTAAAAAGGAATTTAGGTACCCAAAAATGACAGCTCCTTTCCTGCAGGAAAATGGACCTTGGAGATTTGATTTTGATAATTATTCCACCTGTCAATCTCCAGCATCTGGTAAGACACTGGGCTGCAGGAACACTCCTGCCACATAATATTTTATGCAGATTCTGAGGATGCCCTTTGAGCATAAGGAAGGCAGCAAAGAGTCTCTGCCACTGACATGTTCCCCACCTGGTTGGCCAGCAGGACTGAGGACATAGTGGCCAAGTGGAGGAGTAAAGCCTGTAGACTCCAGAGACTGCCCAGAGTCCCAATGTGCTAGCTCCTGTTTTCAACACAGCCAGTCTTGTGGTTCCAATAGTCTTTCTCCCCAAGCCTCCCTTGCTAGGCCAATGCACACTCACCATTTCCTGGTTCTCAGGAGTAGGGCTACTTGGGATCCTCAGTTCCTGCACAGCAGAACAACCTGTGACTCTGAAGTATGAGACTACAGATGGCAAAAATGGAGGACTCAGGAGATAAGAAGTGAAAGCCCACCCTCCTCCTCCCTGATGACACACGATTGGACAGTTCCCACAAAATGCTTTTGATTGGAAGGGGCTTCAGATCATGAACATTGAATCTGAGAGAAGTGAGCCCTTTTTTGAGTGACAGGGAATATTATACAATCCAGGCATGAATAAGGGCTAGAATCTCAGGTCGTTGAGTACTGTTGTTTTTTTTTTTTTTTTTTTTTTTTAACTGAGAAATGTACCCAAGAGTCTCAGGCTGCTATTATTTTGAGGCAAGGTTGTTTTCCCATTAGTGGGAACTAACCCAACCAACAGAACATTTTCATTTAAACTTACATATAAAGTCATTTCAGTTTATGGATTATATATGCTTGTATATTATTAAGGAATTAATATAAAATAATGACAATAATTATCAAATTTTATTTATTTATTTTTTGATATCTGTTCTTTTGAGGTTACAGATTGAACTGTGAACTGGGAAGAAAACCCCTAAAGTAAAAATGCCCAACAAAAACAACACATAAGGGGCTGGGATTGTGGCTCAGCAGTAGAGTGCTCACCTCCCATGTGCAAGACCCTGGGTTCAATCCTCAGTACCACATAAAAATAAAAAAGTGAAATAAAGGTATTGTGTCCAGATACATCTAAAAAAATACATAAAAAACATAAGGTACAAGGTGAGAAACCAGCCTCTACCTCAGAGCAAAGACTGTCCAAGGAAAGGGGCATGACTCTTGTCCTTGGAAAGACACACAGAGCACTCCTAGGCTCATACCCAACCTGCTGAGTAGTTTATCTACAAATAACAGGAGAGATCTGCTGTGCTTGGTGTCCCAGACTCAGTCAGGCTAGGTGGGGATCCATAACAACCCCCTAGCAGCCACCAATCAGCATGAGACAGGGAAAATTCCTGGGATTCCAAATGAAACTTCCAGTAGTTTATGGTGATTGATAAAATTTTGGGAAACCATATAGTTCAGCATATAATCCCCTCATGGCCTAAGCCAATCTGTTCAAATGAATCCCCATCTTGTACTAACCAATCATGCTTACCCAACTTGTTCCCACCAGTGAATGTGCTAATCATGTTTTAGAGTTGTTTATGATTTTCCCAAGGCATGTGATGATTTGCTAAGATATGCTATGATGTATGTGGGGTTCCTGCCTTTCCCAAAGAGTTATAAAACTGCTGCAAACCCCAGGCTCAGGGCCTCTAAGCCACTAGTTTCTGTGTGCGTGGAGGACTGAGCTAGCTTGGAATAAACACCTCTTTGGTGCTTACATATTGGTCTCTGGTGGTCTTTTGGTGGTCCCGCATTTGAGCATATCAGTCTCTCCTGAAACCCATGGAAAAAGAATTCAGCACTCCAGTTCTCTAGGACTGTAGTTTTATAGCACAAAAAGTTACAAAAGGGGGGTGACTTGAGAACTTACACGAATAACAGGATTTTCACAAGCATAATACAAAGACACATAGTAGGTTAATGCTCTAAATGATTTAGCACTTAGGGAGTAAATTTAGATCAAAACATCAGAATTTATGATCCACCACTAAAGTTTCAGAGTGAGTTTTTATTTGGTCAGGGAAAGCCAGAATTTATGAGTCATCACTAAAGTTTCAGGGAGGGTTGTTTTCTCATCAGGGAAAACCAGACATGAGTGAGTTCAAGGCACTGGTAGGCATTTCAAGCAAATCACAGTAATTTATAATGAAGCAGAAATTAACTTTTCATGCATTTGTGATGAGATGGCTCCCAATCTTAAAAGGAAATTAGGCTGGATTTTTCACTTGCTATAGCCATAGCTGTTAAAGTATATGTTTCATACTTTCACAAGTATGAGAATTAAATTATTAATATTAATTACTACTAATTTTTTAAAAGACTGAATAAAATAGGAAATTAGATATTTGTTATTAAATGCATAAAAATTTTGATTAATATATTGATAATATAAACATGGAAAATTTTGACAATGATAAAAAGACTTTTAATATAAGGGATTCAATATTATAAGTCCCTCATGTTCAGTGGGTCAGTCCTTCAATGATATTTTTCATTTTTTAGGTCATTTTGAATTACACTTCTGCAAATGTTTGTTAAGTATACAAATTTAAGATTTTGTATTTTGTAAAGTAGAAAAATGGCAGATTTGAGCTCCTTTCAGGATTTTAGAACTTATAAGCCATTTGGGGCATCTTAGCACTTTTTTTTTTTAATATTTGCACACAGTCCAATTCTAGAGAAGAATGAGTTGGAGATATAGTCTACTGTTCTGAGCAAAAGAGAAATTGCATTAGGATATTTCTAAAGCTTTTAACTTTTCTAACTTTTCAGAATTTTTGGTGATTTGAAAAAAAATATTTATTTTAAGAAATGAATTGTTTGAAATTAATTATTTATCTTTCCTGCATTATTTTTCAGTTTGATTGATTTTTTTAGAAGAACTAACAGAACAGAATTCCAAAAGAGTTCCATGTAAATTTAAAGGTATGTTTCTGATAATTGAGATAGAAAGCAGAAGCCAAACATCATCTAGTTTGGTGGTTCTGCCTCAAACTAAAGAGTTACTTATTTATTTCTGCTATTATTCACTAGGTTCCTGAGGTTGCAGAAATCACCAACCAACACACATAAAAGTCTTGTTAGTTTGATTCTCACAACCAATTCAAGCTAAAATACACTAGTATCACTGTAGTTTCAGACCAAAGGGTGTTTCTAAATAATAAAAATATGTATACATAAATATATAAATAAATATAAAATATAATATAATATTAGATAGAGTTTTTTCCTGAATAATCATTTTTACAATATCCCTTTAGACACAGTTCCTGGAACAAAGTGTCACAAATAAGACATAAATCCTACATTGCTACACAGAGTAATTAAGGCACATACTAAGAGCTTGGTATAAAACTTAGCAGAGTGACATAAATAACTAGAGAACATCATAGAGACTTATACCTAAGTTCTAAATAGCAAATTCATAGTCTAAGTACATGAAGGACAAGTGATCATAGCAAATTTTATAACTCAGTTGCTCCTATTATACAGAGATAGAGATATTTATTAAGAGAAGGTTTTATGCAGATTTTTGGTTTAAAAAGGGAAAGATCAAATAATGGAGGTGATTTAAACATGAGCAATAATATTTTTCTGCATTCAGTACCTTTTTTGCAGATATATGAATTATAATTAATTCCAACCAGAAAAATGCAGAAATAGTGAAAAGATTATTCACTAGGAGTAAAACTACTCAAAAAGAGAACCAAAACTTCCATTCCTGTCCAAATATTTATTCCTGACAAAAAGACTGCTTCTTTTGAATCATTTCTGTAGATATGTTTTTTTTTTTTGTAATAATTATTTTGGTAATTTTTTGCATATTACTTAATATATTTATGCTTCACATTTTCTCTTTTGTCCTATTTCACTACCTATATTCTGAAAGAAAAAAAATTTCTAATTCTTAAACTCACTTGATATTTGAGATATCTTTTAATTAATTTTTAAGCTTATATCATTTTTATAATGAATACTGTGCTTTCAGTAAAGAATTACTATTTTTATGCACCTGGCTCATTTACACGAGTTTTGTTGTGTTCTTTGGTTTTATTTACAGTGACATTTAAAAAAAAAAAAGGTTAATGTTAAACCAAAACACAAAAGACCACCAACTCAAATTTTAAATCAAGATTGTATTGTGTACACAAAAGCTGGCCAGGACTGTCTCTTACAAGATTCCATGCTAGAGATCATCCCCCTGATCATCAGGAAAACGTTTTTACAGCACAAAAAGTTACATAGGAGGTGGGTGTCTAAGGTACTTACAGCTAACAAGATTTTGACAATCATAATACAAAGGCAAATAGCAGGTTAAGGATCTATGTGGCTAACATTTCAAGGTGGAAAATAAATTCAGCTCCAGACATTAGAATTTATAAGTTGCCACTGAAATTTAGAGAGAATTGTTATTTGGTCAGCAGGAGCCAGACTTTATGAGGCACCAGTAAGGTTTTAGAGAGGGTTGTTATCTGGTAAGGGATAGCCAGGCATAGGTAAATTCAAAACACAGGTAGAAATTACAAGCAAGTTTAAAACATCAAAATATTGTCAGGCCAAAGAGAAATTTTAGTTTCCTTACACAAAACAGAAATACACTTTTTACCTCCAAAAGCTCTAAGAGAAGATTTTATTTATTTTTGTATTTTCTCATATCTAATGGCTTCTGGCATTCCTTTGTTTGTGACTATAAATGCTTCTCTTCTGTGTTTATGGGGCTTCCAAAACAAAAAAATATAGATAAGCCCTTTTCGTAGGGAAGATTTTTCAAACATAGCAAGTAACTACCCTTTAACCCACAGGGTCTGACAACCATATTATAGGATATGAAAGATGCTCCAATATGCTTGTTCTTCCAACCATTGTTTGCGAAGATTGACAAAAGTCAATTCATTGCACAGAATGAGTGAGGTGAGTCTCTGCTCTGCAGTCCAGAACAGGATGTAAAAGAGCCCCCAAAGTGAGTTTAAGACAGGGCTTTACATGACATGGCTGACAAAATCCTAAAAACAAAAGAAAACATAAATACAGAGAGAACCATACCCACATAATCTCATTTGACAGAATCAAATTCATAAGAGGAACAGAGGACAGAGGTAAATCTAAAGGGGTTTAACTATATTTTCTTTTTCTAAATTGCTATTAATGTCTCCCAGGATTATAGAGTTCTGGATCTCCTCAGTTACTACTTTAACATTACCTTCAACCTACAATGCATGAGGCACACTGAATTTACCCTCATACTCATGTACTTATCACTTATTTTTTTCTATGGAAAAGCATATGTATATTAATATATTTTTCCCACATTTCCAAGATTCTACCCTGAAAATTTCTGTGATATCACTTCCCTGAAATGCATTTTCATTATTTCATGTCAGTTAATCTAAGTATTCTATATCATGTGTTGGAAAAGTTGAGACAACTCGAAGGCACTTCTTATTTGACTATTTATAAACTATAATTAAACGTCAACCTCAGTACCTCCAAAGAACTTAAGTCTCATTCACCTTTCTCATTCACAGTGCTTTATTTTTGTAAGTAGGTAGCAGATATTTTATTTTGAAGAAGTGTAAATGATTTAAAGCCATTCAGTGTACTTTAGAGGATTCCAAAAACCTATGGTTGTGGTTCTTAAACAACCTTACCACTGAAAGATCTAGATTACACTACAGGTTGGACACTGATAATGTGCTTCCATGGGAAATGGTTTCTTGGTTTTGAATATTGTCTTTCCCTTTCCCCTATAGTCTTAGAAATGTGTGGATTGCATGAAGTTTTAGAATCACTATTTTCAACACAGTTAGCATGGACCCATTTGTTAATAGAAGGAATCTATATTCTGAAAAAAAAAAGACCCTTCACCAAGACCTAAAGAAGTGATAAAATAATCCCTGGAAAAAATAATAGTCATCCATTAGATTTTTTTTGAATACTAAGAATAAGTTTAGTTAGTAATACATTACTGTACTAGGAAAGTGGTATAAATGCAATTTTAATTTTTAAAGTTGTTTCTGACTACTACAAAGAGAGTATAAAAAGCTGGGTGCATGGGCTGGAGTTGTGTCTCAGTTGTAGACTACTTTTCTAGAATGTGCAAAGCACTGAGTTTGATTCTCAGCAATACATATAAAGATTTTTTGTTGTTTTATGTTTTTTAAATACATGACAATGGAATGCATTGCAATTCTTATTACACATATAGAATAATTTTTCATACCTCTGTTTGTATATAAAGTATGTTCACATCAATTCCTGTCTTCATATATGTAATTTACTTTTTTAGAGAGAGAGACAGAGAGAGAGAGGAGAGAGAGAGAGAGAGAGAGAGAGAGAGAGAGAGAGAGAGAGAGAGAGAATTTTATTATTTTTATTTTTTAGTGTTCTGCGGACACAACATTTTTGTTTGTATGTGGTGCTGAGGATAGAATCCCGGCTGCACGCATGCCAGGCAAGTGCACTACCACTTGAGCCACATCCCCAGCCCCATATATGTACTTTAGATAATAATGTCTAACACATTCCACAATCCTTGCTAATCTTTACACAACACTCCTACACTGGCTACTTCACATAAACTTGCCTCAGGGATTCAATGCATTAATCAAATAGATTTTATTCAGCTTATGCAATGCTGTTGGAATGGCTATTTTAAAAATCTAAAACTGTCATGTGTGGTGGCATATGCCTGAAATTCTAGAAGCTATGGGAAATGACACAGGAGAATTGTTAGTACAAAGACAGCCTCAGTAACATAACAAGGCTACAATCAACTTAATGAGAGTCTGTCTCAAAATATAACATAAAAAAGAATGTGGATGTATCTCAGTGGTATGCAACTCTGGGTTCAATACCCAGCACCATACCATACAAAACCAAGCAAATATCTCATAACTAATAGGGATTCAAGGGTACACAAATATGTAAAAATGTTGGTGACAATATAAATTTAATAAATATATTTTTTTATAAAAGTGTTAAGGTGCTTTAAAAGCCCCAAATAAAAATGCCACACAATCCACTAGTAATAATTTGGGGTAGCAGTGCAAAATCATACATGCCTGTACTCCCAGTGGCTTAGGAGAATAAGAGGTAGAAAACTAGGGATTTATTCTCAAGTTAAAGACCAGCTTCAAGAACTTGGCAAGGTCCTAAGAAACTCAGTAAAACCCTCTCTCAAAAATAAATAAATAAATTAAAGTGTTGGAGACTGGGTATGTAGCACAGTGGTAAAGTGCCCTGGGGTTAATCTCCAGTATTTAAATAATAAAATAAATAAATAATAATTGTTGGTAAAAAAAAATGCCATACAATCCAGTAATAATAACTTTGGGTATATATGTAAAAAAATTGAAATCCTTTTGCTAAATGTATTGCCACACATCTATTTTTCATTGTACCTTTATTCACAGTATCTAATAAAAGGGAACAAATAAAGTGCCTTTTAGATAGAAAGTATATCAGAAAATGCCTTCCAGTTGTAAAGCATCCAATTAGTCCATCCCTTCAGAAGCTACACTTAAAATTCAAACTCGTCCTGTAAGGATCCCGCGAAACGTCGGAGAAAGAGACCACCAAGTGACCACTCATGCAATTGGCAGAAGGGGGGATTTATTGAACCAGCATGCTGGGGCTCTGTGCCCACTCGAGAAGGGAAAGCAGCCCAGAGCCCCGAGCAGGGGCTGAGCACTGCTTAAGTACACTTTTTGGGGAGGGCAGAGGGCTTTGTATACATCAGAACAAATCATCATTAGGCGCGGCAAAATTGAACAACAACTCCTAAACCTGATTAGTTCATTCATTGGCAGGAACAGGTCAGGCTGGAGTGATAGGTCATTCCTAAGGAGGGGGTTACATTTAAACTGATTGGTCCAGGCCCTGCAATGCCTGCGTGCAACCACACAGACCCCTTCAGTTATTAAACAACCAGACAATCAGGGAAAATGTTTACTGGGCGGTTCTAAGCATTGTCTTAACAGCTAACTCAGACCTTGCAGCTTAGAAACTTTTACAACACCTGGTCTTTTACCCTTAACTTTTACGCTTTAACTTCCATTTCTTTTACCCTTACAGTCCCTAGAAGACAAGACTCAGAGAATGGTGTTTTCTAAATACTCCAAAAAAATTGGAATCTCTGGGAACCTTGTTTCAGATATTCTAAAACTCAGAACTAGGTCATATGGGAGGTCAGAATGAGAACACAAGACATAGTAAAATCTTTAATGGGGAATCTTAACTCAGACACTGACATAACCAAAAGCAGAGTTGCAGATAAAAAAATAGATTCTGTTTTACTGATTTCTGGATTATGGATTCAAATCAAATATATATATTAGAAAAAAAGTTAAGGCTACTGGTTAAAATCTACATGAAACAGCTATTAAAAATGTACCAGGTGCTGGATGTGTTAGTGCAAGCCTGTAATCCCAGTTGCTGAAGAGGCTGAGGAAGAATTATCAAAATTTCAAAGCCAGCCTTAGCAGAAGCAAGGTGCTAAGAAACAGAGTGAGATCCTGTCTCTAAATAAAGTAAAAAAAAATAATAATCCTGGGGATTTGTCTTAGTAGTCAAGTGTTCGTGAGTTCAGTCTCCAATATCCGCCATGAAAAATGTACCAGGGGGCTGGGGCTGGGGCTCAGTGGAGCTCACTTCTCTGGCACATGTGAGGCACTGGATTATAAGGTCTATCAACAACTCTCTCTCTCTCTCTCTCTCTCTATATATATATATATATATATATATATATATATATATATATATATATATAGTGCCAAGATATTGACATAGACTTTGATCTAAAATGCGTGTAATTTAGCCCTTAAAATTGAAGTTGCTTGGGGCTGGGGATGTGGCTCAAGTGGTGGTGGGCTCGCCTGGCATGCGTGCAGCCCGGGTTCGATCCTCAGCACCACATACAAACAAAGATGTTGTGACCACCCGAAACTGAAAAATAAATATTAAATTAAAAAAATCTCTCTCTCTCTCCCTCCCTCTCTCTCTCACACACACTCTCTCTTTAAAAAAAAAAAAAAAAAAAGATTGAAGTTGGCCAGGCATGGTGGTGCATGCCTATAATATCAGCTGTTTACAAGACTGAGACATAAGGATCATGAATTCAAAACCAGTCTCATCAATGGTGAGGCACTAAGCAACTCAGTGAAACCCTGTCTCTAAGTAAAATATAAAATAGGGGTAGGGATGTGGCTCAGTGATAGAGTGCCCCTGACTTCAATCCCTGGTCTCCCACCCCCCAAAAATGGGGCTGAGTAAATAGCTCAGCTTGTAGAGTGCTTGCCTTCTAAGCATGAGGCCCTGGGGTCAATCCCCAGTACAGAGAGAGAGAGAGAGAGAGATTGAAATTCCATGTAATTTAAATTCAAGTTAGCCCCACTTTTATTTTTTCCTGCCACACCGGAATAAAAGAGTTTCCTGAAATATTTGGAATGTTTGTGGGGGTTATTTATTTATTTATTTTTTATTTACTTATTTTTATGTGGTGCTGAGGATCCAACCCAGGACCTTGCAAGTGCTAGGTGAGCCACAACCCCAGATTGCCTGACCATAAATAAATAAACAAACAAATTAATAAATAAATAAACCCTCAATTGATGACACATTACTGTTTTTAAAAATCCTTAATTGGGACACATAAACCTCATTTAGGAGAGATTCATTATTTTTAATGTCACCTACTTTTATTCTGCTTTCTTCTCATATGAAAATCTCAGAATGATAAATTAAAATCTTTTAAAAATGCCCTCCAATTCTTGAAGAAAACACATTATAAATGATGCATACATTTGAAATAAAACATGGGAAAATGATTAATAATGCTGAAAGTGGAGTTTTGAGATTAACCAAAATTTCTCAGTTTGCAAATTGAATCTGGGTGCTTGTCTCATAAATTTTGAAGAAAAAAAAAATCTATTTAAGCAAGAAGAAATAGAACGCCCACCAGGTGGTATGAGGAATGATACCAGAAAAAAAAAAAACTCATTTTTGTGTGCCATCTTAGAAGTTTACTGATGGTTTTAGGCAGAACAGGAAGCATAATGCATTTAGAATAGGCTTTGGAAAAGGCATCCTGACTACCATATGGGTTCACTTTCATTCTTACTATGACCCATCTTTTTTTTCTTCAAATTCAATCAGGAATCACCCCTGGGACAAAGGACTTTGTTGAAGGTGTTCCCACAAGTGGGCTTCAAGGTCTTTTACATTTGAAATAGGCCTTAATGGTGCTCATTAACATCTATAGGTTAGCCACCAGGTGTGTTTGAGTGAGGCCCATTATCCACATTACATGGTCATTATACTATCTATTCTATTTTATACTTATTCTCTGTGAACAGAGAACCCTAGTTTTGGATATGTGAACAGGGAGCTAGAAAACTAGGGGTTTATTCTAAGACCTATGGAGAGCTAAACTGAAGTTCTAGATTTCAGATTTTTGTTTTGGATTTGAGATACTGCTTCTGCTACATTTAAAAATCTCAGGACTCATGAAGAGAATGAGTTAAAAGCCAGCATCATCAAACTTGTGAGGCCCTAAGAAATTCAAAGGGACCCTGTCTCTAAATAAAAATATTAAAAAAGGGGTGGGAATGTGAATCTGTGGATGAACACCTCTGGGTTGAGTTTCTGGTACCAAAAAGAAGACAACATACACATAACAATAATAATAATAGTAATAATAATAATAATAATAATAATAATAATAATAATAATAATAATAATAAACAAACAAGCAAACAAACCCTCATGAGTAACAAGCCCTAAAATTAACAGCCTCTCTCATGCATGAATACAATAAATGGATTTGTAGTTCTCTCCTCATAATTATCTGTCTTCACTATGAAATCTGGAGACATTC
Organism: Marmota flaviventris; assembly: GCF_047511675.1. Taxonomy (NCBI): domain Eukaryota; kingdom Metazoa; phylum Chordata; class Mammalia; order Rodentia; family Sciuridae; genus Marmota; species Marmota flaviventris. The sequence continues at coordinate 120,320,549 of NC_092508.1, forward strand.
TGGACTCATGGCACATGGAAGCCCACAAAGGGCTTTAGAAAGAAGCTGAAAACACCATACAATTATGGAACAAAATGCCCAGGTTTTCAACTGCTGATCTAAGCCTCACTAGACTAGTCAGAGGGAGGTGAAGGCTAAGCTACCACAGAGAGACCCTCTGGCCACAAGACTCTGGAGAGGACCACGAGGAGTCCCTAGCCATGACTGCCAGTTTCCACCATTGCCACTCCTGTCAGCTTTAAGCCCCCTTCCTACACAGTCTCAATATAACAAGGCACACTTACCATTTCCTGGCTCTCAGGGTTCTCAGCGTTCTCCCTGTGGTTTGTTTTCACATTCTGCATAGCAACAGACACCTGGGCTCCGGATCCAGAACAGAAGCTACAAAAAGATTGAAAAAATGGCGGGTTCCAGACACCAAGGGAAGAGAAGTTTGTGGAAACTCTCCCCCTCATCACTGGCTGTGTGAGGATTGGACAGTTCTCACCTAAGGGAGTGATTGGTCAAGGCTTCAGGCACTGCCTCCAACCTGAGCCAATTGGGCACAGAATCAATGTCTGAATGACAGGCTGCTCCATTGTCATTGTTAACTGACTACAGATCAGGGCTGAGAATATAGCTTAGTCAGTAAAGTGCTTGTTTTGCTTATATAAGGTCATGGATTCAATCCCCTGCACTACACACATACACTCCAGCCAAAAAAATACATTAAACAACGGACTTTTGGGACTAGGGTTATGGATCAGTGGTAGAGAACTTCTCTAGCATGTATGAGGTACTTCGTTGAACACGAAACACCGCATTAGAAAGCCACCCAAGAGGGGGATGTGGCTTAAGCGGTAGCACACTCGCCTGGCATGCGGGCAGCCCAGGTTCGATCCTCAGCACCACATACAAACAAAGAAGTTGTGTCCGCCAAAAACAAAAACTAAATATTAAAAAAAAGCCAACAAAGAAACTACTAATGATACTGTGTCCATCTACAACAAAAAATATTCAAGAAAAAAAAAGACTTTGTATTGGACTTGTACACCCTCACTACAGAACTCATAAACACTTTTTATAAATAATATATACATATATGTCTTCAGAAAATGTATAAAATTCTCCTGTGATGTCTTTTCAAGTAACTTACATACAGGTATGCTTCACAACCTGAAATCCTCCCCACCTCACTTATTATTATTATTATTATTATTATTATTATTATTATTATTATTATTATTATTATTATTATTTGAGGCCTGTTAATTGCATTAAATGCCTCTGTATGGGGTTATTTTAAGGCAAAGTTTTCTTTCAATAATAGGACCTCGCCCAGAGAGAAATATATTGACACTTATGACTGTTTATAAGGTTAAATCAATTTGTGAATAAATATGTATATATATTTTTATGAAAATGATATCACAATTACTTTAATATATATATATTTTTAAATTTTTCTATTCTTTGTCTCATAAAAAAATACAGTTTGAACTTTAAACTCTTTAGCAATGTTCTTATATCCCTTCCCCCAAAAACGTGACTCACAAGTATAATTCAAATTATTGAGACTCATAAATTTTTGATCCTTTATTTTAACTAGTGAAGTCTAAAGATTTTCTTTTTATTTTCACCTTTAAATGAAGTCCACTCTTTATAGCTTTCTTGTTGTGTAACTGACCTTTAATATTCTGCAATTTTTACCCCCATTCTGATCACTTTGGACTATTCATGTTTTCATGGAGTGGATCTCAAAGTGTTCATGCACAAGTTAGGAAATGGATATAGTAAGATATAAGACTGGTGATTGCTGAGTATGTAGATTTTGCTATACAAAATAAGTATGGGTGGATGATATGGGGTTAGGGAGAAAAAGAGCAATGAAATAAAGAAGGAAACCTTGAACAGTAGAGGGGTTCACATGCTACAAGTCTATAATGATAGCGTGAATATAGAGGGTAGTGTTCTTGGAAGCAGCAATAAAATTTGAGGGAAAGAAAAAGGTAATTTTTTGCACAGTTCCCAAGTGAGAGAGCCAGGTGAGTGGGTTCTGTGTTCAACTCTTCCCACCTAGGAGTGGAATTTATAGTTCATAGGGTATGTCTCAGTAAGTAGTAAAACACCATTTCTATGTACCTTTAAACTTTTTCATGGCTACAAGCTGACTTTGACAATTCCAGTCACATTACATCTTTGCACTTGTTAGCTGTTCATTAATTAATTCATTCATTACATTATTTATTTGTTTTTTATTAATTCACTTTTTCTTTAGTTGTCATTGCTTTTACATTACTGGTGATTACATAATTGCATAAATATTCTGAAGGTTGACTTTTGGTTAAATATTGTTTTATGTGTTTATTCATATATTTACTTTTCATTGAAATGTTTTTCCTTTACCAAGCCTGATTTATATTAGACCTCAATCTTCATTTCTGAAGACTAGATAAAATCACATTATTCCAAATAACTCAAGGATTTATCATCTTTGCAGAACCCTAATCACCTGCTAAAGTTGACCCAGTCTGGGTCATCTAAAATCTGTGTCAAAACACCTCTTTTTTCTTATATACACTTTAATAAAGGATTTCTCTCTCACTTTTATATTTTGGAGAGTAGACTAACTTCCCAAGCAGTAATTAGTAACCTAGATGAGTTTTCCATCTAGCTCACTATTACTTTTAAATTATTTACATCCTTGACACTAACTGCTGAGAGCCATAGCTAAGTAAGAATGACTCATGGCAATTTCCTTGTCATCCTACCCCATGTTGCTTAGAGGGAGGACTCTCCATTGTGGAAATGGGCTTGCCTTGGACCCAGGTCATTTGCAGTGACATTGCATGTATGTTTGAGTAAGCTGACCCTGCTCAAGGACAAGGATGGATCCGGGTTCAGGGAGGATCCTGCTGGATTAGGGTGGGTCCAGTTTTAAGGAGGACCCTGCTGGGACTAGGGCATATCCTGCTGCCTCAGGCACCCGCATGCTCCTTGAGATCCCTTTGAGTTCTCGCGGGATTCAGAGAGTATTTTGGGATGCAGAGCCCAGTGGAAGTGCTTTTTCCCAAGAACATGTGTGTAGAGTGGTGGTGACAGTTCGGGAATAAAGAATTGCTGTTTGAATCTACAAGACTGTGAGTGGCTCGTGATTTTGTGCCCAGCCAGACTGCAGCAACTAACAGTGTCACTGATTACTTTTTTTTAATTTTTGCAAGATCTTTCTCTCTCTCTCTCTCTCTCTCTCTCATATGACAAATTGAAATCAGATATGCTTTTTTACTAAGAAACACTCTCAGCCTTTAATAAAATATTCTATAAAGAAAAAGGGTTTCGCTGATTTTCTTAGAGTCTCACTAAATTGCTGAAGCTGGCTGAATTTAATCTAATGTTATAGAAGTTTGCAATAATATATATATATATATATATATATATATATATATATATATATATATATATATATATATATATATATATATTGAGAGAGAGAGAGAAAGAGAGAGAGAGAGAGAGAGTAGTGTTCATTTGACTTTTTCTCTTGGGGACTGTGCCAGAGTTACCTTTTTCTTTCACTTCTACCTTATTTCTGCCTCCAAAGAAACTACCCTTTACCCTCATACTACCATTGATCCACCATTAGACTTTTTAAATCTGAACTCTTGAGCTGGTCATTCTTTCCCTCTTTCCTTCACAGCACTTTTTTCTCTACCCGTACCTATTCCACCAATACTTTTTCATGAATACTCACTACTACATACTCAGTATCCACCAAGGTCACATCATGATACATCCCTGTTCTGCCTTTTCCATGGATCACTTTGAGATCCCCTCCACCCAGATATCAATAGTCCAGAGTAAGGTCAGGTAAGGGTGTTATATATTCAGGTTTTTTAAAGTCATTTACATAACAATAAGCCTATTAAAATTGGGATGTATTTTGTCTTAGGTTAAAAAAGAAAATCTACAGACTGCACTGTTATACTGAATTGTTTAAAATTTATTAATCTCAATAATTTGGAAAAAGAAATTCTATAAAAAGAGAATAAAGGAAAGAACATAATACATAAAATTGACAAATTTGAGGACACACCAAGTGTACATATCAAAGAATGTCATATATCAGTGCTTTCAAAAGACAAATTAATTTGAAATAAATGTAGTTAATGTGAGATGTAGTAATCATTTATTAATTATATATAATGGTAGTATACATGTATATGTACAAAATGCATCTCATATAATTATGAGTATACATTGCAAAAAATGAAATCTACAGTATTTATTTAATTTTTCTGACAACACTATAAATACCTACATCTAGGTTTTTGTATTACCAAATGTTCAGGATACATTTTGTACTTCGTAAAGTTTACAACTCACCAACAGACATTGTTTTTTTCAATTTTTAAAAGGAGTAGTACTTATTTTCAGTAAGAACATAATGCCATCATTTATCTTTAATTTTTAATTTTTTTTAATTATATATGATAACAGAATGCATTACAATTCTTATTACACATATACAGCATAATTTTTCATTTCTCTGGTTTTATACAAATTATATTTACATGAATTCACTTCTTCATACATATACTTTATATAACAATATACATCATATTCCACCATCATTTTTAACCTCATGGTCCTGTAAGGGTAAAAGAAATTGAAGTTAAAGCATAAAAGTTAAAGGTTAAAAGACCGGGTGTTGTAAAAGTTTCTAAGCTGCAAGGTCTGAGTTAAAATGTAAAGGAGGTATTGTTAGGTTTCTATGTTACCTGCAAAACCTGAAATTTTGGTAGCTGTTAAGACAATGCTTAGAACCGCCCAGTAAACATTTCCCCTGATTGTCTGGTTGTTTAATAACTGAAGGGGTCTGTGTGGTTGCACACAGGCCTTGCAGGGCCTGAACCAATCAGTTTGAATGTGTACTCTCCTTAGGAATGACTTATCACTCCAGCCTGACCTGTTCCCGCCAATGAATGAACTAATCATGTTTAGGAGTTGTTGTTCAATTTTCCCGCGCCTCATGATGATTTGTTCTGATGTATACAAAGCCCTCAGCCCTCCCCAAAAAGTGTACTTAAGCAATCCTCAGCCCCTGCTCGGGGCTCTGGGCTGCTTTCCCTTCTTGAGAGGGCACAGAGCCCCAGCATGCTGGTTCAATAAATCCCCTTTTGCCAATTGCATGAGTGGTCACTTGGTGGTCTCTTTCTCCGATGTTTCGCGGGACCCTTACATTTGGTGCATTGGCTGGGAAAAGTGCATCGCCGGACAAGGAGACCTCCAATGGACTCCTTTAGGGGGTAAGTAAGGCACCTCTTCCTCTTCTCCTTCCTCCTTTTCTTCTCCTCCTTGTTCTCCTTCTTGTTTTTCCTTTGCAATTGCTTAGAGCTTTTTGGTTTTTGGCTCGATTGTGAGCATAAGTTCTCAGAGCTTTTTGGTTTTTGGCTTGGTGGAGAGCATAAGTTCTCAGAGCTTTTTGGTTCAGGTTTGGTTTTTGGCTTGGATTGGTTTGGTTGGGTTGGCAGCGTGGCCGTCAGTGGAGAGTGTAAATTCTCCCTGGCAGTGGTGACAGAAGTGTCCTAATCCACAGGCCACTCCTCTTAAGGGATGCCTTAGAGGATTGGGGGGGGGGGGGAGTGCCCCCAGTTGGTAGAGGGACAAGAGTGCCCTCGTTTGTACTCTACTGCCAACCCGTTTGTTTTCGCCGGCAATTTTTTCTCTCAGATTGGATTCACAGTCTGTCTTTAATCTTTGCCTCTAAACTTGTGTTAACCATTTACTGTTTGTCCTTGTCTCTGTGTCACGTTTGTATTGTCCCTGTCTCTGCCTGAGTAACTCCAAGTATGGGACAAAGCCATTCCAAGCCTCTGTCCCTGAGGCCTTTCTTGGTCCCTGCCTCCACTCCGACCCCTTCCCCCAAGATCCTATCACTCAATTCTTCTGCTCCTCCCCCTTTTCCCTCCATTCTCCTTGAGTCACAAGATTGTAGATCTTGGGGTTGTGAACGAACGGGAGCTGCATGATGATCTTTGTGTGTCATTTTGTCTGTGTCTCTGTTAAGTGTGATGGCATTGTTTTACTTTGGACCGATGCAGAGTCCCAAATTCCAAACGGCCTTAGATGTGTGGAAGTAACTTTAGCTAAATTTTAACCTAATGCTTCTCCTGTGAGGGACCAAAAGTCAATAGAACCACCAGCTTTTCTGTTCTCACCATTTACACCTCTCTTAGCTGTGTTTTAAAGAACTTTGATAAACTTTACCCCCCTTTGTTGAGCGAGATTAGGGAAGCAGTGTTTTCTTTTCTTCCCGTAGTTGGCTTGAGCACGCCCACTGCAGAGGGAAATGCCTGGGGTCTAAAAACTTTGATATCTCGCTTAAACTTTTCTCAAACTCAAAACAACTGCAAGCAGAAGATGAACTTTTTGGGAAGCTGACTACTAAAAAGTTAGGAGATGTGAGAAATGCCTAGTGCCTGGGGTCAGACCAAGCCAGAGGAACTAATCCTATCAGTAAAAGGTGGAACTAAGGTGCCCCAACAGCTGCCAAAGCCATTTTGCTTTGGGGAGTCTCCTCCTTCCTTACCTGCACTTTAGGGATTACCCCACCTCTGTTTGCTTAACTAATGAGACAATAAATGCAGTAATGTGTTGATGTTATAAATTGTTTCTTGGGGATGATCTTGGCTAAATGTGTATCTAAAAGATAATTTTTTTTTATTGTAACAATCTGGTATCTGAATGGGTTTCTAAAGCATTGCACTATCTTGCAGTTAAAAGTTGGGTTTAAGCAATTGTTTAGTTTGATTTCAGATAGTTCATGCTAGAAAACTTAAATACTTAGGGTAAAAAAAATTAGAAAGTTTCAATTTTGAACTGGGTAGCCTGAGAAAATTTCACTAGGTATTCCAGTGTATTAACTTGGGCAAAGATAATAAATTATGATATGATATCTGTTCCCCTCAGTGTGTAAGATTCAGGAAAAAAAGGTGCTAAATTAAAACATTGGTCTGGCTTATTGAAATGACATTAATTAGCAACAGTCTTGGAAATTTTTAAGGCTTGATTTTGGATATACATAATAAAACTTAATACTACTTTAGGAACTTCAGAACAAAGGAAGCAGCTTAATGATCCTGAGGAAAATTCCTCTGATGGTGGCCTTTATATTATCAGAAAAAGATCCTATTTTCAGTTTTGTGTGGGCAAGTGTTTCTAATGTAAAGAGATATAAAGATATAAAATTTTGAGAATTGTATCTTAAACCTGAAAATTATGACTTATAGCTAAAATGCCTTAGGCATGAGGTTTCTGCCCAGAATTCCAGTTTCCCCAGTTCCTTCCAGACCTCAGCCAGGACTTAAGCTGATATGCAAATAGAAGAAGCTTGGGGCACTCAGCAGGAGACAGATTTCAGGCCCAAGGAAAATAAAGGTTAAAGTGTCTTTTTACCTGAACTCAAACTAGACCCCAACCAAAAAGTAAATTATATGGTATTTATTAATTACTGGCCAGTCATCTTTTTTAGGAATCTTGATTTTTCTTAGATTCTGTATTTTTTTTTTTTTTTTTGGAGCTCATGATTTTAATCCCACAGAAGGGTTAATGTTTTCTAATCAGTTCTATTTCTGATCAACTGTGGAGTTTTCAAACATTGCAATGGAGATTTCACCTGAGAAAGCTACAAGGGTGTTACACTTGTGTTATGTGTTGTATGTCTGTATGTCTGTATGTGTGTATGTCCATATATCCTGCAGTGATATGACAATTGACAGATGAGGAGTGCTCATAAAAAAATTAAAAATGGATCCAAATATCTTTGATTCACATGATTCAAATGGTTCAATTTAAATTGGGTAAACAGATAAAATGATGCTGTCTATAAAATAATCTGCTTAAATTCAGAAATTTACAGATATTGTTTTAAAGTGTGAACAGAAGGAGGTTAACAGATGGGAAAGAAAAACTAGAAAGTTTTACCTATGGATTTAATAGAGGAAAAATGTGTTTCTGGATAAGAGAGTCTATGTGATTAAGTAATTAAGAGGGTTTAAGTAAGTGATAAAGAAGGTCTGTGTAAGTTGGTTATATGTGTAAGTTTGAGCAAGTAATCTTAAAGAAAATTAAAGATTATACAACTATGGTTAAACAAAAGCTATTATTTTTCAATATTGTAATGTTGTTTCTTTAAAAGCTAAACTTGGTCAATATAAAAACATCAATGTAATTATGGTGCTATTAATGTGTTCATATCTTCCAGGTATACAAGTCTGTAAGGTAGAAGCTTCAAAAGAACATTATATCAAGCTGGTGTTCTAAAGTTGTATGGTAATTTTAGACTTACAAGAAAAAAAAAACATGTTGGAGATTTGTTCATATCATTTGTGTTCTACAACTGGACTTGTTATCAATAAGATATGTACAGTTCCATGTTACTTTTCACACTGAGATAGAATTTAAATGTATTTTTAAGTTAATGAGAGCCTAATCTGTGTGAAGGTTTTATTGCAAAACACAAAAGTACATTACTACTTTTCTACAAGAGGTTAAAAACTTTCAGCCTTTAATTCATGTTTTAGGTGTGATATTATGTTGTGTTAGCTAATGTTCATGTAAACTTGAACAACAATTTATGTAAACTTTGTAAAATGATCAGCTTCAGAACTATAGTACTTGAGATTTATAAAGAGCCCTGCCTTACTTGAGATAAGGCTCTGTCCCATCTCACTACATGTGAAAGTGGCTATGAAAGAAGTAAGCCAGATTTCAGTACAGTTAAAGTTGTGTCCAAAAGTAGGTTTTTGCCAAGATTACTAGGATCTCAAATAGGAAATTATAACCCTGCCAGAATTCAAGGTAGCTATTATATAAGCTAAATATGTTTTTACCCTAGTTAGTTTTGTTTTGTAGTTTGCTTATAGATGGTTTAAGGATTGCCTGTTAATGTTTTAAAGAGGTACTGCTTTAAGAACTCACAACCTGGGTCAACATAAGATAAGGAGTTATCACCTACAGGATAGAGAGATAGACATTAAAGCCCAGTGCTCTTAATATAAGGCTGTTAACTTATTTGCTGGATGTTTAAGATCAAGTTTTTAAAATTAGTTAAATTAAAAGGGCCAAAAAAAAAACAATATTCGACTCTTGCCCTCTGAGTCAGTCTGAATCAGGGAATAGGGGACTTCTCCAAAGAGCTCTGTAACTCTAGGCCACATAACCTCCTGAGCAGGGAGATTAATGAGACCAGTGGAGGACAGAAAGCCAATTGGTGCATTTGCTGTAAAGAGGAGGGTCATTAAAAAGGGGAGACATCCCTGATGCTTCCGAGGGAAGCCACATGGTCAAGCAAGGCCTGGACCCATCCTAAGGTAAATGGCAGTAGCAGAACTGAGAAGCTGCTATGAAGTTCCCCGAGGACTCCCAGGGAAACTCAGCTGACTGTTGACAATAGATAAGAACAAAAGTCAGTTTGACTTGCTTCATCTTAAACACTTAGCAAAGATAGTTAAAGCCAAAGCACAGCTGTTCCTGGACATTTTAAATGATAATAATAGTTAAATGTAACTTCCAAAAATAAGTAAACTAGAGGCTACAAAAGGGATTCTCAGACAGGAATGCCTGATAACTATTAAAAGGAACTGCCAGAGTAGTTTTTAGTTTAAGGCCCACAGATATTCCTAACCTACACAGGTAGGCTTGGTGTGTGCTAGTATGGTTATCCAGCCCTAAGTAGCAAAATTAAAGGTTTCTCTATTAGACATAGGTCATACTAGCAAAAAGGACATCTGTAAACCTAAATGTTAGTTGTTGTGTTTACATCCCTGACATTTCTGGCAAGGTGACAAATATCCTTAAAGATTTACATGCTTAGATAGAAGCCATGTCCTCAGCAACTTTGTCATGGAAACAATATCTTAGCTTCTGGTTCTTGGTACTTCCTGGTGGAAAACATTGTTAGTCTCTGTCTTGGCCATTATACTCATTGGCATATTCCTGTGCTGTGACATTTATTGCTGCATCAATATGGTTCCAGTAAATTAATGAAATCTTGTTTCTCTTATAGACCACCTATCCCTCGAATGGCCCTCCAGCCTAATACTTCTCAATTGGACTTTTATCATGGACCACGCGATAGACCCGATTATTAAAGGGGGACTCCAAACTGCTTGCCCCACACCGTCCCTTTTCAGCCTGAAGAAGCCAGAAAGATTCTCTTCACCCCCCCTTCCTTACACCAGTGAGGAGTTCCCAAATTAGAGGGGGGAATAAAGCCAGATTTTAAGTTAGGTAGTCAGTGTAGTTAGATAAATTGGAGTCTAATACCGAGTGCAATCTAAAATGGAGGCCATGCTGAAAATGATTCCAGGGAATGCAAAACAACTCATGGAACATGAAACCCTTCAACAATTGTGATGAATTACTTTTAAGATTAAAAGTAGTCAGAAAAAGGAGTGGGGAATGTAAGGGTAAAAGAAATTGAAGTTAAAGTGTAAAAGTTAAAGGGTAAAAGACCGGGTGTTGTAAAGTTTCTAAGCTGCAAGGTCTGAGTTAAAATGTAAAGGAGGTATTGTTAGGTTTCTATTTTACCTGCAAAACCTGAAATTTCGGTAGCTGTTAAGACAATGCTTAGAACCGCCCAGTAAACATTTCCCCTGATTGTCTGGTTGTTTAATAACTGAAGGGGTCTGTGTGGTTGCACACAGGCCTTGCAGGGCCTGAACCAATCAGTTTGAATGTGTACTCTCCTTAGGAATGACTTATCACTCCAGCTTGACCTGTTCCCGCCAATGAATGAACTAATCATGTTTAGGAGTTGTTGTTCAATTTTCCCGCGCCTCATGATGATTTGTTCTGATGTATACAAAGCCCTCAGCCCTCCCCAAAAAGTGTACTTAAGCAATCCTCAGCCCCTGCTCGGGGCTCTGGGCTGCTTTCCCTTCTTGAGAGGGCACAGAGCCCCAGCATGCTGGTTCAATAAATCCCCTTTTGCCAATTGCATAAGTGGTCACTTGGTGGTCTCTTTCTCCGACGTTTTGCGGGACCCTTACAATCCCTCCCCTCACCTCCCAATCCCCAAAAGGTCATTTTGATACACAATGATGTATGCTATAAAGTTATAGAAAAAGAGTATATACCTTATAATAATATGAAGAGAAAAAGTTTTGTAACTAATACATAGCATAATAATAATAATAATAATAATAATAATAATAATAATAAACTTGCCATTTAGACATTAATAAATTATACACCTGGCACTATTGACATCTTTTCCAAAAAAAATTGACATCTTTTCCAAAAAAAAAACGGGGAGTTATTTGTGGGGGAAAATGGTATTCTATGCTTTCTTAATATCAAGAATAAATTATTTTCAGAAGTAATATATATTTCAATATAAAAATAAAATAGAACCAGGTTCCATGGCACACATCTCTAATCCCAATGGATTGTGAGGCTAAGGCAAGATAATCCTGAGTTTAAAGCCAGCCTCAGAATCATAGCAAGGCCCAAAGCAACTATGTGTGACCCAGTCTCTGTGTGTCCCTGATTTAAATTTCCATTAAGAAACAACAACAACAAAAAGAATACAATGTATTGATGAGGACACAGAACAAATTATCATGAACTAAAGATGGAGTAGAAATTGCTGTTATTTCATTATGAAAACTGTATATATATACTTCTCACCAAGCAGCTTAGACCTGTAGAAATTATAGTATGTGTGTAAAATGACAGTGTACAAGTATGTGATAGCATAAGACTAGAGCTATACTTGTCAATACAGTAGAAATGTGCAGCCTAGGAGGAAAGAGGAGGTGATTCAGAAAAATAAAAATAATAAAATTTGAGAAAAAATGGTTCTGGAGCCCAGAAAGATTTTTGGTTTAATTAGAGTACAAAATACCACATAAGTATTATACTGAAGTTACATCTGTTAAATACATCACATGTATAAGGGATTTCAAGGAAAATATGTGGAACTTATCACAAACAAAATAAAAATGTACAAAAGCACATAAAATAGCATGTGTGTAAATAAAACTAATCATTAAAAAGACAACTATTTTAACTCAATTTAATATATAATATTTTTCTATCAAAATTTTAGCATGTTTTTCTTTAAATTCAAGAAGAGAGCTGGACCTGTTGGTGCACAATTGTAATCCCAGTGCCTTGGGAGGTGTATGGTGAGCTCAAAGCCAGCATCAGCAAAAGTGAGGCCCTAAGCAATTCAGTGAGATACCGTGTCTAAATGTCATACAAAATATGTTTGGGGATGTGGCTCAATTCCTCTGAGTTTAATTCCAAGTACCAAATAAAAGAAAACAAAAGAAGGGACCGAAAAAATTATCTTAGAAATAAAATATATGTAAAATACCCCAAAACCTTTAATAAAAAAAAAATAATATAGTTATTGTTATGAGACACATTTAATGTATATTATGAAACTATATTGCAATAATACAGACCAATATATCGTAATATAAAACAAATCTGAAACCATATGTAGATCAATAGTATTGTTAAGAGCAATAGAAATGCATATGTAAAATGGACCATATTTAAAATAACATTAGACGTGAATGAATGTATCTATCCAACCTAAAGTTAGAATTGGGACATAGAGGCAAAGTTCACTGTTAGAGTGTGTGTGCAGAATGTGCAAGATAGTCAGTTCCAAACTTAGCAACACTATAAAAAGCAAATATTAACAGGGAATGATGTTGAAAATAAAGCAGAATATTAAATGAGACACTCTCCTTCCATCTATAGATAAATTTAAGGAAAAAAAATACTGTGAGTATCTCTTTGGCAAAATCATGAATGAGTAGAGAGATTTAGATACAGTGGATATTAGTCCGGTCTTAAGAAATGTACCACATTTGGGACAAAATTCCCAATTACCATCATCACCTCTAGTGAACAGAAATGTGAGAGAGGGGCTGAGGATGTAGCTCAGTTTTTACAGTGCTTGCCTTGTATGCACAAGGCCCTGGGTTCAATCTCTAGCACCACAAAAAAAAAAGAAGGAAATATGAAAGAAATGATAAAAAAAAAATGGTGATACCTAGGAGCCATAAAATTTTTCACAAGTGTTTCATCAGCTGTGACCAAGACACAAAAATACCCAAATATCAAAGCTGTCAATTTATCTCAAAACAACATCTGCCAGAATATTTTCCCAATTGCTGTTGCTGACAGATGAAGTTCACTCTAGCTTGTATTATAGGTGAAATAGGGAGGAATCCAGTAAACTACTCTAAGCGTGAGTGAGATTTTAGCACTTCCTGAATCCTGCCCAACACTGATACACTAGTAATAAGGCCAGAACTACCAATTCCTCCTAGAAAAAGTTTTTTTTTTTTTTTAATGGGTGTGTGTATGTGTGTATTGAATGTTTCACATTTAACATATTTTGTTTATGTTACTATGTCCCTGATACACTAGTAATAATGCCAGAACTACCAATTGCTCCTAGAAAGTTTTTTTGTGTGTGTGTGTGTCAATGTGTGTACTGAATATCTCAACTTTAACATATTTTATTTACCTTACTATGTCCTGAAGTTCCAAACTCTAGAACAAAAGGTGATTGAGCTTATGTAAATCTCTGTAGATTTCAAACAAATGAATTTACATCCTTTTTCCAGCACTTTTATGAACTATGATACCAAACAGCTGTTCAGAAAGGAGCTTAAAAAACAATGATCCCTGTTTATTCCAACAAATCTTTACAGAATAGTCCTACATTGGCTACTTCATATAAACTTTCCTCAGGGATAAAATGCATCAGTCAAAGAGATTTTCTGTAGCCTGGGCAGTATTGTTGAAAAGATTATTATAATAATCTAAAAGAGCTAGGTGTGGTGGTAAATATACTAGAGGCTGGAGAGGCAAGTCAGGAGGATTGTGATTTGAAAGCCAGCCTTAACAACATAGAAAGGCTATAAGAAACTTATTGAGATATTAGTGATATATCACCTGTCTCAAAAAAAAAAAAAAAAAAAGGACTGGAGACATAACTCAGTGGTAAGCACCCACGGAGTTCAATTCCTAGCACCAAACCACACAAAACAAAACAAATATCTGAAAGATAGTAGGGACTCCAGAGTATAGGTGTATATGCATAGATAAAAATTTTGGTTACAATATAAAGTTAATAAAGATACTTTTGAAAAAAATTTCATGGTTCTTTTTTTTTAAAGAGAGAGAGAGAGAGAGAGAGAGAGAGAGAGAGAGAGAGAGAGAGAATTTTAATATTTATTTATTCATTTTAGTTTTCGGCAGACACAACATCTTTATTTGTACATGGTGCTGAGGATAAAACCCAGTGCCACACAAATGCCAGACAAGTGCACTACTGCTTGAGCCACATTCCCAGCCCCTATAATGGTTCTTAAGAGCTCAAAATAAAAATGCCATATAATCCACTAATAATATTTTTTTAAGCAGGGTATCATTGTGAATGTCTGTACTCTCAGTGGCTTGGAAGGATGAAACAGGAGGAACTTAAATGCAAGACCAGCCTCAGAAACTTGGCAATGGCCTAAGTGACTCAGTGATATCCTGTCTTATTAAAAAAAATAGGGATGTAACACAGTGGGAAAGTGCCTAAATAAGTAAAAATAAATAACAATAACAATTATTGGTTTAAAAAATGCCCTATAACCCAGTAATTATAATTCTGGGTAAATATCTAAAGAAATTGGAACACTTTTGTTAAAGATATTACTTCACTTCCATTTTTATTGTAGGTTTATTCACAGTATCTAATAAAAGGAATCAAATGAAGTGCCTTTTAGATGCAAGGTATTGATGAAAAGGGTTCTTCCAGCTGCAGATCATCCATCTACTTGCCTTAAAGGCTGCATACTTATAATTCAAACTGCTCCCGAAAAGGCAAGACTCAGATATGGATTCTTCTGAGTACTCCAATAAATTTTGGTACCTCCGGAAAAATTCTATAAGACTTTTCCAAAATTAAGGAATAGGTAAATTTTGGAGTTTGGAATGTGGACAACATAGAGTAAATTCTTCAAGGGAGAATCTTAATTCAGACACTGTGATAAGGTGTCTGGTCTGGGGAAGAAAGAGGAAGTAAAATCAGAGTTTGAGATAAAACTAGACTTTGCTTCACTGATTTCTAGGTTATTGATTTAATCCAAACAGATATTGGAAAAGGGTTAAAGCTACTAATTAAAATTTATGTAAAACAGGTATTTAAAAAGTACCATGAAAGAGCTGAAGGTGTGGCTCAGTGGTACAGTGCTTGCCTAGCATATATGAGGCCGTGAGCTTAATTCTCAGTGCCCCATATAAATAAATTAAATATAAATAAATATTTAAAAAAATACCAGGTAAGGATTTAGGGTTGTTGCTCAGTAGTAGAGTACTTGGCTAGTATGCATGAGGCAGTCTGTTTGATACTGGACCCACATTAATAATAATAATAATAATAATAATAATAATAATAATAATAATAATAATAATAAAGATATTTTGTTCATCCACAACTAAGAAAAAAATTATTTTAAACAAGTACAACAGCGCTATGGCCTGTAACCTTCTAATTATCTGTGTTCTAATTAAGCCCTTGCAATTCAACTTTCTTGTTATTTAAATTAAAGTCCAGTTCCACTTTTATTTCCTGCCACACCAGGACAAAGGAGTTTGCTTGAATATTAGGAATGCTTCTAAATGTCACTTTAATAAAGTTGTTTTACATATTTAAAAACTCAGTTGAAAGCAAACTTGGTGGCACAGGCCATAACCCCTGTGGCACAGAAGAATTATACATGAGTATCATGAGTTCAAACTACCATCAGCAAAAACAAGGCACTAAGCAACTAAGTGAGACCCCCTCTCTAAATAAATACAAAAAAAAAAAGACTGGGGATGTATCTCAGTGCCCCTGAGTTAAATACCTGGTACAAAAAAAAAAAAAGAAGAAAAATGAAAAAAATTCAATTGAGGACAAATACATTAAAGAAACAAACAAACAAAAAACACCTTAATTTTGGACAAATTAACTACACTATTGTGAGGATGGCCTTAGGCCTGGCATAAAAAAAGTCCATTTTAAAAACTTCAGTTTGAAACATGCAGTCTCACCAGGCATGCCTAAAGAAGCCCTGAAGTATTGCCTTCAGACATAAACAAATCACTTCCCCTCACCATAAACAGAGTGAGGCCTCTGGCAGGTTGTCCTCACCTAATAAGAGGGAAGGGTGAGAAGACCAAGGTGCAGACCACCAGACCAGATGTTTCTGGCCCTAGAGTAAATGATGTCATGGCAAACTGTGGTGGTAACTAACAAGGTTTGAAAAAAGGGTAAAAAAGCTGCAAAATTTAGTATAAAGAGTAGAGCAAATGAACAGACGTTCAGCCAGCTCAATAAAAAATGCACTTGAGCTGGGGAGGCTGATGAGGACTTGGAATGACATCTCATCACTTCTCATCATTTGTATTATCCTCACCACTCTTAAACTCTACAGCCACACCTTAGTGAGAGGGGGGAAAAGTAAAAGACTATATGATGTTCTTCTCATGTGATGAAAACTTAATTTCAGTGGGGAGAAACCCAATGGGGAAAATAAAACCAAGAGGCAAGATCTCCCACACACCCAAAATATATACTTTTATGAATAAAAATTTTATCAAAATTACTTTAAAATTTCATTCAACTTTTGTGCTGTCTGGTCTTATGAGAAAGCAAATTTTATTTTAAACTTCTAAGCAATGTCCTAAGGCATTAATATTTTCCCAGAGGGAAAAAACAATATAATGCATTAGTATAATTTAAAAAATTCTAGTATTCACAATAAAAATTAAGAAGGAGAGCTTAAATCAATTTAATAACTTAAACCACTATATCCAAAATATTATTATTTTTGAAAATATAAATTGACTAATAAATAAATGTATTTTTAAAGCTTCATCCTAAAATTCACTCTTGACCTCTCAGGGATATCTATGTTCACTACAGCTATATTCTATGTTTGAGATTCATAAATACCCTGAACTCAGCAAGGTGAAAAAAAATGGACAACTCAGTTCTGCATCATAGGTTATGGAATAAACATACCAAACAACATTCTCTTATGGCCAAAGAACAGGAGAGCCTCTGTACTTTGAGACAGAAGCCATCTACAACTCAGAAGTGTACAAAAGTGGAAACTGTTTCTCACAGGATTATGGGCACAGATCCATTTTCATTTTAGATATCATACTTTAACCAAAAGAGGTTGATATCACTGGAGAGAAGACTCTAGGTAATCAGATCATCAGTAAGCCAGAAACTAGAGTCTAAACATTTAAAAAAAAATTATTTTGCATTTTTGTCTTTAGCCTAATGCAGGGTTGTTATTTCAATTTTCTTCTTTAGGATGGGGTACTCTGAGAATATCATCAAACATTAAAGGCATAGAAGTCTACACATATTTCCATATAATTTAATAAAGCCTGTCAAGAGATTAAAGTTTAAATTTAAATTAATAAAACTTTAACCAGTACCTATAAGGCACAATATGTTTTTCATATAACTTCTGTTCCACATGTGATTGAATCCTGGCATTCAGCCCATGTTTAGTGAATTAGATATCTATCACTGAATAAGAAGAAATCATATAAAAATTATTGTCTCAAGTGTGGGCTTATCATCAATTAAGCCTGGGTTCATATGGGAACTTTTTACTGGATTAAGTGATAGTTGGTAAGGTTACTGAACTTCAGAGGGAGATATGGTTGCCAAAAAAAAGCACCCTTCTTCTCAGAATCAAATAAATTAAGGTGGGCTCATTCTCATGAAGGTGACAGTGTTATGAAAGTAAAAACAAAGTATTCAAACTGTTTCCTGACTAATACACTTTCATAGTCACAGATTTACATAAGTCACACACACACACAAATAAGAGCTCAGATCCAAAATTTGTGAAATATACTCTGCACTTTGGCTACAAGAGGAGTAAAAACTCATTGTCAACTTTATGTGTACAGATAGGGCTAAAGAATTGCTAATATGTTGACACTCGGTATCATTCTGCTTTTTGTAATGGATGAGGTTTACATAGCTGTTCAGTGTGAAAGAATATTTGAAAGGTCTCCTGAATATTAAGCAACTTTACTGGAATTCAGGAACAATTCTCTGTGACCCCAAAGCCACAACTCACATCCTCTAGACTACATGAATTATCAGTCTTTCATTATTGTCTTAGAAGTTAGACAGTGGCACAAAAAAGCAGAATATTTTTTTGTACCAAGGACTGGACTCAGAACACTTTATCACAAATCACATGTCCAGCCCATTTGTTTTTAAAGATAAGCCAAGTTCTTACTAAGATGCTTAAGGCCCCACTGAGTTGCTGAGTCTAGCTTTGAACTTAAAATCCTTCTTCCTCAGCCTCTTGAGTCACTGAAATTACCGACATGCATTACAATATTGGCTCTTGTTTCCTGGTTTATGAATATGCAAAATTGAAATGATAAGAAGAGAAGCAGTTGTTATAATCACCCCTTTATTAATTCTGGCTTAATTCCTAAGGTTTAAATATTGAAACCCATATTTCAACGTATACTGAAGGTAACATTATCTATTATAGTCAACAGTCTGTTGATCTCCATTTTATCCAGACAATTTTTTACTGCCTAAACTTTGATTTAATTTGAAAATGTTACTCAATATGTTTGAACTTCTGGTTTTTCTTCTGGCATTATTAGGATACTAGGTTCAAACCATACAGCCTATGGAAAATTATGGTGTGGTTATAGCTAAAGAGAAGACTATATGATAAAATTTTAAACTCATGAAGATGAGGTATTTTCTTTATTTTTATGTAACCTTGGTGAATAAGATACAGAGTACACAGCCAAACCTTAAATCATACAAAGCAGGCTCTAACTCTAGTTAATAAAGAAAAATATCAAATACAAAAAGTTGTGTTGCAAAATCACATAGTAGTTGGTTTGTTATCAGCAGCACAGGAATGGGTTACTGCCATATAATAATATCAATATGACTTCAATACATATGATATCTTTAGATGCAGCCACGCAGCAGTTGATCAATGATAAGTTGCAAGAATGATGAGCTTGTTTAGATACCATCTGGAGATGGGTTTTAGTAATCCTAGACAGGGGGATTGTGTTCTAGTCATATCACAATACATCATATTTTTGAGGCCTGTGAATGCAGAACTCTTATCTCCTTGCTAATAGATCTTTGCAGAAGACTTCAGGTGTGTAGATTTTTTGATGATGAAACCTATAAGGGTGGATCATTGGAAAGGCCAAACATGGCTATAGCTACTCTGTTGTTGATGCTTCAAACAGGTTACTGTTATGATGATGATGATGATGATGATGATGATGATGATGATGATGATGAATATTATTATCATTTATTTAAGTAATGAATACCATGATTAAGTGTATACATTAATTGTCATAAACATTTTCTTCTGAGCATGTGTTCACTATGTAAAATATTGATCAAGCACCTTCATTTTCTGGCCTATATATGAAAAGACCTATGGAATGATGCAGGATTCTGAGGGCTGAATGCTCTGGGCTACCTGGGAGCTATTGTTACCTCTGCATAAGCATGAATACACTGCCAACTCTTCCTCACATCTCTCAATTGCTAGAGACCAAAATTTTACATCCTGGGTCTCAACACCCACACAGCAACTAGCATAGTCTTTAGGATATTTGCAGGTGAGAGATATCTCAGTCCTGATAGATTAATGGAGATTTTTAGGGGAGTAGTGGCACCTATGGACACAAAGAAGCATACAACACTTTGTTGCCTCAGTCCAATTACAGTGAACTCCTGTGGAGAGCTGTGACATAATGGGATTAGTTCCTTGTAAACAGAAATAAGGATTCGGACTGCACTGTGTGGAAACATGAACCTTGGAAGTTGAACTATCAATGAATTGCTGAAGCCCAGGCTCCAGTCCCTGGCCAAAGAAAAAAGTGGCAGCAATGGCATAGATGATTTGGAGAAGTAGTCAAATGAGTCATGTGCAGCTGCTGTGGTCATGGGATGAATGGTTTCTATAGATCTGACAGCAAAAACTGATGCAAATGTAGGAGAGATTACCAGAATGAGAAATTGCAAGATAATCAAGAAATATAGGAATCCAAAGTATATCCAGTAGAGTAAGATCTCTGTATTTTGAAAATACCCACCAACATTTTCCATTGTGATGATTGAGTCTGGGGAGAAGAAGAAGGATAAAGGCCTTCAAGTCCAGTCAATGGATGATGCATAAAATGAAACAACAGCAGCCAATGGCTCCAGTGAACAACTGGCATGGCCAGCCCAGGTATCCAAGTTTACCCCATTTTACCTGTTAAGCAGAACTGGTGGACTTAAAAAATAATTTACCCAGGTGGCAAGAGAGCAAGATTATTGTTTTTTGTCTGTAAGAATTAGAGATAAACAGCATTCTGTGTTGCACCTTAAGAATGGAGAGGTTAGCATTGCTCCTTACAGTTGAAGTTGTAAAATGCTCAATGCCATGAGGCATTTAAGGACAAAAAAGACCATGTATGTTAGTAGCTGGCCAGGCTTCCAGAAGGCTGTATTTTTAGCAAGTAACCAAGGTCATAAACAATCATATTCAATCTATGTACTCAAGATCAAAAAAAAAAAAAAAAAAACATTTATTTGTGAGCATGCTCTTACATCAGTAAAATGTTGTTGATATGCTTTCTTTGTCTGACCTGCATAAAAAAAGTTCTATTTAATAATTTGGGGGGCTGAGGGATAGAGGCTAGAGTTTGGTTATGGGCTATTGCTGCCTTCAAAAGTAGCGTGCCTAGCATCCCAAAAGTTCCTCACAGCTTCATTCAACTGCTTGAGCCCCAAACCTTGTTTTTTTGATATAAGCCCCTGCACAATAGCCACAGATGTGAAATCATTTTTAATTTGATACTATCACAAATCTTCTGCTTTATTCAAGGAGTATTGTGTTGTTTTGTAGACATACTCCCAGATAAAATTCATATAGTGGAGATTTAGTATATTATTTATTTTAGATTACACATATGGCCTTAATGTTGTCTCACCCTCACTTTTTTAATGTAGTGTTTCATATTCTCCATTTACAAAACTTTTGTGATACAGATACAGTCCTTTTGTTGCAGTTTCCATAGCATCCTGCATTTTCATCATGACTGAAATGAAATATGCCTGTTTTCAAAGTTCTCCTGATAAGAAATTTTAAAAATATTGCTTGTTCTTGATTTTTCAATTCAATTTTCAGCAAGTTTATTTTTAATTCCTTTTTAAGGGGAGAGGAATGAATACTTAACCCAGGGTAGTTCTCCTAAACCCCTATATCATCAGGCTTTTTAAATTGTATTTTATTTTATTTTTAGTTTTCACACAAAGTCTTGCTTAGTTACTTAGGGCCCTCTCATATTATTTAGGCTGAATTTGAAATTGTGATTCTTCTGCTTAAGTCTCCCAAATTATTAAGATTGCTGACATAAGCCACATATGTGTGTAACCCCCCTCCCCTTTCTGAATAAATGTCACTACTTAAAAATGTCACTACTTAAAAATAATGATGAATCATGGCTTCTAAAGGAGGTAAGTTTTGCCTTTGTGTCAGGCATATTTGATCTTGATATGTACTTAAAAATTGTGGGCACACAACAAAGCATCTTTGTAAGATCCTGTTTCAAAATAAAGAAAAAGAAAAAGAAAAAATTGAGAATATAGCTCAGGAATATTAATTCTCTCATTTTAACCACCAGCACTACACTCATATAAACACACACACACTCACACACACACACACACACACAGTACTTATGGGATTTTGAAAATATTTTTTGACACTGAACAGCTGTATTAACCTCATCTATTACAAAAGGCAGAATTAGTGACATAATATCAATAGTCCTTTAGCCTTATCTGCATACAGAAATTTGGTAATGTGATTTTACTCCTACTCTAGCCAAATGCAGAATGCATTCTACAAACTTTGGGTCAGGGCTCTTCTTTTTTTATGGCTTTTGTAAAGTTGTGGCTGTGAAACAGTACTAGTCAGGTATCTAGTCAGGAAATATTTTTTAATGTTTTTGCTTTTTCTTTTAGAACACTGTCTCCTCAATGAGAACAAGCTCACCTTAATTTATTAGATTCTGAGATATCATGTGAAGAAGATTCAGGTTGCTTTTTCTTTTGGCAGCCAGATCACCCTCTGAAGTTCAGTAATCTTAACAGCTAAACATATGCAGCAAAAATATTGCAGATGAATGCAGTTCAATCCAAATGTGAACTAGTAAGTTTTAGAGTGACTTCTTATACAGTTATAGACAACAAAATACCCACTGGAGGGAAAATGTCAGGTTTTAATCATATGTGGTACAGTGAATATCTGGAAAACAGCAGATATCTTATATAAAGTATTTTAATTTCTTTTATTCATATCCCCAGCCCTTATCCTTAGTCTTTTAACAATGAAAATGGACCAGCTTGCATTTTGGACTTGATTCTGGGCCCACTCGGCTTAGGTTGGAGTCAGTGCCTGAAGACTTGTCCAATCAGTCCCTTAGGTGCCATTCTTTTAATCATTTTGTAGGCTTTCTGTCATGGATCAAGAGCCCAAATTTCTGTGCTAAGAAGAAGCTGAAAACAAATCACAGGGAGAACTCTGAAAACCCTGAAAGCAAGAAAATGATAAGAGTGCCTTGTTATCTTGAGACTGGATAAGTATGTTGTTTGAAGCTGGCAAGAGTGGCAATGGTGGAAAATGAAAATTGTGGCTAGGTACTTGTTGTGAGGGGGCAACAATTGTGATATATGCAGTACAGGAGAGAAATAAAGAATTTCCATGCACTTATGCCCCTTTCAATGCTTTATTCACTCAATTACTCAACATAATTTCACTCTATAGGTTCTTCATCAAGAAAACAACAATTCTTAATGCTAGGTACTGCAATAGACATAATCCATTCACAGCTAACAAATATAAATTAATTCTAAGCACTGCAAAGCACATGTAATCATGACAGGCTAATTACAGACATTCCCTCTGCATGCTAAGTTCAAAAGTCTCAGGCCTTAGGCTTTATGTCCGGCATATGCACACTCACTCAGACCAGGGTGATCAGGACAAAAACCAAGGCAGGGCTTTCCTGGTGTGGAGCAGATGACTGGTTGAGGAGAGGATGATAGGGAGAAGTTGCAGCTCTCACCAGGGTCCAGACAAGGGCATACAGCTGGAGAGTGGTGAGTATTATGCAGAGGATCAGGAAATGAAGACAACTAATGGGATATCAGGTCCTCATCAGGCTTTCCAGCTCAAGTGCATCCTTGTTTTGGCTGGCTGAATCCCAGTTCATTAGCTCTATTATTTACATAAAATTTTGGGCTTTTTGACCCCCCTTGCAATCTTCTTCAGCTACCACCAGGTTTATCATTATCATTTACCCTGGGGTCAGAAACATCTTGTCTGGTGGTCTCCACCCTGATATTTTTGCCTTTCTGCCTTATCAGGCTAGGAGACCCTGCCAGGGGCTTCACTATATTTATCAGGTTGAGGGGAAATAACTTGTTAGAGGCCATACTAGAGTGCTTGGTGTGTGTGCCTGGTGAGACTGCAGGTTTGAAACTAGAATTTTTAAAATATAGTGTTGTGTAGGCTCAGGCCTAAGACCATCCTCACAGGACTCCTCAGAGGGTCTCTGTGGCAGATCAACCTCCACCCCGCCCCCTTACTAGTCTATTGAAGCTTAGATCAGCAGTTAAAAACCTAGGCATTTTGTTCCATAATTGTATGGTGTTTTCAGCTTGTCTCTAAAGCCCTTTGTGTGCATCCATGTGCCATGAGTCCAGCATGTTCCCACATTGTGTGGTGAAGACTGGAATAATTATCTGAAGAGAACCCCAACTTCATTTGTTGTTTCCATGCACAAGAGAGATTGTACTTTTAGAGCTTGTTATGGAGGTTTTTTTTTTTTTTTTTTTTTTTTGTGTGTGTGTGTGTGTGTTTTGTTTTCTTTTGGTACCAGGAATTCAACCCAGGGGTTCAGCCACTGAATCACATTCCCAGCCCTTTTTAAATATTTTTATATGGAGACAGTGTCCCTTTGAGTTTCTTAGGGCCTCATTAAGTTGCTGATGCTGGATTTTAACTCAATGCTCCTCATGACTCCTGAGCTTTTTAAACATAGGGGAAGCAGTATCACAAATTCAGAACAACAATATAAATTCCAGAACTTCAGCTTAGCTCTTCCTAGGTCTGAGAATAAACCTCTAGTTTTCTAGCTCTCTTTTCACATATTCAAATCTAGGGTTCTTTTTTCATAGTGAATTAATATAAAATTAATTAGTATAAAATAGAAGGGATAGTAAAATGACAGTGTAATCAGGATAATGAACCTCATTCTAACACAGCTGGAGGCTAACTGGAAGTTATGTTAATGAGCACCATTAAGGCCTATTTCAAATGTAAAAAACCTTAATGCCCACTTTTGGGAACACCTTCAACAAAGTCCTTTGTCCCATGGTGAAGTTGCAAGAGGAAAGATGTGTCATGGAAAAGATGAAAATGAACCCATATAGTAGTCAGGATGCCTATTCTAAAACCTATTTTAAATAAAATTTTTCCATGTCTGCTGAAAAACATCTGTAAACTTTTGAGATGGCACACAAAAATGAGTTTATCTGGTATCATTCCCCATCCCACATGGTGGGAGTTCTATTTCGACTTGCTTAAATAAATAGATTTTATTCTTCAAAATTTGTGAGACAAGCACCCAGATGCAATTGGCAAAGTGAGAAATTTTGTTTCATCTCAAAACTCCACTTTCAACATTATCAATGACTATTTTCCCATATTTTGTTTCATTTTTCTTCAAGAACTAGAGAGCATTTTCAAAAGATTTGATTTATCATCTGTGTAGGAATGGTGGAAAAGCTCCATAAACTCAACAAGCAGAACTGTAGAGGCCTGTTACAGAAGATAAGGGGGAAGGGGGAAGAAGAGAGAGGGAAGGGGGAAGAGAGGGGGAGGGTGATGGGGAGAGGGAGAGGGAGAGGGTGTTGATATTTATGAGCTCAACGGGGATGAGGAGGAGCAGGGGGGAGTGGGCTCTTACTTCTTTATTGGCTGAGAGTTCACGCCACTTTGGGGATTTGGAGGTGTGCCATTGTGCCATTAAAAGTTCGTGCCATTCAGTGTCATGGACCTGAGCTCCTGGAAGAGAACTGATCCAGGCACCATCTTTTTTTCAAGAGATACACACACACACACACACACACACACACACACACACACACACACAGAGAGAGAGAGAGAGAGAGAGAGAGAGAGAGAGAGAGAGAGAGATTTTATTTTTTTTTTTTTTTTTAGTTTTCAGCGGACACAACATCTTTGTTTGTAGTTGGTGCTGAGGATGGAACCTGGGCTGCATGCATGCCAGGTGAGTGCTCTACCACTTGTGCTACATTCCCAGCCCCTCCAGGCACCATCTTTACCAACAATCCGAGCTTTTTACATATGAATAAAGCAGAATAAAATTAGGTGACATTTCAAAGAATTAATCTCTTCTAAATGAGGTAGTGTAGTTTATGTGTCCCAATAAAGGTCCTCAACTCATTTTGTTTTCATATGTAAGACCTTTTTATTAAAATGGCTCTGACCTATAGAAACATTCCAAACATTTCAGTAAACACCTTTCTCTGGTGTGGCAGGAAAATAAAAGTGGGACTAACTTGAATTCAAACGACAAGAAAGATCAATCTCTCTCTTTCTTTCCTTTTTTTTGTTTGTTTTTGTTTTTGTTTTTTGGGGTACTGGGAATTAAACTCAGGGCCTCATGCTTAGAAGGCAAGCACTCTACCAGCTGAGCTATATCCCCAGTCCCATATTTTGGGAGGCAAAACCAGGGATTGAAGTCATGGGCACTCTACCACTGAGCCACATCCCTACCCTTATTTTTATTTTTACTTAGAGAAAGGTTTTCACTGAGTTTCTTAGCTTCTCACCATTGCTGAGACTGACTTCAAATTCAGGATCCTCCTATCTCAGCCTCTGAAGCAGCTGAGATTACAGGCATGAACCACCATGCATGGCCAACTTCCATCTCAAAAACTAAAGTACACAGCAAATTAGGTCACAGGCTGTCAACAAATAGGTACACTATGTAAAAAAAACTATTTTTTAGTTGTTGATAGACCTTTATTTTATTTACTTATATGTAGTGCTGAGAATTAAGCCAAGTGCCAGACAAGTTAGCTACCACTGAGCCCCAGCCCCAGCCCCCTGGTACATTTTTTTTTTTTTTTTTTTTTATGGGGGATACTAGAGATTGAATTTAGGAACACTGGACTACTGAGACTCAGTCTCAGGGTTATTTTTTACTTCATTTAGAGATCAGGTTTCACTGAGTCGTTTAGCACCTCACTTTTGCTAAGGCTGGCTTTGAACTTTTGATCCTCTTGCCTCAGCCTCTCCAGCAACTGGGATTACAGGCCTGCACCAACACACCCAGCCTTTGGTATATTTTCAATACCTATTATAAATAGATTTTAACCAGTAGCCTTAAGTCTTTTCTAATATATTTTTGGATTGAATCCATAACCCAGAAATCAGTGAAACAGAGAATCTAGTTTTATCTCCAAAACTGTTTCATCTATTAGAGTGTCTGAGTTAAGATTACCCATTGAAGAATTTACTGTATATTGTGGTTTCATCCTGACCTCCCATATGTACCTCATTCTGAGTTTTAGAATGTAAGGGTAAAAGAAATTGAAGTTAAAGTGTAAAAGTTAAAGTGTAAAAGACCAGGCATTGTAAAGTTTCTAAGCTGCAAGGCCTGAGTTAAAATGTAAAGGACTAGGTATTGTTAAGTTCCTACATGCAAAACCTGAAATTCCTGAGGCAGTTAAGACAATGCGCTACTGGCCATTTAGTTGACTTATAGCCCAAGATCCTGTGCAGCTTGTCACGTAGGTATTCAAGGCCCAAACCAATCAGTTTGAATGTAACCCCCTCCTTAGGAATGACCTATCACTCCAGCCTGACCTGTTCCCGCCAATGTATGTACTAATCAAGTCTAAGAATTGTTGTTTGACTTTCCCGTGGTGTATGATGATTTGTTAAAGGAGACTGTGATATATGTAAAGTCCCGCACTCCCCAAAAAGTGTACTTAAGCATTGCACAACCCCTGCTCTGGGCTCTGGGCTGTTCTCCCTTCTTGAGTGGGCACGGAGCCCTAGCATGCTAGATCAATAAATCCCCTTCTGCCAATTGCATGAATGGTCACTTGGTGATCTCTTTCTCCGACACTTCACCGGACCCTTACAAGAAGAGTCTGAAAAAAAGTGCCCACAGATATCAAATATCTTGGAGTACTTAAAAAACACCAGTATCTGAGTCTTGCCTTCTAGGGACCAGATTTAATTTTAAGTGTGTAGTTTCTAAAGGCATTGGTTGAATAATCTGCAGCTGGAAGGCATTTTCTGATAATACCTTTTATCTAAAAGGCAATTAATTTTTTTTTCCTTTTATTAGATACTTTGAATGAAGATACAATAAAAATAGAAGTGCAGCAATATCTTCAGCAAAAGGATTTCAATTGCTTTACATATATGCCCATAATTTTTTAAATTTATTTTGAATTTAAATTATATGCAAGTTCAATCTCTTTCTCTCTTTTATTTAATTAATTAATTTATTTGTTGTACTGAGGATTGAACCCAGGGATTAACCCATGGGCATTTTACCAATGTGCTACATACCCAGTCTCCACCACTTTTATTTATTTATTTATTTATTTATTATTGAGACAGTGTTTACTGATATGCTTAGGACTTTGCCAAGATTTTGAGTCTGGTCTCTAACTTGAGATCCTCCTGTCTCACCCTTCTAAGCCACAGAGAGTACAGGCATGTACAATCTTGTGGTAGTACCACAAATTATTACTACTGGATTATGTAGCATTTTTATTTTGGGCTTTTAAAGAACCTTAACACTTTTATCAAAAATATATTTATTAAATTTATCCTGTTGCCAACATTTTGTACAAGTTTTTGTACCCTGAATCTTTATGTTTATTTTTTTTTAAATTCTTGGTTTGGTGCTGAGTATTGAACCCAGGGGTGCTTTCCACTGAGACACATCCACTGTCTTTTTTATGTTATATTTTGAGACAGGCTCTCACTAAGTTTCTTGGAGCCTTGTTAAGTGAATGAGGCTGTCTTCAAACTACCAATTCTTCTGCCTCATTTTCCTGAACTTCTAGGATTCCAGGCATGTTTCACCACTCATGACAATTTTACATTATTATAATAGCCATTACAACAGCACTGTACAGGCTGCAGGAAATTCATTTGATTTATGAATTATATCCCTGAGGCAAGTTAATGTGAAGTAGCCAGTGTAAAAGTGTTGTGTAAAGATTCCTTGGGAATAAACAGGGATTTTTTTTTTCTAACCTCTTTTGTGAATGACTGTTGGAAAATATAGTCCATAAAAGTCCTAGAAAAAAGAATGCAAATTTATTTGTTTGCAGTTTACAGATATTTGCACATGCCCAATCGCCTTTGCATCTAAAACTTTAAACTTCAGAACATAGTAACTCGAACAAAATTTGTTAAAGTTGAAACAGTGCACAAACAAATTTCTTTTAGGAGCAATTGGTAGTTGTGGAGTTATTACTGTGGTCAGTAGAGTTGGGCCAGGGCTCTGGAAGGTCTCACTCAGGGTACTGGTGATTTACTTTATTCTACACTATTACACCCACAATACAATGCTGCCAGCAATAGTAGTTGAGAAAATATGCTGTAATGTCTTGAGCTAAACTGGCACCTTTGATATTTGCCTACTTCTCTGCACTGATCCCAGCTGAGTAATTAACATGGAACCAGAATATGAATAGGGTATTTCCTGGGCTTATTGTTTTGGGGTCAGCTGCTCCATTAGGGTGGGGGGGGGTCTGAAACCAGGCTGGTGCAAGTATTTTTGTATATGTTCCTTTGCTCTGGCTGAGGTTTATCATTTTAAATGAAAAAAGATTTAGAGTAATGTGTTTGGACTTATTTTTCATACACTTCACAGTTTACATCAAGAAGAAATGCCTCAGTCTGGCTGGGCACAAATAACGGAGCCACCACAAAGCTTTGTAGGTTCAAACAGCAACTACTTTATTTCAACTCTCACCGGCACTGCACATGTGCTTTTTCGCCAATGCCACTCACATGGCCCTTCCAGCAACCCCCCACACTGGAAATCCCTCCTCCGGCACTTCCCCAACCAATGGGAACTCTCTGGGAATCCCCAGGAGAACTCCAAAGTAGAGCAAGAACTTCAAAGTAGCAGGCAACCAAGGCAGCAAGAGCCACCCCATTGCCCGACAGTAAAGGTCAAATATACAATGCAATCAATCCAGCATCACAGCAATTAGATATAGCTTAACTCAAATAATCATCTCAATGGTTCCCTGGCTTAACCTTTCAAACATTCCCTGTCACCTTTCAAACATTCCCTCTGGCAAATGCCAGGCATCATTCTGACTGGCCATGGCTCTCAACAAAAAAACAACAGCTAGAATTTATCTCAACACCCCTTTACATACAAAATATAGGTTGTCATTGAATATGTTGGAAGTTTAATCAAGGTTTATTAATTAGAGAACAGGCTGATCTAGAGAGAATGTAAAGTACCACCAAGTCCTATGTTTTCAAAACAAAAAGAAATGTGAGATATATAGGCATGCAGAAGAATTTTTTAAAATTTTTTCTTTGTTTATTTTATTTCATTTTTTTAAAATAGAAAGCAAATAGAGGAAAAAGGAGACCAAGGTGGAAAATATAATTACTGGCAGGACTATGAAACGTCAAAAAATAGAATCTAGATTTCAGAAAAGAAAGATTTGACATATTGTATTTGGAGATGTGGATGGCATGAGTGTCCATGATAAGAATGTTATAAGCTTCTGAAAGAAAATTGATATGGTGAAAGAAGCTTATGTAACCCAGATCCTTACTTAAGCCATTTTCTGCCCCCCAAATAAGCCATGCTAGGTAAACCACTGCTTGACTCTACTGCTGAATACTGAATAAAGAAAAGATTGCCAATGAGAGGTTTGCTTCATACCTTCCACCTTTGTCATGTTTGTGTCATTTATGCTATTGTTAATCAATCCAAAATTATACGAACAGTAATGACATTTCAGCCGCTTTGAAATTTGTCAGTGAATTCCTGACCATTTTGATGGAGGCTCACAGCAGGCCTAGCAGGTGCCCTGGAGAAGACTTGGACCTGAATGGCAGCATTAGAACCTTATTTTCCTCCTTCTGAAATTAATCAATATTTTGAGATGACTTTCTGGCTGGAGGCAGAAAACAGGAATCATTTCAGAAGAGTTGAGTCAGCTCAGAAATGTGTCAAACCCAGCTGGGCACTCAGCTCAGTAGTTGACTGGTCACAAATATCTGCAGTGGCCTCATGATTGGCAGCCTTGCACAAAGAAAGATCAACCTTGGTGCTTTCCCAGTTTCCAGGTAAGTCACATGGATCCCAGACATTGGGCACTCACCTGCCTTCCTAAAAAATCTGCAAAGCCACTATCCAGTTGTTCATTCTTAATAGTTGCTGAACACTCTGTGCTTTTCAAGGCGAATAAATAAATAAATAACAGCATCATGACTGCTCACCCCAGCCCGCTTGTTTTTATGCAAACAGAGTTGATCTGTTTCAAAAGGAGCTAAGTGGGGCTGGGATCCTGGCTCAGTGGTAGAGCACTTACCTAGCATGTGTGAGGTCCTGGTTTCGATCCTCAGCATCATGTTAGATAAATAAGTAAATGTATTGTGTTCATCCACAACTAAAATTTATTTTTTAAAAAGAGGCTAAGTGTTCTGTCTTGCTCCCCAAGTGGTGCAAAAAGTCACATAATCATGAAGAGAGACTCAAGGAAGGTGCAGGCAGGGGGCGCCAGCAGGAAGAAGTCCACAGCTGAGGAGGGTCTGACTCCTGGCGCTCAGGTCTTTCTAGAGGGAAGAAAAGGAACTCAGCGCCTCCCTGGGAACCGTGCCCCAGCGGCGGTGGCTGGGTCCCCTGTCACCCAAACTGGACGGGTTTACAGAGGGTTTCTCGAGGTCCCCAGTCCTGGGAAGGCAGTGTCCCCCTCTCGGTCTTTCTTCTTCTTTTAGTTTGCTCGGGTCTAGTTGGCACCAGGCGAGCAAGTTGCCTCGTGAGTCGGAGTTCGCCCATTCTGGGGCGGGGGACAGGCCTGAGGGCAGCAGAGCCTGGCAGCAGCGGAGGCTGGAGCTCCCAGTCCCCTCTGTGGAGATGGCAGGAGGCCTGTATTGAATGCGGCCTGTGCTCCAGGCGCCATGCACCGGGCCTCGTCCCCGGATCGCTGGGCTCCGCAGGTTCCAGGGCACTCTGTTCTAGGGCTCTTACTTGTCGCTCTCCATCACTGTGAAGGGACCAGCATTGAAGCCTGCTTTCCTGAGGCTGTGGGTGCCGCCTGCTGTGTGCCCTGGAGGCCGGGCTGCCCAGATTTTGGAAAGGACCAGAGTGCAGCATCTGCTCCATGACCCTGAAAGTGCCTCATTGGGGAAACCGACTCCAGTATGGAGCTCCTGGTCCTGAAGGGATCTCAGGGGACATGTGAGTTGGGACATAGCCTGCAGAATGTGGGTCTTGGGAGGAGTTGGCAGACCTTAGGCCAGGCGACAGCAAAGAAGCCCCCCAGTTTACTCTCTGGGCTGGTTGCCAGGCACTGTCAGGTAGGGCCACCTGGGGCCACCTGTGGGAGATCAAAAGGATGAAAACAACACCTCCAGTCCCGGGATGGCAGAGTCTAACAGAGGGGCATTTTCTAAAAGATGAAGAGATGGAAAATGGTCAAAACTAGTATATTTTAAAGTTGAAATGAAAGCTTGCAAAATTTTGGGACCGTATTTTTGTGTAACTTGTGCCTAAAGAAATATTAGGTCATTGACTCTCTTCTACTTTTTTTAGTTTTTGTTTTTATTTTATTTTAGCAAAGAATCGGTTTTGCCAGCATTTTCCTCAGGAGCTGAGCATTACCCACAGCAGGGAAGACAAATTTACAATTCTCAGGTTAATTTTGACTTCAAGTCTGGGATCTAGCACTTCTAAATGTAGAGGAAAATCATTTCTTGCTGTATTTTCCATGTGTGATTCCTTCCCTTATCCTCAGGGGCCCGGTGATATTTGTTTATTGGTTTCATAAGCATCTATTTAAATGTAGTTTTTGTATGAAATACTCTCAGTTGCCACAGGGTGTAGTTTGTTGGAGAAAGCTGCTAGTGGCTTCACTTTCCAAGAACGTAAGTCATTTCCTTTCTTTGATTTCAGGGAGTTGATATTACACAGCATCTGAACTTTGTGGGGACAATTTTCCATAGTATATCTGTCATTAAAAAGGCTTTTGGGTTTCCTTCCTAAGAGCAGTGCATAAATTTAAGCCAAGCAATGTTAAAGGATAAGAAGTTTTTCAGCATCTAGATTATTATAAGACTACTGTAGAAATAAATTTTAACAACCAAGACCTACTAAAAGCCACCTCCAGATGGTACCCAGACAAGCTTATCATTCATGCAAATGATCATTGGTCAGTTGCTTTGTAGCTGCAACTTCAGAAAGCATATGTACTGAAGCCATACTAATATTATTTTAATCATCTAGAATACATATGCAACTAAATCTGTTACATACTCATCATTGTGCTGCTGTTAACAAACAAAATGCCATGTGATTATGCAACACAATATTATATATCTGATTTTTTTTCATTCACTAGAAATAGATCCTTCAGTCTATGACTTAAGGCTTGTGTTGTATGCCCTCTCAAAGCAATTATCTGCCTCTTAGTCACCATGGATGAATTTTAAAAAAGAAAAAAAAAGTGCCTCATCCTTGGGAGTAACTAGAGTTACAGGAATGCACTATTAGGTGAGTTTGTATACTCAACTTTAAGAATGTTACAAAATAGCCATGTACACAGTCATGCACTTCAATACCAGTGATACAGGTTTCTGATGCTTGAGGATCAAAAGTTTGAGATTAGCCTTGACAACTGAGAAAAACTCTGTCAAAAACAAAGAAGAAAAAGATTTGGGAGTATAACTCAGTGACAGAGGAGTTATGAGTTCAATTCTTCATATTGCTAACTAAGTTAGAAATATGAAACAAAAATATGATTAAAATTAATACTATTAATATTTTATTATATAGACTTCTCTCTAGCTATAAATTCATCATTATTTTGCACAGGCATTGAAACCAGTGTTCTAACAGAAAGCAGAGAAAGCACAGAAATTTTACAGGATGAATTAAATTTTCAAATTAAATCAAGTTTTGAACTGTAACAAATCGTATAGATAAAATGAGAATCAACAGACTCCTGATTAAAATAATATTTCCTCATTATGTGTCAAAATAAGTCCAATGTTTAAATATTAGGAAATAAGACACCATTTAAGATGGGGTGATTTTAATAGATCTCTTTCTGTTTGGCATCCCAATTCTGCCTTTGTATGAACTGAAAAGAACCGGTATGGTGATGTGTTTCTGTAATTTCAGTGACTCAGAAGATTTAGGCAGGGAGATATCACATTCAAGGACAGCTTCAGCAACTGAGTAAATACTAAAGCAAGCAAACAAACAAACAAAACCACAACTGTGTTGGTCAAGGTGCACACAACCATAATCCCAGAAGGATGGGAAAATGAGGCAAGGAGATGGTAAATTCAAAGTCACCCTCAGCCAAAGTGAGACCCTAGACAACTCAGTGAGACTCTTTCTCTAAGTGTAATACAAAATAGGGCTGGGGATGTGGCCCAGGGTTAAGTGCCCCTGGCTTCAATCCCTGGTACAAAAAATAAAATAAAATGGGGCTGGAGGTGTGACTTTGTGTTTAAATGCCCCTGGGTAAGATCTCTGGTACAAAAGAAACAAAAAATCTGCTCTTTTGAATAAGTGTCACTATCTAACATCCAAGAGAATATGAAAATATTGATAACTCATGTGACCTAGAGGAGGTGAGTTTTGGCTTTGAGATAAGGTAAAGTTGAACCTGAATTCCAGTAAAGTTACTTAGCAAATATTCTTGTGAGACTTAGCAAATATTCTTTCACACTGAACACCTATGTGAACCGCATCTATTATAAAAGGTACGATAATCATAAATGCCAACATGTAACAATTCTTCAGCTTCATTTATATACAGAAAATAGATGATATGTTTTTACTCCTACTCTAGAAAAATGTAGAATATGTTTCCAAAACTTTGAATATGGTCTCTTATTATTTTTTATGAATTATGTAATGCTGTTTGCTATGAAAGAGTATTAGTCAGGTATCTGGTCAACAAACATTTGAATGTTTTTTTTTTTTTTGTTTTTTCTTTCAGAACATTGTTACCTCCATGAGAACAAGCCCACAATACTTTTTTAATCATGAGTTTTTTTGGGATAAAAACATCAGGGTATTTTATTGACAGCCAGATTACACTCTAAAGTTCAGTGTATTTACCAACCATCAGCTAATCATATGCAGCAAAGATTCCAGGTGAACTGAGCCTAAATTGATGAGCATCCCAAATATGAGCTAATAAGTTTTAAAATGAGTTAATTAGTGACAGATAATTAGTTAATTTATTCACTATAGGCTGGATGCCAGGATTCAATCACATGATGTGCAGAGGTTGTATGAAAAACAGCAGTCATCTTATAGACAGTGATTTACTTTTTCTTCATTAAAATTTTGTTGACTCTTAATAAACTGTATTGAACTATAGAAAAATATTTATAGATATATATGCCTTTAATTGTGAAAATATTCTCCCACTACCTTATAAATTTGGTATGAATATTAGCACAATTATAAAAGCCAAATATCTCAATCCTGCCTCTAGCGTCAAGGTAAAATTGCAAATAAGTTTCCCTTTAATGTATTTATATTGTAGAGTCTGGGCTACTGAAAAATCGGAAGACCTGGCACCATCCACCTCCTGTGATACCAATTCTTTATGTTTACCATGTGGGATCTGAAATGGTAATGAATCTGTTCTTAGAATCTAGTGAGAAATAATGCCCACATTTGTACAGTTCTGGGTTGGAGCTGCCAGCTGTCTCAATGTGCACTGTCTCTCCTGTTCTTTGGCCCTATTGAGAATATGTCCAGGAAGTGTATTCCATCACCTAGGACATAAAAATGAGTGGTTCAGGCCTTTCATCTTGCTGATGTCAATGAATCCATAGCTCTCAATGTGAAATTTGGATACAGTAAACTGAGATATGCCTGAGACTTCAGGTAAATAGTGAATATTAAGATGGTTTTCCAAAAGTGCATGTATGTATTAATAAATTCATAGTGTCAAGCCATGATAATATATTGAATATAGAGTTTTTAGTTACAATTTGTTTAAGCTCTTATTTTCTTCTTCTCCTTCTCCTCCTTTTCCTCCTCCTCCTCCTCCTCCTCCTCCTCCTCCTCCTCCTCCTCCTCCTCCTCCTTTTTCATTTAAGGACAGGATCTTACTGAGTTTCTTAGTGCCTTACTTTTTGCTGAAGGTAACATTGAACTCACAGTTCTCCTGCAACCACCTCCTGAGCCACTTGGATTATAGGTGTATGTCACTGTGCCTGACTTTTGTTTTTCATTTTTAATTTGAATAGAAAAAACTTTAAAATTGTACTTGTGTGTCTCTTTTTAGGGGTGAGAGATATGGGGACCTTGATGCCTAAGGAAATTGCTAATGAGTTTAAACCTCAAGCTGTTTTTCATGAGATCAGTGAACAGAAAAGTTAAATAAAAATTTAAACTAACTGTGATATCATTTCCATAAATAAAAGTATATACATATTTATTCACAAATTGCTTTAACCTTATATACAGTGATAAGTGTCAATGCACATCTGTCTGGGTTAGGTCCTACTATTGGAAGGAAATTCTCCCTCAAAGTAAATCAACCCAAGGCATTTAATGCAATTCACAGCCACTCAAAATAACAATAATAAGAAGAACGGTAGGGGGATTCCAGAATTGTGATGCACACCTGTAATATAAGTTACTTGAAAAAACATCACAGGAAAAATTTATTCTCTCTCTCTCTCTCTCTCCATATATATATATATATATATATATATATATATATATATATATATATATATATATATATATATACACACACACACACAGACACAAGTAGTGAGGGTACACAAGTCTAATACACAGTCCTTTTTTTCTTAAATTTTTATTTCGTGCTGTAGATGGATATAATATCATTATTAGTTTGTTTCTTTGTTGTTGTTGTTTTTTAATGTGGTGCTGAGTGTTCAACCCAGTACCTCACACATACTAGAAAAGCACTCTACCAGAAGATTTTGACCTCTTTTTTCTTTGATTTTGAGGGCCTGCTATCCTCTCAGGTTTTTAATTGCTGGACTCAGCAGTTTTAGATGTGCTTCTTTTCACATTTTGACACCATTGTCAGCAGATCCAAGATCTTAAATTAGATAGTCCTTAATACAAAGTTTCTCATTTTGAATTCTTAGTTAAAGATTAGTTTCCAAGCATAGGTAGATGCAAACTATTATTGAATTAAATAGTTTTTATTTGAATTTCTTTACAAAAGTCTTTTTTTTTTTTCTTTTCTTAGGTCACTATGTTCTCAGGTTAGAGTATTAACAGGAGATGCTTTCAGTTCATGGGAAATATAATTTTTGTAAATAACAAAAAAGAATTTGTTGAATGAATACTAATGATTTTAATGGAGGAAAAAATGATTTGTTGAGACACATAAGGAAAATTGACAATATTAAAATCATGTTTAGTATAGACTAGAAAGAAATCATAATTAATAAAAGAATAAGTGCAAATCATCCAGAAAGATTTTTAAAAATTTGAAAATGCCTTTCCCCCATAAGCCTGCAGAACCATCATTGGATGATGATAGCAGCATAAAATATTTTAGGTTCTAAGGTGGAGACTAAAGAAAAAGAAAAATGTTGATGGCTTCGAAGTTCTTTTTCTCCTTATGAGTTTTTTAAAAATTTTTATTACTTTTAATTTGGTGGAGAGATACTGAAAAACTTCCATGGCCCAGGGAGAATTGCCCCACCTTTCCCCAGTGACAGGACTTGGCAGAGGCCACTGCTGGGGAGGAGGAGGGAGGGACGGCCTTGCTCCTGAGCCCCCTCCTCTGCTCCAGAGCTTGAGGGGTCCATCTCTCGGCAGATGCTGAGATGAGGAGGAGGAGGGGGAGGGGTGGAGCAGGAAGAGGAGGAGGAGGGGAGGAGGAGGAGAAGGAGGAGGAGGAGTGGAGGAGGAGGAGGAGGGGGAGGGGTGGAGCAGGAGGAGTTGCTAACAGGAGGAGTTACAACACGGGAACTAGGTGGCTGCAGCCTCAGCTACAGCTTTGGTGGCGAAGGTCAGCGCCCTGGGCAGCCGGCACCTGAAGGACAATGACAGGAGCCAGTCACCGCGCCTTCCCCAGGGGCTGCGAGGGCGGGTGGGAGGTAGGCAGGGGCTCCGGGTCGCCACCCCCGGCTGTGAGTGCCCGCGCGGAGCCCCGAGGAGCCGAGCGCCCCCAAGAGGGCTGTTTCTGGGTGCGGGCACCGCTGCTCCAGTGTGCGGAAAAGGGGAGTTGCATCCTGGAGGAGCCATGGAGCTGGGGAGTTGGGGTTTGGGGTGGGGAGGGCGGGAAGCGGCGGGGGAGAAGCGGAGTCCCCGGAGAGAAAGGAGGCGCTCCTGCTCCTTGGGAGAACTCGGGAGAGGAGTCCCGGAGCGCGAGGCGGGGGGAGGCTGCAGCCCCTGGTGCAGGCCAGAGGTGAGCGCATGGGGGGGGGGGCGCAGGAGCGGACACCACTGGAGAAGCGAGCGCCTGCCTCCCAGACTGGTGCGGTGTTGGAGACAGCCTAGGCTCCAGCTGCGCAGTAGGGCAGCGAGGGGAGGCTGGACTCGGGAAGTGCTGGGGGTGTGTGAAGGTGAAGTGGAGTGTCAGAGGCGGCCTCTGGCTGAGCCTCTAGGAGGAGAAGGAGGAGGAGGGGAGCCCCGCCCCGCAGGCGGACGCCCTTGTCAGCGCCAGGGGCGGGGACAAGGGGCGCAGCACAACACGGGCTGACAGGAAGGAGCTGCAGCGGGCAGGGCAGCGGAGGCTCATGCTGAGCAGGCCAGGCCTCGGATGGGAGCCTGGCCGGCAGCGGTGGGGGCGGGAGCCTGGGGCGGGGAGCCAGAGCCAGGGGCGGGGATTGGGGGCGGGGCCTCAGAGGCGCCAAGCTAGCTCCCCCGTGACTTAACTTTCTGGGTGGACATGTGTGCCAGAGATGCGCTGGGGCCAGCAGGGGCAGGAGGAGTCCACCCATATTTCAGCTCAAAATTGTATTCATGGAGTTCTTGATGTCTAAAAAATTTTGCTTTATGAAAAGAACCAACTACTCTCAACTTTTATTCATTGTAATTAAATTATTCCTTTGTACATGGAATAAAAAATGAAATTATTAAATTTATTTGAAGACATCCGAATAACATTTGGTTATGCAGTCTGCCTATTTTAATATGACTTGCAAAATTGAAAACTGCAGAGGAATTCAAAGTCAATAGAAAAATCTCTAAACTTTTTTAAGGACATTCATCTCAAAATGTGGTTTAAAATTAGGCATTTCACCATCTGACACAGGAAGAGAAAGATAAGAAACCAAATAAAATACTAGCAAAGTCTGACAGAAACTCTCTTTCCAAAATTAGACTTATTAATCTTCACATGAGAGACTCCATTTTCTACAGAGGGCTTATTTTTTAATATACAAGACCCCCTCTCCTCCCCACTAAACTTAGAAAATTACACTGGTTTCTTGGGGCTTCTGCCCAAGTTTCTTCCTTATGAACCACTGACATTTCTGCAAACCTCCTCTAAATATTGTGAGAGATAGAAGTGGCTTTTTATTTGGAAAAGTAGTTGTGATTTAGGATTATCGGTGAAACCCCTTGGGGCTTTATTGAATCATGTCATAAGCTGTCAGTAATAATATGTACTTTGCTGGCCACAACATAATGTATTGATATGTATAAAACAATGTTATAAACTGGAAAAAAAATGTTTTTTTTAATAATTTATATGCAGTCTTATGAATAATACAGAGTTCTTTGTGAGCATTATGGTGCTGTAGATAATAAATTTACCCTGTTCTCTGGCCTGCCAAGAGAGTTGTAAAGCAGAATATATTGGTTCACCTTTATGATAATAAGCAATTTTAGTATGTCAGTAGGTTCTAGCTACATTTACTTCTGAGGTCTTAAAGAATAGTGTGCTCTAAATGGTTCTTGGAGTGTTTATACTGGCTCTGACTCTCCTGGGTAATGTTTCAGTGAGTGATATGATCAGATAACAAGAGGCACTATTTCTCAAGTATTGATATTGTGATATCTCCTGTAGTTTTATTGCCTGGAGTAGCTGATTT
This sequence comes from Marmota flaviventris, assembly GCF_047511675.1. Classification (NCBI taxonomy): domain Eukaryota; kingdom Metazoa; phylum Chordata; class Mammalia; order Rodentia; family Sciuridae; genus Marmota; species Marmota flaviventris. Next base: position 120,359,986 of record NC_092508.1, read on the forward strand.
TTTCTTAACTGGATCTGTAGTTCTTTGTATGTATTTTTAATATGATTTTTTAAAAGTGGTTTGTAGACTTGTGTACATTTTCTAAGTGATATCACCCTTCTTTCTCAGTTATTTTTGCATGGATCAGGAATCAATATGTCCTTACTGTTCTTGTTTTATCTTCTTGACAAAATACAGAAACCCTTATAGGAAATGTTTCTCTTGAAACTGAAATAGTGATCAATTCATCACCTCTTCGTGTGTTCCAAATGGTAACAAGACATCTGCATTGGTAGCAAATCATAATTGATTATATAAATTTAATTTAGAGTAACATGTTTACATAAACTTTGTGAGAATAGCCAAGCTTTCTGTGTTTATTAATTTCTCCTACAATAACAGTAAGGGTGGTGATTTTTGCATAGGAAGAAAAACTCTGATATTCAATCATTCTTTTGGCTGATAACATACAACTGAATTTTTAACATGTTGTAATTTCCTCACAGGATAACAAAGAAGAAATAAATTTATAAGCAGCACTTTATTGATGGTAATAGCTTTTCTACAAGGAGGGAAACATTTCATTTTGTTCTTATTTTCTTAAAACGGCATAGACTAATTCTGAGCAAGTACTTAAGCACTTTATTTATTTATATACAATTTTGGATGTTGATGGGTCTTTATTTTGTTTATATGCAGTTCTTAGATGAAACCCTGTGCCTCAAACATGCTAAGCAAGTGTTCTACCATTGAGTCACAATCCCAGCTCCAGGCACAAACACAGGTCTGTCAGCTCTTTCTTGATGTGTAGAATTTCTCACCCATGCCTGTGCTGTCTTGATCTAAGTATCCATACATTTACTTCACACTGATACAGTGATTTGATGCACATACACAATACCATTTACTGCAACAAAACAGCATGGTTTATAACTTAAATCAATTTTAAGCATTCAAGCTAATTAGAATCATGAAGCTATAAGAATAGGGCCTTTTAATCCACTGGTATATTAACCTATTTAAGATGGTTGGGCTTTTTATACAAAAAATCCTGAAGTAGTCCTGAAGAATATTTGGATTGAAACAGGTGAAAAATAATGGTTGAGGCCCACTGCTCTTTTGTGTTTCACTAATATTAATGCAGAGACCATTAGGAGCAGCACACTAGCTGAGCTGAATAAAGATGGCCAATTTCAAAGAAAATCATAATTTATTTAATACAGGACCTTTTAGATCACATCAGGTTGACTCCTTTGGAAAGCAAATGTGTAAGCCATGCAGCTCACAAGACATGACATGGATCATCCACATTCCGCATGGCTTGTGAGGCCTCTGTTTGGCAGCAGAAGACCCTCAACACTGGCTCTCACAAAAGAGATTCCTGCAGTCCAATATTGGGATTAGAAAATTGTAGTAAACTATGGTGAAAGCAATTTTGAAGACAGATGCCTTCTGTTTGTTTCCAGAAAAAAGACAGTAAGGAAAATATGAGTGAAAAAGTCCTTTTCCATGAACTCCAATTTGTTTTGCTTTGTGAGCATACCCTATAGAAGAAAATAGAATTTTGACTGTGAGGGGAAATCTGGACCTCCAGTGATTGTTATAGAAGAATAGGAAATGTTGACACCAAGGGTATGCTATCAAATACTTAGCATAGGACTGCCTACTTCTTTGAGAGAAGGCTCTGTGGTAAATAGAAAGTGCTGGTAAAATCTTTTCTTTTGGTTTCATGAAGCCTAGAGTTTTATTTGATGTTTGAGATCCATTGTGCTTTGAAATATAATCTTCTTAGCATCCCTGCCATAGGTTTATATGAAAGGTGATTTAGCGTACTGTGGTGGGCTAACATCAATTGCTTCTTTTTATGGGAAACATTTTCTACTAAAAAAAATAAAAATGGCCAATACTCTTTAATAGGGAATTTTATTCATCATTGAATGGAGGCTTTCTTAAAATGTTTTTATTCAAACACATCTTTTTTTTTTTTTTGAGAGAGAGAGAGAGAGAGAGAGAGAGAGAGAGGGAGAGATTTAATATTTATTTTTTTAGTTTTTGGCGGATACAACATCTTTATTTGTACGTGGTGCTGATCTTTATTTGTACGTGGTGCTGAGGATCGAATCCAGGGCCCTGCGCATGCCAGGCGAGCATGCTACTGCTTGAGCCACATCCCCAGCCCCCTCAAACACACCTTTTATTTAAAATATAGAAATGTCTGGCTTTACAAAGCCAGTTATGTAAAAAAAAATTCAGACACTTTAAAATAAACAGATCACTCACATTATATTTTCTACAAAAATATTTCATTTACCATTATATTTAGAAAAATATAAAAGAATCAAATTATTTCACATACATATAAAAGTTAACCTTAGATAAAACATATATACATTTATACATAGTGTTCTAGAGTGCACATGCACATACATATTCTAAAACATATAAAAGATTTCATCGACTTGGAGAAAAATTCCAGGAAGTATCTAGTATTGATATTATTTAATAAACTTTCATGAATAAGTAATTACAAAATCGTGTCTAAACTTGTGATAAGTAGTTTCATATGTTATCTTTATCCCAAGAAAATAAGTTTTCAGAGATTTATCAGAGGATACATAATCTGTCATTCCTCACAGTCTTATCATGCATTCACTTTTTTTTTATTTTTAGCATTGATTCTCTAGTACTTAAGACTTCTTTCTTCATTTGTATATTTAGTTTTCCACTTCTACCTATTTTGTTTTACTTTCTTAATCACTCTTTGTATTCTGTTTTTCTCTCTCTCACTCAAAGAATAGATTTAAATGAGACAATATATTACTTTTTAAATAAATGAATATATTTTAGTTGCTTCAAAAGTATTTGCTTTTTTTCATAATATGTTACAGGTATTCTTGAGTATTACAAACTCCACAATGGAATATATAAAACATTTCAACATATATAAACATGCTTTTTTATTTTTGTATTTAAATATTATATTTCCTCTGAATTTGCTCACAATCTTTTATAACATAATTTTTATATTTTATTCTAATTTGTTATAAAAGACAGTAGAATGCATTGTAATTCATATTACTCAAATAGAGTACAATTTTTCATATCTCTTGTACACAACAGAGTCACACCATTCATGTCTTCATACATGTACTTAGGGTAATGATATCCATCTCATTCCATCACTTTCCTATCCCCATGCTCCGTTTCTTCCCCTTCCTCCCCACTGCCTTATCTATAGTTTTTTCTATTCCTCCCATGCTTCTCCCTCCTTTCCATTACATATCAGAAATTTTATGTCAGAGAAAACATTCAGCATTTGGTTTGGGGGGGATTGGCTTACTTCACTTAGCATAATATTCTTCAGCTCCATCCATTTGCTTGCATATGCCATGATTTCATTCTCTTTAATGATGAGCATTATCCTATTTTGTATAAAAAGAACATTTTCTTTATCAATTCATATACTGAAGGGCATCACAGCATACTACAAAACTGCAGCTACAACAATGTTTATAGTAGCACAATTTAAAAAAATGATTTTAACTATCAGATTAAAATGCTTTTTCTAAAAATCTGATATAAAGGTATAAAAACTCTACATGGTTTCTATTGAACATTGTGGATGTTGAAGGTACTGAATATTTTCTTATATATTTATCATCAGAAATACTATTAATTCTACTAATAAAATGTTTCTAAAATGAAAATATTAAATGGAGAAGCCAAAAAAGTAATAGCCTTGCCTCATAATGTATTAGGTGTAAGACTTTGTGAATATTATAGTTTTTTTAGGTGTAAAACCTTAGCTAGATTTCATTTGAATTTTAGCTTTTATCACTTAGTAACTTTATAAACTATGATATAGCACTTAACTCTGTGATTCTCAGTTTGCTTATCTGTCAATCATTAATAATTACTGTCAGATTTTTCTGGAAAATTTGAACATGCCCAACATTTTCTTTTTCTTTTTTTTAAAAATATTTATTTATTTATTTATTTTTGAGAGAGAGAGAGAGAGAGAGGGAGAATTTTTTTTTTTTTTTTTTTTTTAGTTTTTGGCAGACACAACATCTTTGTTTGTATGTGGTGCTGAGGATCGAACCCAGGCCTCACACACTCCTGGCAAGTACGCTACCTCTTGAGCCACATCCCCAGCCCTGTTTTCTTTACTTATATGTTATAAAAGAATTGTTCAGAGTTTTCTAAAGTAAAGTAGCCCTGAAAAAAAGCAAGTGCTCTATACAATGTACACATGCAGTGGTCATAACTTTTGAGATCAGAACTACATGAAGCTTGGTTTGTATACTCCATCAATTCAGGTTTTGTAAACAAGGGATAAGACAATGCTTTTATACCATGAATAAGACCTCATAGCAGGACAGGTAGACACTGCAGTCACTTATCTCCATGAAGTCCCAATATCACATCTACTTATCACATCCACCACATTTGCAAAAAGACATCGCATTACATCAAAACTGGTATATGAGATGTAACCTCACTAAAAGTCTCACCAAGCACAAAAAAAATTTGGACACCATACATGGGAGGGATGAAGCCAGGACCAGATCAAACAGAAAATGCTTGCATTAAGACCTTTAACCACCTTGGTGATGTAGCTGAACACAAAGAAAAATCAAAGCATGAATATTGGGGTTTAGAGATAAGTGTGCAAAAGGCTTATTTGTTCTAAGGCAAGGAAGCAATGTAAACCATAATTGTAACTATACACTTATAAATCACAATTTTAAACAAAAGGACAGAAAAACAGGCAGAAGTATCAAATTAAAGAACAGGATAGAGTTTTTAACTCATAATAGAAGACTTGACAATCCTTACCAAAGGGGTGAAGACGTCCAGAAATTTTCCTTTATGAAGGTAATTTGTGGAAGGAGTGAGTTTTTCGTTTCTGAAGAAAATTTTGGCAGAAAGTATAGAATAAGAGAAGGAATAGCAAAAGCACAAAAGTCACAGAAGGAAGCTAGAGTCAAGTAAGATGTTCAGTTATAGGGTTGGGGATATAACTCAGTTGGTAGAGTGCTGGCCTCACATTCACAAGGCCCTGGGTTTAATCCCCAGTACCACCAAAAAAAAAAGTTCAGTTACAAATTTTTATTGTGTTTATCATGATGTCATTTAGAATTATTATTAGTATTATTATTTAAATCAGGAATTGAACCCACAGGTGCTTAACTACTGAGCCAAACCCCAGCTCTTTCTTTTCTTTTTTCTTTCTTTTTTTTTTTTTTTTTTTTGAGACTTAATCTTGCAGAATTTCTGAGACTGGCTTTGAGCTTGCAATTCTCATGCCTTAGTCTCTAGAGCCAACCAAGTTTACAAGCATTCGCCACCATGCCCAGCTTGGAATTTTTTAAGTTATTTTATTTTTATATATCAGGACTTCATCTGACAATGATTGTATTTTCTTTTGCTAATGTTTTGAATAGAATCTGTACCTTATACCACAAATAACCTAAAAACTCACTCTTTATGTAAATATAATATCATCTTGGCATAAGTGGAATGACTCTACAGTTCTTGAAGTGACTCCCTAAGTATCGTCAAGCATAATGTCAAATCTTTGATATTGTTCCATAAGAAATTTGGAAAAGAATGTGGCACATTAAATGTATATTCTAATAAAATTAAAAAGCCTTGAAAAATATGTCCCAGATACTTGTGCTTTAATCCATTAGGAGTAATGTTTTAGACTGTACAGTTGAGAAAATAAATGTTGTTTAGAACCCCACATCTCAGTGATTTATTTAATCAATGTTTATTTCCCAATCTAAAAGGTCTAAAGTGAACAAAATCTAATGGTCAGGCAGGTCTACTGGGTGGCTTACATCTGAGATAGTTTTCAGAACTCTGGTGTTCCTGCATTTCATGGGTTTTATGAATCATTTTTCCTCTACAATTTGTTAGTATCACAAGAGTAGGTGTTTCCATCAAAAATATCTACCTTAGTCTCCCAGACTTTAGAAATCTTCACTTTGTGATGGTGTGCTGTGGGAGAGGCATTAGCTTTCAGAATCAGCTTCAGCCTTCAGCACACTTGTTTGTGCTACTTGCCATCTTGAAGTATTTTTCCAGCATAAAGTATGCTTAGACAGTTATTTTGTGTATGGAGAAAAACTTGAATTTTTATTTAACTTGCCTCTTGGCTGACTCATGTCTCTTAACCAGTGATGAATTTCTATTAATAATTTTACATGAATAATAAATGAAAAGGCATATTTAATAGGATAAAATTATAAGTAAAAATAGAATGAGCCATTAGGCCTTCATTAAGATTGCCAAATGAGAAAGAAAATTAAATGTATTTTAAATATTTGTAATTTAAAATTATTGTACTTAAAATATTATAGCAAATACGGTAATTTTAAAACTGTTTCTTTATCTTAATATATATGATTGAAACTTTATAACTTAAAGATTATTTTTTCAAACCTGAACTCAATGAGTCACACCTCACCAGGTGCAAAACTCAAAAATGAAGGCAGAGAATTTGTATATTAAGAACAAGATTAAAAAATTTAAAAAAAAAGATGGCTATTATAAAACCTGGAAGATAATGTTGAAAAGATTCTTCAGAATGAAAACAGAAGATTGGACAAGGAGAATAAATTTTCCTAACATGATTCTAAAATGAGAGAAATGAGATATGGAAAAGGGGAGATAGAACATGAAAAAATAAAATTCCCTACTGCTGAGTGGGAATGTGAATCTTCAAAGAGTTTAAAGTCTTTCCACAAAGTAAAAAGTGATCATGAATAAAGGTGCCAAACCCACAGTTGTCCCTGAGTTACCACCAGTCTCCCTGTCTAAAGACACAGGAGAAGTTGTTTCAAGTTTTTTGAGATAAGGTTTAAAACTAAACATCCAAGCCACTCAACCTTTCTTTAAACTAGGAGCTAAACATAAAGACCATGGTGTCTACACAGACTTTATATCCTGTGATATGACTGTGTCTGTGTTTTAAATAATTTCATCCGTTGCTTTATGAATTTTTAAAAATGACTATATTCTGTAATGGAGTCCTTTGTAAATTACCTGATAAATGTTGAATAAGAAAAAGTTATCTACCATAGCTAGAATATCAATTAGGACATGGTGAAAGGCATTAAAATTAATTAATCTAGAGAACTAGAAGTAAAAGTGTCCCAGAAATGAATGTAAATTTGCTAGTTTACATTTAACTTCTGGATTCTCACCATGTATCCATAAAAATATAAGATTTGAAGAAAAATAGTTTTTAAGACAGTATGTACTAGTCCTTTGTCTTGGCTAAGGGAAGTCAGACCTCTTAAGACCAACTCCATTCCTCTTTGATGTAGCCCTAAATGCTGTGTGGTCCTGCACTGGCTTTGGCCTTGTTTTTCAGTTCCTACTGTTCTGTAGCACTTTTTGTTCTGACATTATTTAAATAGTGCTCTCATTCTGTGTGGTTCTACACATTCTGTATTATGAGCAACATGCACAGGGTAATCATTAATTATTGAAGAAATACTAAGGAAAATTACTTCTAAAAATAGATAAAGAGAGCTAATTATTTTCTTTAACTGTTTTAAGATCTAAATGTAATTACTCAAAAACTTGTTCTTCATTTTTTTTTTTTATGTCACAGTGGAAAGACGTGAGAGAGACACATGGACAGACACAGGGGATGTATAAAATTTTCTGAGGTTAAACCTAGTTGTGCACACCCATCTCTCAAGTATTTGCTTAGAATTCTGACTTTTTGTCTCTAATATATTAAATCATTAAGATTTGGTAAATTAGAATGCTTATTCATTTTGACTTTACATCAAAATTGATTCTGATATTTTCTTGCCAAGAATTTATTTATTTCATGATCCTCAGATTTTTGAGGCTTACTTAATATTCTTATCATCTTTCTCTTCTGCTTGCATTACTCAGAGACAGAATTGCTGTACTCTTTCATATGTATTTCTTAAGAGTAAAAACTTCAGAGTATTTGTTCAGGTATCAAAAGTATTTTAAATTAATCTCATGGTAAAACAACTCTAAATACTCCTTTCTATGTTTTTACATTTTCAAATTGAGGTTTTCTTCAGAGCATATTTTACTGAATATTTGTGTTTCACAATAACAGACTCAGAAATTTCAGTCACTAAAAGCCATTTATTTACTGATATATGTACAATTTGGATTTTTAATTTTGTGCAGCTACAATAATATTTGATAATAATATTTATGATGCTTTCATGAACAAAAGTATATTACAAAAATAGATGTATTTCACTATACCTTAATAAAAATGGACATGTACATGTATCATTATTTAAATGTTTATTTTCACCTCTGGGTATATTTTACCAATATTATTATAAAATAAATCATATAACATTTATTACTTTATGTTTATTTCTTTGTGCCATATTTATTTATTATGTTATTGTTCTATACATATTGCTGGTTAATACATTCTTTTTTTTTAAAGAGAGAGAGAGAGAATTTTAATATTTATTTTTTAGTTTTCGGTGGACACAACATCTTTGTATGTGGTGCTGAGGATCGAACCCAGGCCGCACGCATGCCAGGCAAGTGCGCTATTGCTTGAGCCACATCCCCAGCCCCAGGTTAATATATTCTTAAAAAGAAAATGCTATTTAATAACCATAGCAATGGTATATTAAAGAGCTTTTTAAACTACTCTTTTAATACATATTTTCTTTTATCTTTCTAAAACCTTCTAGAATGTGTAAATTTATAAATATACACATTGAGAAACAAGAGATCCTATGGCAATAAGTAATATACCAAAGTGTCAAAACCTGATAAATTCAGTGCTAGAATTAACAGTTTTCCTGAATTGCAGGTCAATGATGTCTCTAATGCAGATAGTAAGCAAAACATTAAAATATCTGTAATTGAAATGATTCAGCAAACTATTTGGCATGACTATATATGTCCTCAATTTTAATCAAATATATATTAGATTTATTTATAATATATAGGTTAATTTATTCCTTTATGATCATTATCTCTTTTTTGAGAAATGACCTCTAGTAAACAGCCTCATTTGGCCTCAGGATGTGTGTAGAGTAAGAAAAAAAGTCTCAAGAGTTCTCTCTATTATATTCATAATATATTCACATATCCCCAAGGCCTTTCACATACTGGTCAGTCACACACAGCAAGCAATTTGAAAGTTTATGAAGTTTTGCAATATAACATTGTTATCCTTTCAAGCTATTTCTAAGAATTCTGTGTGCTTTATAGAAACATCAAGGAAAATGAATATATCTTTTTAAACCCAGAACTTGAAATGACACTGGACTCAAGAGATCAAGTTTATGAAGACAGGAGTTATGTGTTATGGCTTCTGTTTATCTGCAGAAGAGCTGTCAAGGTGAAAGGGGTTGTGTGAGAATGGCCTTAGGCCTGAGCCTAAGCAACTCCTGTAATGCCAGATTCATGGGACCCCAATAGACCTCCAGGAGCTGAATCTGATGCAATCACACAAGAGTGTTTATTGTACGCTCAAGCCTGGACTCACAACCATTTCAGATACAGTGGTCCCAAAGAGTGAGTCTTGACCCTTAATTCAGTGAGGATTAATAGATTTGGGGGGATACTGTATGCATCACAACATCACACAGCCAATCATTTCCCATCACAGAAAAGTCAAACAACAACTCTTAACATTGATTAGCACATTCATTGGCAGGAACAAGTTGTGTAAGGGTGATTGGTTAGTTCAAGTTGTGGATACATTTGAACTGACTGGTTTAGGCCATGAGAGGTTGCAAGAGTGTATATGATAAACTTGCCTAATCATTTTACCAATCAACAAAACTACTGGGAAGGTCACCTGGTGTTTCAGGTATTTTCTGTGTCTCATGCATTTTGTGGTAGCTAGGGGGTTGCTATGGGTCCTAACTTAGTGTAACTGAGTCAGGATCACTTGGCATGGAAGATCTCTCCAGTTATTCACAAACAACTCAGCTGGGTGGGTATATGCCTAGGAGCACTCTGAGTTTTTCCATGGACAAGGGTAACTCCCTGCTTTGGACAGGCTTTGCTCTGACATAGAGGCTGGTTTCTCAAAAATTGAGTCACATCAATTTCTCGCTCCATTTAAAAAACTGAATTTTGAAACCTGAGGTCATTATTGGAGGTCATTTATCACCAGGCACACCCACAGAGCCCTCTAATATGGCCTCAGACAAATTACTTCCCCTCACCCTGATAAACTGAATAAAGCCTCTGGCAGGCTTTCCTCTCCTGATAAGAGTGAAAGGTGAGAATATCAGGATGGAGACCACCAGACTAGATATTTCTGACCTCAGGGTAAATGAGAAATCTGGTGGCACCTGATAATTACAAGGTGTGTTAAAAAATAGTATAAAAATAGAGTGAATAAACAGGGATTCAGCCAGCCTAAACAAGTATGTACTCCAGCTGGAGAGCCTGATGAGGACCTACACTGCCATCCCATCACTTGCCATCATTTTCCTATTCTCTGTGTGATCCTCACTGCTCTCAAACTCTACCGCCTTGTCTGGACCTTTGTGAGAGCTGCAACTTCTCCCTGTGACCCTGTCCTCAACTGGTCATCCACTCCCCACCAGAAAAAGACTGTTTTGGTTTGGGACCTGATCACTGCTGTCTGAGTGAGTGTGCATCTGCAGGACATAAAGCCTAAGGCTTGAGAGTTTTGAACTTAGCATTCAGAGGAAATGTTTGTCACTAGCCTGTCATGATTAAATCTGTTTTGCAATGTTCAGAATTAATCTAAAATTGTTTTCTGGGAATTAATTAATCTAGAATTGCTTGGTGTTATTTGATTATCTCCACTGCAGTGCCTATCATTAAGGATTGTTGTTTTCTTCATTAGGAACCTATAAAGTTGTATTAAGAATTTGAGTGAATAAAGAATTGAAAGGGGCAGAAACGCATGGACATTCTTTATTTCTCCCCTTGACTGCATATGTCACAAATTTGCTCCCTGGCAACATGTTGTTATTATTTTCAAAGTATTAAATTAAGGAATTTGTATCACTAAAGATTATTATTATCTTCAATTCTAAATGTTGACTTTACTTTTGGCACTATCTCTGTCCTCTGACTGTTATTGTTACTGCTGTTTACTGGTAATGAGGCCTTGCTTTCCCAATGCTGAAGTATAACACCAGAAAAGCATGTCAAGGCAAGTTTAGAGAGGAAAGTTGAAGCTTTATTAAAGGACAGCAGAAAAGACTTCTCCCTGGAGGAAGAGGGGGATGCAATGAAGTGGTATCCCCTTTCTCCACAGAAAAGTCCACTTCACCATGGCTGATTTGGGGACTGTCAGCCAAAGAGTCTCTGCAAAAGAGCTCAATGTAGATAAACTTTCTATTTTTGTGTTGCCCTGTTTACTTGGCCACTGGCCAGGAAGATACCAGCACTCCAGGTGCTGGACACCCCCTTACTATTTTCACAAATATATCCAGTATAGTACTTTGAAGAAATGTGCAAACAAGGCCTCTGTCCTTGAGCTGGGCTTCACAGAGATGTCCACATTTTAAAGAAAAGTTACAAATGGGCTCCATGGTAACAGCTGGCAGAGGGAGAAAGAAAGGGAAGAAGAAGTTCTCCTCTTCTCAAGTGTTGTCCTTGAAGGGTTAACTTGCCCAGAACAGTGAAAGAGAAAGCTGCTTTTATGTGAACTGCAGACCGTGAACTTCTGAGCCCCTCTACTTACATGCTGGGTATAAAACTCTGAAACTCACTGAATTTGGAGGGATTGATTAATAACAGCAAAAGCTGTGCTCTCTGAACCTGGCTGCAGCCAAATAAAACTGTTTCCTGCTATCTTCAGTGCCTTGCTTCATTTGTCCCTACAACAAACTGGGACACAGCACTGGAGGGAGTTCTGTCACATGTGGTGAGTCAGGTTTTGCAAGAGAAAACACCAACTGGGCTGCTATCCCATACATCTTTCCCACTTAGAGTAGCAATCTGATTCTGATTATCACCCCAAAGCCTCTCCCCACAACAAGAGGCCTTTACATATAAGGGTCTGCTGACTGCCCCATGTCAGTCACATGTCATTTGGAAGCCAATGACAGATCCACATGGCTCCACCATAGATCTTTTATCATACACCTGCACTCTACTGCTCCAGGCCCAGTTCCCAGCAGGCTCCAACTCAATGGCATCTCTGTTCTACACCATTTTCATGAATTCCAGTCAAAAAAGCACTATCTGGTTCAGTCATGATGAGCAACAGGAGATCCGATGGATCTCCAGTGCTTCCTGGTCATGAGAATTTCAAATATTACACTGTATTGGTCTAGACATCATTCAAGATGAAGTAGGTGGCACTGTGGGTCTTGATTCTTTCAGGAACCATTAAGGGGTGAGAAAACTCCTTTCAATGAATTATATATATATATATATATATATATATATATATATATATATATATATATATATATAAATAAAATACATGTAAAAGTAGCAATAGATATTCAAATCCAAATTCTTAATGGAACATATATCACTCAAAGATCACAAAAATATTCATTTGACTCTACATGGGGTTATGTATAAACTTGTTCAACTATGGAGCTCACCATTGGTTGAACTTTCAGTTGCCCTGGGGTTTGGGGGGAGTGATCTGTTCATGGAATTTGTATTTGCCAAAGTCAGAGTACTCACATGAATGTACCTGTGATAGCAGGAAGGGCAATATATATGTATATAACAATACATGTTCTGACCCAGCCTACAGAGAAAGGGAATCCATAAGTTATATATTTGTTAAATTTGATGATCCATGGAGAAGTATTAGAATGAAAATGTGACTAGTGTTATAACACATACCCTTGATAAAGCAAAAGGAAAATCAAAGTATACACAATTCCTCCTATGATCTGCCTGCATTTCTTTATTTTAGGTTTGCTTTTATGCATATGTTAGGATTAGTACTCAGAGTCTAGTAGGGTATGGATTAGGGTCAGAGAGTCAATACTTCAAAGGGAAAATATTAAAATCAATCCAATGTGTATATGAACATGTGCTACACAAGATCACTTCCCATTGTCATCCAGAACAATGCCTTGACATTACCATCACCCCAAGTTATACACAATTAGAGGGAGAAGAAGAAGAATATCTGTGAATACATACTGGAATAGAAAATGCTCAGCAGTTCACAACCTTGTAGGTGGCAGAGGAGATTACAGTGACTGAGCCTTTAATCTTTCCTACTCTTGGCTGTGCCCTTCCAAAACCTGATCTCAGGTAGTTTTTACTGAGTCTCTGGAAACAAAGAATTGAGAAACAGAATGCATTAGTGGAAAGCTTTCCAGCACTCATCCTGGTGAATATATGAATAGACTGCTGCTTGCTTTGCAGATGGGCAAGACCTACTATGTTCCTAAGTTCCTGTATTTTTCCTGAATTTTGGCCACTCTCCTGAAGGGGCTCGTGGTTTTGTGTCCAAGATATGCACCAGCTCCAAGGTCTGTGAAATGGCCATTTCCTGGACTGTTGAAAGGAATGCCAAGCATCTCAGAAAACTCAGAAATCAGTGTGACTGGTAAGGGTCTCAGTGGAGAAACCCTGCTTGGCTAGATATCAACCTAAGTAGCATGATCAGGAGCTGTCAATGCCCTAGTGTTCATCTTGTGGAAAAGTCTGTCACCGGGCTGTTTTCTTACCTATTGTTCAATTCCCCTTCATGACAGGAAGGTCTTCGCCTCAGGCCATCCCTTTGTGAAGCCTCAAGAAAATAGTTTCAAAATGGAAATGAAGGGGCCACACCTGTGGCTCTTTGGTAAAGTGCTTTGTGAAGGGATGTGTCTGAATCAACCTCTTGGCACTGGGTGAGGCTGTGGATTAGATTCTCAGCACCCCATGAAACTAAATAAAGATCCCATATGTCCATCCAAAACTAAAATTACAGAAAAGAACAGTAATTTTGGATTAAGTCTCTCGCCTTTTTCTGGTAAAGCTCCTGACCTCCATTTAGTTCGAAAAGGGATTCCTTGGTCAAATGAGGTGTTCCAAGCCCTGCAGTAGCTAGCATATAAGTGGTTGTGTTTTCTGCCTTGGACTTTGAATAGCTGGGATAACAGGTATACACCATATCATAACACATAAAGAATCTACCCCCAGCAGTCAGTAGGCTTCTAATTTGAGAAGTAGGGCAGTATTAAACAAATTCTTCTACTTAATCTCATGTAAAATTAGTCAAGTTCCCAATGAAGCCACAGAAACAAAATTTCTATCAGCATTCTCTTTTGATAGAAATTTTTATTTGCCAAACTCAGTTGTAGTCATATCCTATGGAGTGATAGTCATATCCTATCACTAACTTTAGCATCCCAGATCTGGTCTCTTTATTTGTCAAAGCCAGCTTCCCAGTTCCTTCTCTGCCTCAAGGCCTCCCATTCCCATGGGTGAGCCCACTGCCCCTTATCTAAGGCAGTGTACTCTCACTTCAGTAACTCCTCATGCTCTGTCTAGTGAGTGTCTCCTTCAATTATCTGTTCACAAAAAGAACCTTGAACTACAAACCTTGTCATTGCATCCATCTTGCAAGAAAATCTTTCATGATTAGAAGTTGAAAACAACTAGAAATAGAAGAAAGAAAAACAGCTGGATGATATGGTGTATACCTGTAATCCCAGCTATTCAAAGTCCAAGGCAGAAAACACATAAGTTCTAAACCACCCTGAACCCCTTGACCAGATTCTGTCTCAACATTTTTAAAAGGGTCAGGATTTAGTTCTGTTGTTGGGAAAATGCATGTCTAGCATATGTGAGACCATGAATGCAATTCTTGATACTGAAAAAAAAGAAAAATGCAAACAACAACAAAATAAAGATCACACATGAGAAATTACATTCTAATACATTAAATAATCAAAAAACAAAATATTTTCTTCCCAAAATGGAAAGAAGACAAATTTACATGCTTTCACTTGTTCTTTTTAACATATTAGAAATCCTGGCCAGATCAATCTGCAAGAAGTACAGGCAGAGGGCATGCCAAATGGAAAGGTAGAAGTATAAAAACCTCTGTTTATCAGCAAGATAAAGTTATATCTGGAGAATCTCAAGATTCCAAGAAAATAATCACCACAATGAATAAATTCAGCAAAGGTGCCAATACAAAACACCACACACACAAACTGTGTTTCTATACACTAATAATAAAAAAATATATATGGAAAGAAAATCAAGAAAACAATTTCATCTGACAAGTAAAAAAAAAAATGTAATACTAGACCCAATGTAATACTACCCAATCAAGTAGATCAAACGTGAAGACTTTAAAACAAGCAATGAAACTTAACTAACACCAAAAAGTGAAAGATATCAAATGATCATGAGCAGGAACACTTAAACTTGTTAACATATCAACACTATCCAAAGAAATCTACAGTTTCTGTTCCATCCCTAAAAAAATTCCTAACTTCTTTTTTTCATGAATACCATTTTTTATTTCATATTTTTATTTACTCATATTCGTTTTACATGATAGTAGAGAATATTTTAATTTATTCATAAAAACATGGAATACATCTTATTCTAATTAAGATCCCAGTCTTGTTGTACATGATGCAGAGATTATTCATTGCAAAAATTTAAAATTCCAACCTAAAATGATAGGGAATGTGAAAACAACCAACTTCAGAAACATTTTGAACAAGAACAAAATTGGTGATCTAACCTGTCATAATTTCAAAACTCCATGCTATAAAGTTACCAGTCATACAAACACAAAAGATAGAAATGTTGATTAATAAAACAGGGTAAGAAATTCAGAAATGAAAAAAAAAATAAGTTCTCAAGTGATTTCTGACAACAGCATTCCATGGAAATGGACAGTATTTTCCACAAATACTGTTGAGAAAACTGAATAGATAGCAACACATGAAACAAGGAAGCTGGGCCCTTATCTGACACCATGGACTAAAATTAACTCAACATAAATAGAGGACCTAAGTGTAAGATCTGAAATATAAAACTAATAACACACAATAGAAAAAGCCCATGACAAGGGATTTTGACCGGGACTTTTTGAACAGCACATCAAAAGCACAGGCACTGAAAGGAAGAAACAAACTGAACTACATCAACCCCAAAACTTTGATTCATCAATGGACACAGTCATTAGTGAAAAGATGACTCACTAAATGCAAGAAAGCATTTGAAAATTATATTTGTGATTAGAATTTAAGATCTATGATATAAAGAGTCCTTATATCTCAATAAGAAGAAAACAACAAATCAATATTAAAATGGGCAAAGGACTTGCACAGATATTTCTCCAAAGAAGATATGCAAATAGCTGAGAAGCACATGGGAAGATGTTCAATATCAAAAATAAGTGGAGAAATCAAAATCAAAATCACAATGAGATCCAGGTTCAAAGACATGATGAAACAGAAAGAAACAGAAAACAGAAAAATCCCTGATCGGCTCCCATTCTCCAGTCCAGGAACAAAGAGGCACATCCACCCACCACCACAACTAAAACAGAAATCACCAGTGCTGCTGAGAATGTGATGGAGCCAGAACCCTAGTGGGTTAGAATGCAAAGTAGTGCAGGCTCTATGGGAAACTGATTGGTGGTTCCCCAAATTATCAAAAGGATCATTCAAATGACCCTTCAATTCTACTTCTTTTGAAGAGATATTTATATGCTTGTAATTACTACAGGATTATTTATTATACTCAAGGGTACATTGAGGAAGAATATGTTTATTTTTAGCCATGCATTATAGTTATACAAAAGCATGGAATATAGTTTTTTCCAAGTCAGTCTCAAGAACTTGCCCTTTCCCTCCCTTCCTCCCTGACCCAGTTTCCTTTCTTCTTCTATACTGGTCTTCCATCCATGTATTTATAATTTTCTTAACTCGTGCTTTACAGATATACATAAAGATAAAACTCACTGTGGTCTCTTCATATATGTATATAGGATAGTATGGTCAATTTAATTCTACAATTTTGCCATTTTCCTATCCCAAGGAAATTTTTTTTTTTACATGTAGCACATGATGAAGTATTATTTGGTCTAAAAAACAAAGAAAATCCTGGCTGATAGTAGAGTAGGGATGGACCTTGAGAATACAGACTGTACGATCCTATTTATATGAAGTACAGTACACAGAGTAATTAAAATAATACAGAAAGGAGAATGGTGACTTCTTAGAGCATGAGGGAAATTGATGATTACTGTCTAACAAAAGAGCTTCAATTTTGCAAGATGAGAAAAGTTCTGTGGCTGCATGCTGGTTTCCAAAGAATGGAAAAATAAGTGTAATGAACACCACTGATGTGCCTTCCTAAATAGCTGACATGGCAAAACTTTGCTGTGAATATTTGAAAATGTATATAAAATTAAACTCATCCTGCTTATTTCCACACAAATAAAAACCAAGTAAATTCTCCACTAGTAGAAACTTATCAGAAGGAAGTTCTCTATGAGTAGAAATGTGAAAGGATCATTCAGGTTGAAAGGATGAATCACTCACTTGGTCATGCTAAGAAAAAAAGAATACAATGAGGGTAGCTCCACAGGAAAATTTAAAATAAGTATCATTGTACAATCAGTTCTTAACTCCTCTCCTAATCTGACTGAGGTGCAGTGGTGTAATAATTATAGAGCTTGTGATGTTGCCAGAGCATGCCAGTCATGTGCACATATGGGCCAAGGACACCACCAAGCTGGGAGGGCTCTATGGAGACTTGTGCTTAGGGTCTCTGTCTTTGTCTTGGCAGAGGGAAAAATGCAAGGGAGGATGCAACAGGTGAACAAACAAACAACTCTCTCAACAATTGTCCTTGGATCTGTGAAACCCCTGGCAGTTTCCTTCCAGAGTCAGTCCCTTTGAATCACAATGGCCATACCTTACATCTTGGAGGAAAAGCTCCCCCCACCACTCCTGAGGGACCATCCCTGATCAGCTCCCATCCACCAGCCCAGGATCCAATAGGCACATCCACCCACCACCACAACTAATGTAGACAGATGTCAGATAAGAATGAGAATGCAGAAATCACTGTTGGAGCTCCAGATCAACAGGAACAAGCATCAGTGCACTTGGGAAAGGCTTGCCATAACCAATGTGTTTCTGCCATCCCTTATGGCCACAGATGCACACATGCCACCCAGCCACAGAGACCTGTGAACACCTCTTGCTGAGGCACGTACATGTAAAGATGCACACTCATTACAACCCCTTCCACCACAGATATCATTAAAACACCTCGCATTTAGAAACAGGTGCATGACCCACAACTCACTGCCATCCCACCAAAAACACAGATGCATAAATCACCTTTATCCCTTCTTTCCCTGAATACACACACCACCACTTCCTTTCTAAAAAAAAAATATACTCTATACATACCCACAAATACACATGCCTGTTATCACCCACGTACTGACGGACATGCAACTATAATGAATACTTTTCCAAATGCAGGCTTATACATTTCTATATACTCTACACTTCCTGAAGGCATGCACATGATATAACCAAACACTGAGTATGCATGCACACTGAAATACAACATACAACCCCCCTACACACACACACACACACACACACACACACACACACACACACACACAAAATAAACCCTATTTGTTACCAGAAGTCACATAAACAAAACCCTAAGTACTCTGGAAAATCTCACAGACTTGATCCTCTCATCAGAAATACAATATACACAAAAATCTCTTTGAACTTCTACAAGATTGAGTGCAACCAGAAATACCCTGATTACAAAAATGTAACATCCTTAACCCTAAATGACACAGGTACAACCACCAACATACACACATAAACATGAGTCCATATTCCCAGAATCACTTTATATGCAAACACTAACTCCCCAAAACACATAAAGTTTCCCAACCCTTTCCAAATGTACACAACAATGATGTCACCTACAATCTACTCAGTGTCATTTCCCAAATACATACATAACACATGTGTGGCCTTAATACACATATTTTACCCTGCACTCTAATGTCACACCCTTCCCTAAACAAAAAATTAAATTCAATTAAAAATCAATATTTTGTGAATATCAAATGTATTCACCAAAATACTCCATTCAAACACTCTTCTTAATAATTATTCACAAGTCCCACCATGTCATAATAACCCATATACACTGTCAGTACCCAATCCTCCTAACTTGTATTCCCATATAAATATAACTCCTATATTCTCCCAGTGGAAACACACACTACCCATCTACAGTTTGAGAATGAATACTCAGCCATCACACTTCCTAAATACATTCACAGTCCTAGATTATACAAGTCTGGGAACACACGTGTCCATCTGAATCTACAAATCCACAGTACTCCCACAGACCCAAAGTACATGCAGCCACTCTCTCACTATTAAAGGGCACAGAACTCACTATTAATGTACAAAACTGCTCATACTTTCTGATATACTCAGTCAACAGCATACAACACTGTGGAGCTCTGAAAATCCTCAATAGCATAAACTTCCTATCTTCCAGATGCCTGAATGTAAACCCAGAGTTTCTCATGCCCAAATTAAAACAAATACACAGCAAAATCCAAACAATTCCAATCAGTAACCTTCCTTACAAAGTCTCATGCATATTCCAGTCGCCTCCAAGAAACACTTAAAATAGATATGAAGTAGGACCGAAGAGGCTGGATACCAGAGGAATTTTCAGAAAGCAGGTTTATTGGCTATTGCCAACCAGTCCAGAGTGTGTTTCATGCCTGAAACATTCTATGGACAGATAATTTCAAAATATTTTGACTTTTATGTCCCATGGGGGAAAAGGGCTTGAAGATTCACTTGACAAGTGTTTTTCATTCCATTCTCTAGGCCAGACAGAGGTTTCACATGTATTTAAAAAAAAAAAAATCTGGCATTTACAAGAAAGAGGAAGCTACCAACCACAGTAACCTTTGCATACTTGCTGCTGATCTGACAAGAGAAGAAGCTTAATTATGGCAAGGGTCTTTTGGTTGAGAGTATCTGGTGTGCTTCAGATACACATATCTTTAGACCACACATCAATCAGTATCACCCAAAAAGCAATCACACAAACACTCCCTCAGTAACTGAATGGAGCAAACAAATTACTTATTAACATGACAACAATTTGTATTCTCAAATGAAAACATATACAATTACCTCTATGTTGCACATACACAGAATGCCTCAGAATATGAAGTTCAACAACAAATCTCAGATGTACAGACACTGCTAACTCTTCCTACATACTCACAAAGGATACCCCTCCATTCCCAAGAATAACATGATCACCTCAAAGCCCTAAACAAGAAAATACACAGCAGTCCACTTGAGACATTATCAACAGAATCTATACACATCTATGTGCCACACATACATAATTCCAAACACCCCAACATACCCCATGATTCCATTCTCTCCAAATCTCTGAACACGAAAGATTATGACCCTAAATTCTGACGTAGACATCATGAACATACACATACATTCTAAAATCTGAAAATGCACAGATCCAACACATAATAGTAAGACAACATCCTAACTCCTCTCAAATCCATTAACAATAGTCATGTTCACAATAGTCCACAATGCCAACAACACCTACAGACGCACCACTAAAACCCTAAACACATGTCCTGCCAGAAAGGTACTCAGCCAACTCTGACCAAAGAAATCACTCAGAAAATATTTACACATGACAACCAAACAGTCCCACACAAGAGAATTTATGGTGTCTTGTTTCATATCCTTTCCATACCTATACACATGAAACACATGAAAGCACAAAGTCCTGGTGCTAGAGGGACAAGTTCTTGTGTTCTCTCTCTCTCTCTCTCTCTCTCTCTCTCTCTCTCTCTCTCTCTCTCTCACACACACACACACACACACACAGAACATTACATACATAATCTGAACACTGACACACCCAGTTCAAGGATATTATCTTGTGGGCCCTGCACACAGAGGTAGAGGGGTGAAGATGCAGATTTCAGGCACATACCTTGTTGGTGAAAATGTAAGAAAATATAAAAGTGCAAAGGAAAGAGCACATTCCCTCCTATAAAACTGAAAGATACTTGCCAGCCACTCAATAACTGCTCAATATAGAGAAAAACCCTTCAAATAATAAGAGAGTACTCTCTGATAATGCTTCTGGAGATGAAGGTACTCTGGGACATTTAAGGGGTTTCTAAAAGAGAGAATCACCCCAAATAGATTCTTTTGAGTATCCACCGTCAGCCCAGATGGATGTCTTCTAGCTGGAAAGCCAGACCATTGTGCAATGTGTGTTCCCATGCCAGGGCTGGGCTTGTTCACCTGGGCTCCCCCTTAAGCCACATCAGCTCCAATTTCTGAATGGGGTCTGCAGTGTTCTCACACAAGAGGCCTTTGGCATCCTTACATGCCCAAATTCTAACCTGAAGATATTACTGGCATATTTGTTGCTCAAAAAAAGGGAAAGGGAGTGGGGGCAGGGGATTTGCAAGGATGGGGGAATGTGATAGACATCATTATCCAACATATATGTATGAAGACGTGAATTGGTATCAACAAACTTTATATATAACCAGAGATATGAAACATTGTGCTGTATGCATGTAATAAGAATTGTAATGCATTCTGCTGTCATTTTTTTAAAAAATCAATAAAAAATTAAAAAAAAAATAGGAGAGACAGAGACAAAAAAAATAGTGAGTAAATTGTCAGCTTTTCTGTGCTACATTCAGACAGAAGAGGTGAATCTGGTTAGAGGAAGGTCTGGGGCCTCTTGTGTTTTGGACGGCAGCTGTCCTAATCACTTTCCAAACCTGTGAGAATATACCTGAGATCACCACATTCAAAGGAGCTGAATTCAGAGATTATAGCCCATGGTCACTTGGCCCTCTTACCTCTGGACCTGTAGCAAACAGAACATCTGGCCGAGAGTGTATGACAGAGGAAAACTGATCACCGCATGGCTGCTAGGAAGCAGAGAGAGACAGAGACAGAAGTGCATTAGGGTCCCAGTACCCCATCATGGGCACATCCCCAATAAACTAATTTTCATCAACTGGGCCCCACTTTCCATAAGCTTCCAACACCTCCCAATAGTGTCTTCAGCTGGGAACTAGATGTTTAACAGGTGAGCCTTTGAGGAACACCAAATGTTAATGCCAGAACACCTACTCCTTGTCCCCAAAAGCTCATGTCTGTCTCACAGCAATAAATAATTAAAAATAACTAAATAAATAGATTAGATAGATAGATAGATAGATAGATAGATAGATAGATAGATAGATAGATAAGCATTTGGACTCCAAGAGTCCAAAAATATCAACAGTGCATTCTCAATACTTCCTGTCCAAAGTCTCTTCTGAGACTCAAGGGAACACAGTGATGCTGAACCCTGAATTGAAAGGTTTTTTTTCTGCCATTCTCTTCTTTTTGATTCATGAGTATAGCTTTCTTTTCTCCCCACACCCTCAACACTATCTTAATGACTAACCATAGCATCAGTTAAAAGCACTAAAGTCAGTTAAAAGGACCCTTGCTCTGGGCACTCCTCCTCACTATGTCACAGGAAATATCCAAATGAAAAGGTATTGGCAGAAGTGTAGAGAAGACACTGACTAGAATAGAAACCAGACACACACACCTTCAGGATTGCAAGTATATAAACAATCACATTATCTTAGATTCACAGGTCTGGGATGGGTCAGGGTCCACTGGACCCAGATATAACCCACACAATTCCAGCTTCTCTAAATGACATTTTTAATATATATTTTTAGTTGTTCATGGATCTTTAATAGATTTATATATGGTTCTGAGAATTGACCCCTGTGCCTCACACATGCCAGGCAAGCTCTCTACCACTGAGCCATGACCCCAGCCCCATTTAAAGGATGGTCTGTCTACACTAGTGAACTGTGCTTGTGTCCACCTGCCCAAGACTGAGAGAACAATTCCTCATAACACACTGTATACACTTTCACTCAGCAGCACTAAGCAAGATGAAACCAGGAGCTAGCCATTCATCTCTGAAATGCTGGATTGTTGCCAATGAAGCCTTTTCCTCTCCCACCTCTCTGCCTCTTCAGTAACTGACTGTCATGGGTGGAAGCAAAGCAGCATGATGAAACCTTTTGTATCTGCATTGGCTGCAATCCTCATTAATAATCAAAAGAAAGTCAACATGTTTCCAAGATACAACTACACAGGGGAAACCCAACTAACCCCAAAGGGAAGAGAAGGAGAGTAGCAAGGAGGAAACTGAAAAAGCACATCAGGGAACACATTAAGTCTAGTGCTCCATTAAGTCTAGTGCTCCAGGTGGGAAACTCGGGCACCTGATGGTGTGATATGGGTCCCCGAGGGCTTGAGCCTCCTCACCCCTCCAGCCTGGTCTGATGTGGGACCACTCCCTAGAGCTGGTGCGCTCACTGACTTTCACTTCCCTGAGCAGGTGTTTCATAGGATGCCACTGCTAACCAACTGAGCGCTCCACCACAACACTGGCTCCACTCTCACAGTTTGACAAATCACTGCTTCTGGGGCTACTGGGTTGAACTCTGAATGTGACATGCTATTCCTGGCCACCAGCCTTTCCTCTGAATTATCAATGCAAATCTTCACAACCCCACAACTCTTCGCTCTGTAAGCCTGACAACCAGCATCACATGGATGATATCAAGGTCAGCTGGGAATGAGGACATTAGCCATGCCCACCTGGACCATGGCCTGTGAGCCCATATGGTGTTAGTTACACAGCAAAATGAATCTGGACATAAGGATTCTGAGGCTGCCCTATGCAAGCAGGGCATCTTGACACTCTCTCCACAAGTCAAAGAGCCTGCTAAAGGTGGTGTCCTTCCCATTCCTGAGATGCCTAAAGGTGGCTTCTGTGTAATGGAACTAATCTCTTTACCAACCACTCCATCCTTGGCCCCAACATTACAAACTTTTCTTTTCTGGAGAACCTGCAAGTATTTTAAATCTAACCTGGCGTTTGCTCCTGAGCCCTATGGTAAGTCAGGCTGAAAGCAGCTAGAAATACCCAGGCCATATCTCAAATGCTGTACTGCCATGAATATTCCCTGCTGGATAAATTAGTCTGTGTTTTAGTTGCCTTTTACATCACTGTGACCAAAAATATCTAACTAACAACAACAATTAGAGCAGGACAAGTTTATGTAGCTCATAGTTTCAGGTCTCACTCCACTGACCACCAGCTCCATAGCTCTGGGGCCAAGGTGAGGCAGAACATAGTGGGGGAAGTGTAGGGAGTGGGAAAAGCAGCTCAGCATATGGCAATGAGGAAGCAGAGAGAGAACTCTGCTCAGCAGCGACAAACTATGAACCCCAAAGGCATGTCCCCTCTGATTGACTACTTCTAGGTCTACCCTACTTGCTACAGTTACCATCCAGTTAGTCCATACCAGTGGATTAATGCACTCATTAGGATTAAGCTCTCAAAACAGAGTCATTTCACCTCAAAACTTTCCTGCATTGTCTTATACCTGAGCTTTCCAGAGAAAACTCATATCTAAAGTATGACCTTCTCTTACCTTTAAATAAGCCTCCCATGAATTCTAAGGACATGTGCAATGTAGTCAAATTCTTTTTTTAAGGAGAGAGAGAGTGAGAGAGAGAGAGAATTTTTAAATATTTATTTATTTATTTATCGGCAGACACAACATCTTTGTATGTAGTGCTGAGGATCGAACCCGGGCCGCATGCATGACAGGCGAGTGCACTTCCACTTGAGCCACATCTGCAGCCCTATGTAGGCCAGGTCAGGTGCAAAAGAAAACAGAAATGGGACACACACCCTCCAGGGACTCAGGTGGAAACGGAAATGAAGGGTTCCGTTGGCTTCGGTCTGCAGCTCCTCTACCCCACCCACCCCCATTTTCTATTCTTTGTAAGAAATTATGATCCCCCCCAACATGAAGCCCCTTGCAGCACAGAGGTCAGCCTGGAGAGGGGTCCTGGTCCCTCCAGTCTGTCAACCCTGTGCTTTGGGCAAATTCCCTCCTTCTCTGAGCCTCAGTTTCCTCATCTGTAAAATGGACCTAATCTTCCTGATAGGCCACCCGAGGGAAATTAGGACTGAATCAAGGTGTCAGGTCTTGGACCAGCCTGAGTCTCGGTCAGCACGTAACACCTGATCCACAGACTCATGATCATTTTCTAAAATCAGACAATTCTCTCCTGTCCTTGGCTTTTTGTTACTGTAACGATCCCCAAGACAACCAGCTTATAAAGACAGGAGGTTGATTTGGCCTCATGGTTTTCAGGTGGCAGTGCATGCCCAGTTGGCCCTGTTACACATCACGGTGGGGAGCCTGTGGTGGAGCAAGCTGGTCACCTCATGGCTAGGATGGGAAAGAGGGCAGCAGGCTGACCATGGGCCACACACCTGTCATCCCAACAGCTTGGGAGGCTGAGGCAGGAGAATCCTAAATTTGAGGCCAGCCTCAGCACCTTAGCAACATCATTTCTCAAAATAAAATAAATAAATAAAAAGGCTGCAGAATGAGGCTCAATGGTAAGAAGACTTGTGTTCAATCCCCAACACTACAAAAACAAAATAGAGACCAGGGTCCCAGAAGGGCACAGCCCCAGTGACCTGAGACCTCCCAGTAGGTTCCACCTCCCAAGAGCTCCACGGGGTGGGGCCCAGGCCTGTAATCATGCGCCTTTGGGGACCTTAGCCCAACCACAGCACTCATTCAATTTTGTATATTAAAAAATGATAAGAACAAATGTTCCTTAAGTGTCCAGAGACTGGTAGGGGAGACTCCCTGGTACTTGGTGTCCCCTCCGCGCCTCTCCAGGCCCCCCACAGGCTCCAAGAGGACACCTCTTCTCCTGCAGTATGTCCTGAAGAAGCCCGAAGAGTCGAGCCTGGGGCCTGGGGCCAGGTGGTATGGAGGGGCAGCTGGAAACCCTCGGGATCAGGGCCACCAGGCCGAGACTAAGGCCCTCAGATTCCTGACCTGCAAAATGGGCACCTGGGTCCAGGTCAGCCTTCCCAGGCCTGATTCCCTGATTCATGTCTCTGTCCCCAGCCCAATTCCACCCCTCCTGAAATGAATCGGTTCATTACTAACTATCTCTGAGCTTGAAGGGGACCCAACGGCACCATCACTGCTCTCCCTGTGTGACAATGATCAGGACCCACATGCACAACCCTTGGAAGGACAGGAGTGAGGACAGCGGGTTGGTCCCACTCCATCCACGGTGTACCCTGTGTGGGCCAGGCTCTGTGCCAGGTGTGGAGGGGACAGTCAGGAGCCAGACCGTCAGGCGAGAGTCCCGGCTTTGGAGAAAATGGACAAGAATCAACAGCATAAATACCTTAAAAGGAGACTTTCTAAAATATTCTGTTTTTAGTTGTAGTCACACACAATACCTTTATTCTACTTATTTATTTTTATGTGGTACTAAGACTTGAACCCAGGGCCTTGCATGTGCTAGACAAGCACAATACCACTGAGCCATGACCCCAGCCTCTTAAAAGGAGACTTTTTCAAAAATAAGGTTTGATAGGAAATGAAGGGTGCTAGAGAGAGAGAAGAGCTGGGAGGATGAGGGCGAGGGGCTGCGGGTTTCAATAGGGTCCTGAGGTGCCTATTGGAGAAGTTGACATTAGGGCAGCACCCACATGAGAAGGGGGTGATTACACGACTATTTCTGGAGAAAGTGGTTCAGGCAGTGGGAAAGAGCCATGCAAAGGCCCTCAGGCAGGGGACTGCCTAGTTGCTAAGAGGCTGGAAGATGGAGCCGAGGCAGGGTGGGGGAGGAGAGGAGAAGTGATGAGGACAGAATGGTGTCCGGGTCTCAATAAGGATTGCTGATATCTTATCACTCAAACTCCATTAATAATGTCCCTAGCCATCTCTGTCCCCTACATGTATCTGTGAAATGCCACCACACCCAAGCCCAGGTGGGCAGGGAAGCCCCCTCTCCTCCAGACCCTCCCATGGTCCCTCAGTAGAGTCCCCATGTCCTGCAGGAAGGGGGTCCTCATTCCCAGATGTGGGGGAGCAAACTGAGGCCTGGCCAGCTGAAGT
Source organism: Marmota flaviventris (assembly GCF_047511675.1). Lineage (NCBI taxonomy): Eukaryota > Metazoa > Chordata > Mammalia > Rodentia > Sciuridae > Marmota > Marmota flaviventris. Next base: position 120,387,029 of record NC_092508.1, read on the forward strand.
CTCCTGGGCAAGACCTCATGCCCAGGATGCAGGGAGGGGGTGTAGTGAGGTCCATTCTCTAGTGTGGGGCTGACCACCTGCCCTGGGCACCCCTGCCACCCCTTGGGAGGCAGAGGCTCCAAGAGAAGGCAGGTGACGAGAGCCAGACAGGCCTCTCTCCTCTCACCCTCACCTCCCCGGACACTCAGCGGCCTTTGGGGAAAATCAAAGTGCTCGGTCCTTTACTCAGCGGGGAGTCAAATCATGAGTGTCACCATCCCCAGGGTGGCCCAGGCTAAATGGACACACTTTTTCTCCAGGGTTCCATTAAAAGCAAGGACCATGGATTCGGACACAACCATGCAGGAAGGCAGGCCCCAGGGAGGCTCAGGGACTGGGGCCATGCACAGAAGGACTGGAACCCAGCTAATGTGGGTTTTGCCCCTCTCTGACCTCAGGCTCTTCTTCTGGGACATGGGGTGCGTAGTGAACCTTGCTTCACGGGACCAACACGGCAGCCAGGTGAGACAGTGCTTATGAGCCACTATCACGGGGTGACGGGGCCTGGGACTTCTCAGCCACTCTCTCGGGAGCACAGGGTCAGCATGTGTTTATCCAGGCTGGTGCACACAGGAGATGCCTGGCATATTTGTAGGCCTTCATATCAGCTTCCTGCCTGGCCTCGGGCCTCCCATTCTGAGCCTGGACCAGCCCCTGCTGCCCCCTTGGGCCACCCCAGCAGTCCTGCAAAGGCTCCCCAGCCTTGGGGGCCAAAAGCAGGCTTCGCTCCATCGGGGTCTCACCTGGTCAACTCTGATGGTGAACATCAGGCCCCAGCAAGAGGAAGAATCTAGGGACCTACCTCAGAGTCTAAGAATGACCCCAGTCCGGAAAGATGTCACCCTCACTGCCTGGACCCCAGTGAGGATACGGTGGGGTGGGTTCCAGAATGGGGGGCCTTGAAACGGTCATTAGTGGCAAGAATTCCTTGATCTCCCTACTTCAACCTCGTTGGCTTCAGTGGGAGGAGAATGTTCTCTCCTTTCTAAGGTAAGAGAACAGACCAGAGGAGAAAAGCAGCCACAACCCAAAGGCTAAGGCTGGACAGATACTTCCTTGGTGACCAGGATGGACATCTTCAAATTCAAGAGCCGCCCTGTCCAGGAGGAAAGGGTGAAAGCCACACACAGGCACTTTCTAAATTTTCTAGAAGCAACATTAAAAAAACAAACAACAACAACAACAACAAAACACGTGGCATTTACTTATTTAGGGGTCAGGAGTGGGCACTCAACACTGAGCCCCATCCCCAGCCCTATTTTGGGTTTTCTGTAGAGACAGGGTCTCACTGAGCTGCTCAAGGCCTCACTGTGGCTGAGGCTGGCTTTGAGCTGGTGGTTCTCCTGCCTCAGCCTCCGAGTCTCTGGGGTGACAGGTGGGCCCCACTTCACCCTGCCCATGAAGTCATTTTAATATAATTTAACAAGACACGGGTGCCTACTCTCCAGTCTCCCAGGGCTCAGAGTGCAGAAAGCAGGTCTTGGAGTGGAACCTCCAAGGCTGCAGTGGATACCTCGGGGGCTGGAGGGTGCCCCCTGCCTGTCCCCTCCCAGAGCCGGGCGTCTTATATATTTATCATCAGAACTACTATTAATTCTACTAATAAAATGTTTCTAAAATGAAAATATTAAATGGAGAAGCCAATAAAGTAATAGTCTTGCCTCATAATTTATTAGGTGTAAGACTTTGTGAATATTGTACTATTTTTTAGGTGTAAAACCTTAGTTAGATTTCATTTTAATCTTAGGTTTTCTCACTTAATAACTTTATAAACTATGATATATCACTTCAGTTAAACCCTAGGAATCTCAGGTTGATTATCTATCAATCATTAATAATTGCTCTCAGATTTTACTGGAAAATTTGAACATGACCAGTATTGTTTTCTTGGATGTTATAAATTTTTTTTCAGAGTTCCCTAAAATAAAGTAGTCCTTAAAAACACCAAGTGCTCTCTACAATGTAGATATGTAGTGGTCATAACTTTTGAGATCAGAACTAAATGAAGCTTGGTTTGTATACTCCATCAATTTAAGTTTTATAAACAGGAAATAAGACAATGTTTTTATACCATGAAGAAGATCTCATAGCAAGACAGGTAGACACTGCAGTCACTTATCTCCATGAGTCCCAGTGTCACATCTACTTATCATATCCACTACATTTGCAAAAAAAAAATAAATAAAATAAAATAAATAAACAAACAAACAAACAAAAAAACAAAAAACATCCCATTACATCAAAACTGGTATATGAGATGTAACCCCACTAAGAGTCTCACCACGCACAAAAATTTTTGAACACCATACATGGGAGGGAGGAAGCCAGGACCAGATCAAACAGAAACTGCTTGCATTAAGATCTGTAACCATCCTGGTGATGTAGCTGAACCCAAAGAAAAATCAAAGCACGAGTATTGCAGTTTAGACATAAGTGTGCAAAAGGCTTAATTGTTCTAAGCCAAGGAAGCAATGTAGACCATAATTGTAACTATGCAGTTATAAATCACAATTTTGAACAGAAGGACAGAAAAATAGGCAGTAGAACAGAATTTTTTTTTAAAAAAAGGATAGAGTTTTTAACTCATAATAGAAGGCTTGACAATACTTACCAAAGGGGTGAAGATGTTCCAGAAATTGTTCTTTATGAAGATAATTTGTGGAAGGAGTGAGTTTTTTTTGTTGTTGTTGTTGTTGTTGCTGGAGAAAATTTGGGCAGAAAGTATAGAATAAGAGAAGGAATAGCAAAAGCACAAAAGTCACAGAAGTAAGCTAGAGTCTAGTAAGATGTCCAGTCATAGGACTGGGTATATAGCTCAGTTGTTAGAGTGCTTGCCTCACATGCATAAGGTCCTGGGTTCAATCCCCAATACCACTGGGAAAAAGATGTTCAGTTACAAATTTTTATTGTGTTTCTCATGATGTCACTTAGAATTATTATTAGTATTACTATTTAAATCAGGAATTGAATCCACAGGTGCTTAACTACTGAGCCATATCCCAGGATTTTTTTTTTTTTTTTTTTGAGACTGAATCTTGCAGAATTTCTGAGACTGGCTTTGAGTTTGCAATTCTCATGCCTTAGCCCCTAGAGCCAACCAAGATTACATGTGTTTGCCACCATATCCAGCTTGGAATATTTTTTAAACTGATTTTATTTTTATATATCAGGACTTCATCTCTTTTGCTAATGTTTTGAATAGAATCTGTACCTTATACCACAAATAACAAAAACTCACTCTTTATGTAAATATGATATCATTTTGGCATAAGTGGAATGACTCTACACTTCTTGAAGTGACTCCCTAAGTATGGTCAAGCATAATGTCAAATCTTTGACATTGTTTCTTAAGAAATTTGGAAAAGAATGTGGCACATTAAGTGTATATTTTAATAAAATTATAAGGCCTTGAAAAATATGTCCCAGAGACATGTGCTTCAATCCATTAGGAGTAATATTTTAGACTGCATAGTTGAGAAAATAAATGTTGTTTAGAACCCCACATCTCAGTGATTTATTTAATCAATGTTTATTTCCCAATCTAAAAGGTCTAAAGTGAAAAAAGATCTAATGGTCAGGCAGGTGTCCTGGGTGGCTTACACCTGAGATAGTTCTCAGAACTCTGGGGTTCCTGCATTTCATGGGCTTTAGAGTCATTTTCCCTCTACAATTTGTTAGTATCACAAGAGTACTTGTCCCCATCAAAAATACCCCCAGTTAGTTTCCCAGGCCTTAGAAACCTTCACTTCATTGTGGTGTGCTGTGGGAGAGGCATGCACCTTCAGAGTCAGTTTTAGCCTTCAGTAAACTTGTTTGTGCTACTTGCCATCTTGAAGGCTTCTTTTCCAATCATAAATTATACTCAGAAAGTTATTTTGTGTATGGAGAAAAACTTGAATTTATATTTAACTTGCCTCTTGGCTAACTCATGTCTCTTAATCAGTGATGAATTTCTATTAATAATTTAATATGAATAATAAATGACAAAGCATATTTCATAAAATAAAATTATAAGAAGAATAGAATGAGTCATTATGCCTTCATTAAGATTGCCAAATGAGAAAGAAAATTAATTTATTTTAAATATTGTTCATTTAAAATTATTGTACTTAAAATATTATAGAAAACTGGGTAATTTTAAAACTAAGTTTCTTTATCTTAATACATATGATTGAAACTTTATTAACTTAAAGATTATCTTTTTTCAAACCTGAGCCCAATGAATCATACCTCACCGGGTGCAAAACTCAAAAATTAATGCAGATAATTTGTATATTAAAAACAAGATTAAATTTTTTTTAAAAAATAGGTGGCTATTATAAAACCTGGAAGATAATATTGAAAAGATTCTTCAGAGAAAAAACAGAAGATAGGACCAGGAGAATAAATTTCCCTAACATAATTCTAAAATGAGAGAAATGAGATATGGAAAAGGGGAAATAAAACATGAAAAAGTAAAATTTCCTACTGCTGAGTGGGAATGTGAATCTTCAAAGAGTTTACAGTCTTCCCCAAAGAAAAAAGTGATCATGATAAAGGTGCCAAACCCACAGTTGTCCCTGAGTTACTGCCAGTCTCCCTGTCTAAAGACACAGGAGAAGTTCTTTCAAGTTTTTTGAGATAAGATTTCAAGCTAAACTTCCAAGCCAGTCAACCTTTCTTTAAACTAGGAACTAAACATAAAGACTATGGTGTGTACACAGACTTCATATCCTGTGATATTACTGTGTATGTGTTTTGAACAATTTCATCATTAATTTTTTTTAAATGATTGTATTCTGTAATGGAATCCTTTGTAAATTACCTGATAAATATTGAAAAAGAAAAAGTTATCTACCATAGCTAAAATATCTATTAGGACATAGTGAAAGGCATTAAAATTAGCTAATCTAGTGAACTAGAAGTAAAAGTATCCCAGAAATGAATGTAAATGTGCTATTTTACATTTTCCTTCTGGATTCTTACCATGTATCCATTAAAATATAAGATTTGAAGAAAAATATTTTCTAAGACAGTGTATACTAGTCTGTCCTTTGCATTGACTAAGGGAGGTCAGACCTCATAGACCACCTCCACTCCTCCTTGAGATAGCCCTACATGCTGTGTGGTCCTGCACTGGCTTTCGCCTTGTTTTTCAGTTCTGACTGTTCTATGGCACTTTTTGTTCTGACATTATTCAAATAGTAGTCTTCAGAGCCTCATTCTCGGTGGTTCTACACATTCTATATTATGAGCAACAAGCACAGGGTGATCATTAATTATTGAGGAAATACTAAGGCAAATTACTACTAAAAATAGATAAAGAGAGCTAGCCATTTTCTTTAACTGTTTTAAGACCTAAATATAATTACTCAAAAACTTGTTCTTCATTGTTTTTGTTTTTGGTGTCACAGTGAAAAGACGTGAGAGAGACACATGGACAGACACAGGGGATGTATAAAATTATCTGAGGTTAAATCTTGCTGTGCACACCCATTTCTCAAGTCTTTGCTTGGAATTCTTATTTCTTTTCTCTAATATATTAAATCATTAAGATTTGGTAAATTAGAATGCTTATTGGTTTTGACTTTATATCAAAATTGATTCTAGATATTTTCTTGCCAAGAATTCATTTATTTCATGATCCTCAGATTTTTGAGGCTTACTTAATATTCTTATCATCTTTCTCTTCTGCTTGCATTACTCAAGACAGAATTGCTGTACTCTTTCATATGTATTTCTTAAGGGTAAAATCTTCAGAGTATTTGTTCAGGTATCAAAACTATTTTAATTTAAATTCATGGTAAACAACTCTAAATACTCCTTTCTATGTTTTTACATTTTCAAATTGAGGTTTTCTTCAGAGCATATTTTACTGAGTATTTGTGTTTCACAAAACAGACTCAGAAATTTCAGTCACTAAAAGCCATTTATTTACTGAGATATGTACAATTTGGATTTTTAATTTTGTGCCCCTACAATAATATTTATGATGCTTTCATGAACAAAAGTATATTACAAAAATAGATATATTTCACTATACCTTAATAAAAATGGACATGTGCATGTATCATTATTTAAATGTTTATTTTCACCTCTGAGTATATTTTACCAATATTATTATAAAATAAATCATATAAGATTTATTAATTTATGTTTATTTGTTTATACCATATTTGGTTAATGTTATTATTATATACATATTGCTGGTTAATACATTCTTAAAAAGAAAATGCTATGTAATAACCGTAGCAATGGTACATTAATTTTAAAGAGCTTTTTTACCTACTCTTTTAATACATATTTTCTTTTATCTTCCTAAAACCTTCTAGAATGTGTAAATTTATAAATATATACATTGAAGAACAAGAGATCCTATGGCAATGAGTAATATATTAAAGTGACAAAACCTGATAAATTCAGTGGTAGAATTAACACTGTTTTCCTGAATTGCAGGTCAATGATGTCTCTAATGCAGATAGATAAAATAACTAAATAACTGTAATTGAAATGATTCAGCAAATGATTTGGCATGCCCATTTATGTCCTCAATTTTAATCAATCATATATTATATTTATTTCATAATATCTAGGTTAATTTATTCCCTCATCATCATTATCTCTTCTTTGAGAAATGACCTCTAATAAAGATCCTCATGTGCCCTCAGAATGTGTGTACAATAAGGAAAAAAAAAAAAAAAAAAAAACCTCAAGTGTTCTCCCCCTTATATTCATAATATATTTTTCACATATCCTCAAGGCTTTTCACATACTGGTCAGTCACACACAGCAAGCAATATGAAAGTTCATGAAGTTTTGCAGTATAACATTGCTATCTTTATAAGCTATTTCTTTTTTTTTAAAGAGAGAGAATTTTTAAAATTTATTTTTTTTAGTTTTCAGTGGACACAACATCTTTATTTTATTTTTATGTGGTGCTGAGGATCGAACCCAGCACCCCATGCATGCCAGGCAATTATGCTACCGCTTGAGCCACATCCCTAGCCCTCTTGCAAGCTATTTCTAAGACTTCCATGTGCTTTGTTGAAAACATCAGGGAAAATAAATATGTCTTTTTAGACCCAGAACTTGAAATGACACTGGACTCAAGAGATCAAGCTTATAAAGAGAGGAGTTATGTTGTCAAGGTGAAAGGGGTTGTGTGAGAATGGCCTTAGGCCTGAGCCTAAGCAACTCCTGTATTGCCAGATTCATGGGACCCGAATAGACTTCCAGGAGGCGAATCCGATGTAATCACACAAGAGTGTTTATTATAAGCTCGAGCCTGGACTCACAACCATTTCAGATGCAGAGGTCCCAAGAGTAAGTCCAGACCCTTAGTTCAGTGAAGATTAATAAGATTTTTGGGGATACAGTATGCATCACAATATCACAAAGCCAATCATTTCACATGACAGGAAAGTCAAACAACAACTCTTAACATTGATTAGCATATTCATTGGCAGGAACAAGTTGGGTAAGTGTGATTGGTTAGTTCAAGTGGTGGATGCATTTCAACCGATTGGTTTAGGCCATGACAGGTTGTAAGAGTTTACATGATAAGCTTTCAGGGTTGTCTAATCATGTTACCAATCACCAAAACTACTGGGAAGGTCACATGGCATTTCAGGTATTTTCCCAGTCTCACGCTGATTATGGTTGCTAGGGGGTTGCTATGGGTCCTAACCTAGTGTAACTGAGTCAGGGTCACCTGGCATGGAAGATCTCTACAGTTATTTACAGATAAACAACTCAGCAGGGTGGATATGTGCCTAGGAGCACATACCAAGGACAAGGGTAACTCCCCCCTTTGGACTGGCTTTGCTTTGAGGTAGAGGCTGGTTTCTCAAAAATGGAGTCACATCAGTTTCTCACTCCATTTAAAAAACTCCAGTTTGACATCTGAGGTCATTATTAGAGGTCATTTATCACCAGGCACACTCACAGAGCCTCTATTATGGCCTCAGACAAATTACTTCTCTTTAACCTGATAAACTGTGTGAAGCCTCTGGCAGGCTTTCCTCTCCTGATAAGAGTGAAAGGTGAGAATATCAGGATGGAGATGAACAGACCAGATGTTTCTGACCCCATGGTAAATGATGTCATGGAGAAATCTGGTGGCACCTGGTAAGAATTACAAGGGGTGGTCAAAAAACCCCAAAATTTAGTATAAAAACAGAGCTAATAAACAGGGATTCAGCCAGCCTAATGCATCTGCAGGACATAACGTCTAAGGCTTGAGACTTTTGAGCTTAGCATTCAGAGGACATGTCTATCACTGTCCTGTCATGATTAAATGTGTTTTGCAATGCTCAGAATTAATGTAAAATTGTTTTCTGTGAATTAATCTAGAATTGCTTGCTGTTACTTGATTATCTCCATTGCAGTGCCTATCATTAAGGATTGTTTTTTCTTCATTAAGAACTGTTGAGAGCCACAGCCCACAGCCGAAGGGGCCCCAGCAAACTTCCAGCTGCCAGCAAACTTCCAGCTGCCAGCTGATGATTGGCTCACAGCGGCCCCAGCAACATCTAGCTGATTGGCTCCTCTGCGGTGATGCTCATTGGGCTGTTTCCCTGCCCTTTCAGACCACGGAGCTGCTCATTGGGGGACTTTTTTGGCTCCGCCCACGTGACCCAGCCAATCGGCCTCAAGAGCAGGAGGATTGTGGGAGGTAGAGAGAAGCTTGTGTGGGAGAGAGGCTTGTGGAAAGCCGGTGGTGGCAGTTGAGGCTCTGAGGGTTTTTCCTGAGAGGCTGTTTTGTTTGGCGTGTGTGGTTCTAAAAATAAAGTTAGTTTCTTTTGACAAGTGGCTCCTGATTGTGCCCAGCCAGACTGCGGCAAAGAACCTATAGAGTAAAATTGTATTAATTTGAGTGAATAAAGAATTGAAAGGGGCAGAAACACGTGGACATTCTTTATTTCTCCCCTTGACTGCATATGTCACAAATTTGCCCCCTGGAGACAGTTGTTATTATTTTTAAGTATCAAATTAAGGAATTCTTATCACTAGAGATTATTTTTATCTTCAATTCTAAATGTTGATTTTATTTTTGGCATTATGTCTGTATTTTGACTGTTATTGTTACCCCTGTTTACTGGTAATGAGGCCTTGCTTCCCCAGTGCTGAGGTATAACACCAGAGATGTACGCCAAGGCAAGTTTAGAGTGGAAAGTTGAAGCTTTATTAAAGGACAGCAGAAAAGACATCTACCTGGAGGAAGAAGGGGACCCAATGGAGTGGCACCCCCTTTCTCCACAGATTTCCTCTTCTCCATGACTGATTTGGGGACTCTCAGCCAAAGAGTCTCTGCAACAGAGATCGATGTAGATAAACTTCCCATTTTCATCTTGCTCTGTTTACTTGGCCACTGGTTGGGAAGATACCAGCACTCGAGGTGCTGGACACCCCTTTACTAGTTTTCCACAAATTTATCCAGTATAGTACTTTGAAGAAATGTGCAAATAAGGCTTCTGACCTTGAGCTGGGCTTCACAGAGATGTCTACATTTTTGATATAAGTTACAAATGGGCTCCATGGTAACAGCTGGCAGGGGGAGAAAAGCAAGGGGAGAAGAAGCTCTCCTATTCTCAGATGTTGTCCTTGAAGGGTTAACTTGCCCAGAACAGTGAAAGAAAAAGCTGCTTTTATGTGAACTTCTGCAGACTGTGAACTGCTAAGCCCCTCCCCTTACATGCTGGGTATAAAACTCTGAAACTCCCTAAACCCAGGGTTCAGGAAATTGATTGATTACAAACAAACGCTGTGCCCTCTGAACCTGGTTGCAGTCAAATAAAACTGTTTCCTGCTATGTTCAGTGCCTTGCCTCATTTGTCCCTACAACAAACTGAGACATATTGCTGGAAGGAGTTCTGTCACGTGTGGTGAGTCAGGGTCTGCAAGAGAAAACACCAACTGGGCTGCTATCCCATACATCTTTCCCACTTGAGCATAGCAACCTGATTCTGAGCATCACCCCCAAACCTCTCCCCACAACAAGATGCCTTTACATATAAGGGTCTGATGGCTGCCCCATGTCAGTCACATGTCATTTGGAAGCCAATGGCAGATCCACATGGCCCCATCACGGACTTTTTATCACGTACCTGCACTCCACTGCTCCAGGCCCAGTTCCCAGCAGAATCCAACTTAATGACATCTCTATTATACACCATTTTCATGAATTTCAGTCAATAAAGGCACTATCTGGTTCAGTCATGATGAGCAACAGGAGATCAGAAGGTTCTCCAGTGCTTCCTGGTCAAGGATGAAGTAGGTGGCACTGTGGGTTTCGATTCTTTCACTAACCATTAAGTGGTGAGGAATATCCTTTCAATGAAAGTTCTGGACAACTCACACAGGCAAGGCTTCTGAAAGAGTGGCCAAAAGGTCACAGGAAGCCAGGCCCATTGGGGTGTAAAATGTGAGGTCCATGTGTGTTTTGGCTCTCAACTATGGCTGACAAGGCTTTCAAAGAAAATCATGTGACATCATGGCTGAGATTCCCAGTGCTGTGAAGAAAGCCACCCTGGGCTTAGATCTCAGTTTCCAAGGGCACCTCTCATGCTTGGCCTCCTCAAATACCAACAGTCTTCATGGCAATACTTCCTGAGATCAGTTCCAGAACTTAGTCTCTAATGGGAATCACACCAGAGTTCATGCTGAGATTGTCCCAGATATCTCTTCCAACCACCTCACAAATGACCACAATTCCAACAAAAACACTCCTACATGGCCCTCATCTTCTTCCATATAGACACTCATCATAACCTTCTCTCTGGAAGTTCCCATATGTGAGCAGTCCTAGATGGTGTCCAAAGTAAGCTCCTATGCCCCTCATTTGCCTAATGTCATGGTGGCCTGGACACCCTTCCTGAGAACCAGGATAGATAAAATAGGCCTGCAGTTAATACTGCTCTGCTTCTCAAATTTGAGGCCTACTGACTGCCGGGGGTAGATTCTTTATTTGTCCTGGAGTCATGAAAGAAACCCAACCACCCCTGTGCTAGGTACTGCAGGGCTTGGAACAACTCATTTAACCCAAAGGATCCCTGTTCTCACTTCATGGAGGTCAGGAGCCTTACCAGAGGAAGGCGAGAGACTTCATCCAAAATTACTGTTCTTTTGGTCATTTTAGTTTTGGATAGACTCATGGGATCTTTATTTAGTTTCATGGGGTGCTGAGAATCTAAGGCACAGCCTCACACAGGGCCAAAATTTGATTCAGACACATCCCTTTACAGAGCACTTTACCAAAGAGCCACAGTGAGGCCCCTTTATTTTCATTTTGAAACTGTTTTCTTGAGGCTTCACAAAGGGGTGGCCTGAGGCAAAGACTTTCCTGACATTCAGGGGAACAGAACAATAGGTAAGATAAAAGCCCTGGGGCAGACTTTTCTAAAAGGTTAACACTAGGGCACTGACAGCTCTTGATCAGGCTACTTGGGTTGCTATCTAGCCAAGCAGGGTTTCTTCACTCAGAGCCTTACTGCTCACACTGATTTCTGAATTTTCTGAGATGCTTGGCATTCTCTTCAGCAATCAAGTCCATTGCCATGTCACAGAGCTTGAAGGTGGTACATATCTTGGACGCAAAACCACAAGCCCCTTCTGGAGAGTGGCCAAAATTCAGGAAGAATACAGGAACTAAGGACCATAGTAGGTGTTGCATATCTGCAAGGCAAGCAGCAGTCCATTCCTAAATTGGCCAGGATGAGTGCTGGAAAGCTTTCCACTACACAGGAAACATCCACTGACACATTCTTTTTTCTACTTTCTATGACCACAGACACACTGGGATACACCAACCTAGAAACACTCGCCTTGAGCAAAAGGACTCACTAATAAACAGTCCACTCCAAACCAAACAATTCATATTTCCTCCATATTCTTATAACATGAGACAAAACCACAAGGACACACACACACACACACAAACACCCCCCACCCATCTTGAGTTGGTCTGCGTCTATCCAAAGTGTCTTCTGACTGGTGGGTGACACTGTGTTCCCCAGGAGTGGCCTGTCCTGTCTCAGCTCTGGTCTCCTTGGTAAACACTGTGAAGTTGTCAGGAACCAACAATGAGCCAGTACCTTATTTCTCAGAAAAGACCCCTCTTCAGAGCTTTCCTGGCATTTGGCCATCCCCACATCAGTAGGTGCCAAGGAAGAATGACTCTGTCCTTGGTAAATCCAAAAAAGTGAGCCCACTGGGAGTGGGGCTGGCTCTGGGTGCCTGGATACCTGGATCCAAAGTTAGAGAGTTACATCATCAAGGACGTGAGGTGAGGTCACTTCCTTCAAGGAAGTGAATGAAGTCACTCCCTTGGCAACCACTTTGTCGTAACAGAGGTTTCCAAGGGTTCCATGAGATGGTGGCTGCCCCATCTTTCTGTGACTTTTTCACAAGTTAGAAAGGTATACATACCATAGGCGCCAGGATCAGCTATCCACACAGGCCTGGTTTGGTCCATCTTGCCTTCATTGAGAAGAGAGAGGCTGATTCAGACGTATCCCTTCATCCTGACAGGTTGTTTGCCATGGAAGATGACTTTAGGCCTCTCTGTTCCTACACAGTTGCCTACATCTTCTCCAGGGATCATTTCTGCATCTACCTTTGAGGTTCTCAGCAGGTGTAGGATCTTCTACATACCTGAATTTCAAGATAAACTCTGTACCTGGTCTTACATGAAATGAGATACAGGGAACAGAGGATGGTTAGGGTTAATATCATGTTCTATTTGGGTTAGGAGTCATTCTGCTGGATGAATACTGGTATTGAGAAACTTTGATATTTATAAGAATGTAAGGTGAAATATAAGTATGAAAACAGAAATCTAGGTAAGATTTGAAGCACAGAAGGACATCCGGCCCTTGACCTGGATACATAGTTTTGAATTGTGTTTTGCACAGATATATCTAATATTAATCAATATACAATGGCATAGAATCCGGTACCTCGGATTATTGAATGTAGAACAGAACCGGGAAATACAGTTAGTAGGTAGGAATTCAGTGTAGTTTTCAGTGAGTTTAGGATTTGGACAAAAAGTCCTTTTGCAATAGGGTTTCTATTAGAGAGTGAATGTGAATGTCAGCACACTTGAAGAGTCAATCACAAGAATGGACTTGGGAAAATATGTAGAAAAATAGATATCAATATAGAAGTTAGGAGATAAGGCAAAGTGGAAAGTAAGTGATAGGATTAGAAATATTTTCAAATGCGGGCAGTTGAATATATAATCTTAGAAGGAATCCAATATATAGTCACAAATAGATTTAAAATTGGAACACATTAGGCAATGTAGACATGGATGTTTTAGTTATCCAGGCTCTCATTAAAATTAGGCTTTGGTAGAATCATAAGATAAGTGTGAGCTTTGCATTTTGTGTCCAGAATATTACTGTGATGAAAGAGATATGTAGATCAGGTGACATGAGTATTTCTTCCACCATGTCTGGGAGCATGTTTTGAAACTTAAATTAGTATTTGGGGATACAAATAGGTATACCCTTTGTCTATGAATATAGACATGATGCATGAATAGACCATACTGGGAATAAATAATATAACTGGTTCCAATATTAAATAATAGATTGAATTGGTATTTTAAAATATACATGAAATCTGGTATTCACATACATACATTCATTACAACTAGTTATACATCTTGTGCTAGTATTAGGGTTACTATTTATACTGAAGTGTGTGTGAGTTTTGCTTTGAAAAAGATTATGGAAATAGAAAACTATGTGTTATGAAAGAAGTCTCATGAAAAAGCAAGTAAAAAACATTGAAGAATACATGTGTTCTAATGCAGGAAGCGATTGAATGTGAATCATATGCATAAAAATATGTGAACTTGTGGATGAAAGGATATATCCTATGAAGTATATATACTGAAGAAATCCTAAGGTACCAATGTTGAATGAAAATTAATGTCAAAATAAACATCATGTCCCATATAAATATGCTTGCATTGATGTTAAACAGGGGTCAGTTACAGTAGAAATATTAGGATTAGTACTCAATATTCACTGAAGTTAGTTTTGAGTACTAGGAAATGAATATCTATTTCGGGAAAATGAATATTTCTGAGAATGATCTTGTGAAAAGTTGATTATAAATCCACATACATGAACATGAAAGAATCAAGGTAGTGTATCATATGACACATATATTTCATTTTGGGAAAAACGTGAAGAGTAATATATATATAAAAATACATGGTCTGACCCAGGCTACAGAGAAAGGGAGTTAGGAAGTTACACAGTGTTAACTTTGAAAATTCATGGAGAAGTATTAGAATGAAAAAAATGACTAGTTTTATAACACAACCCTTGATAAAGCAAAAGGCAAGTCCAAGTATACAACATGCCTCCTATAAACTGCCTGTACTTCTTTTCATTTAGGTTATTTTTATCCATAATGTTAGGATTAGTAGTCAGAGTCTAGTATGGTAAGGGTTAATGTCAGAGATTCAATATGTTGAATGGAAAATAGGAAAATGTATCCAATGTGTATGCAAATATGTGCTACACAAAAAACTTCCCACTGTCATCCAGAACAATGCCTTGACATTGACATTACCATCACCCCATGTAAGACACAATTAGAGCAGAAGAGGAAGAAAATCTGTGAATACATATGTGGAATGAAAAATCCTCAGGAGCTCACATCTGGAGGTGGCAGAGGAGATTACAAAAGTAGGGGAAAGGGTAAACATTCCACAAACATGGCGCTGTGCTGTCCTAGTGACTTCTTGACAACCTGCCTCTGAGCTTTGGGCTCTTGAAATATATGTTGGTGTTAGGAGCATTAGCTTCCTTTGTAGTGAGACCATCAAAGCTGGTCTGCATCTATGTGAACTGGAGTACATGGTTTAATATTTCCAGTGAAATTGAGGCAACAGAGCCAAATCCTTTCTTTGTAGATAAATGGTGTCAACTGGGGGTTGAATGTTTCTCTGTGTGAATTGTGAAGCCATTGGGTCATCCTCCAATGGCTTTTCTTTCAGTTTCACTGGGAATTTGGTAGTTGCTTCATGAAATACAAGACTGTCAACTGGGACACAGCACTGGAGGAAGTCTGTCATGTGTGGTGAGTCATGGTCTGAAGGAGAAAACACCAACTGGGTTGCTATCCTATACATCTTTTCCACTTGAGCATAGCAACCTGATTCTGAGCATCACCCCAAAACCTCTCCCCACAATAAGATGCCTTTACATATAAGGGTCTGATGGCTGCCTCATGTCAGTCACATGTCATTTGGAAGCCAATGGCAGATCCACATGGCCCCACCACAGATGTTTTATCACATACCTGCACTCCACAGCTCCAGACCCAGTTCCAAGCAGAATCCAACTCAATGGAATCTCTGTTCTAAACCTTTTTTCATGAATTCCGGTCAATAAAGGCACTATCTGGTTCAGTCATGATGAGCAACTAGAGATCCAAAGGTCCTCCAGTGCTTTCTGGTCATGGGAATTTCAAATATTTCATGCTATTGGTCTATCCATCATTCAAGGATGAAGTAGGCGGAACTGTGGGTTTCGATTCTTTCAGTAACCATTAAGTGGTGAAGAATATCCTTTCAAAGAAAGCTCTGGACAACTCACACAGGGAAGTCTTTCAAAAGAGTGGCCAAAAGGTCACAGGAAGCCAGGCCCTTTGGGGTGCAAAATGTGAGGTCCATGTGTATTTTGGCTCTCAACTATGGCTGAAAAGGATTTCATAAGAAAATCATGTGACATCATGGCTGAGATTCCCAGTGCAGTGGAGAAAGCCACCCTGGCCTAGATCTCAGTTTCCAAGGGCACCTCTCATGCTCGGCCTCCTCAAATCCCAACACTATTCATGGAAATTCTTCTCTGAGGTCAGTTCCAGAACTCAGTCTCTAATGGGAATCACAACAGAGTTCAAGCTGAGGTTGACCCAGTCATCTTTTCCAACCATCATACAAATGACCACAATTCCAACAAAAACACCCCCACAAGGCCTTCAACTTTTCCATGTTGACATTCATCCTAACCTTCTGGCTGGAGGTTCCCATACAGGGAGCAGTCCAAGATGGTGTCCAAAGTATGCTCCCATGAACCTCATTTGCCTAATGTCATGGTAGCCTGGACACCCTTCCTGAGAACCAGGATAGATAAAATGGGTCTGCAGTTAATACTGCCCTTCTTCTCAAATTAGAGGCCTACTGAGTGTGGGGGGTAGATTATGTGTCCTGGAGTCATGAAAAAACCCAACCACCTCTGTGATAGCTACTGCAGGGCTTGGAACAACTCATTTAACCCATAGGATCCCTGTTCTCACTTCATGGAGGTCAGGAGTCTTTTTTTAAATTTTTTTGATAAAAAGGTTTGTATATTTCCTAATGATTACTTTTGGGATAATATTTACTTAAGTTGTCCTTATTCTTCTTTTTCTTTACTTAAGCTTCTCCTATTTGTTTTCTCAGCTTGAAATAGTAATTTAGTGACTTTTTACTCCAAAATGCTAATGACATACTATTTCATGAGCTTTTACTACTAACACTTTCTCCCTTCTCTCATTTCCTTTTTAGTTGTACTATTTCTTTGTCAAGCACTGTTCCAAAGTACATGCTCCTCTTCCATACTTCAATCCATCCAAACATTTTTAACTATCACTACCCATTGTATTTGTCACAAATTCCTTTAGCAAAATGAGTAGATAGCTCCAAAGTATATTCTTCTTCAGGAATATATTGTGAGATATATATATATATATATATATATATATATATATATATATATATATATATATATTTGAGATCTGTTTTAGTCAACTTTTTCACTGCTGTGACTAGAGGACCCAACCAGAGCAATTGTAGAGGAGAAAAAGTTTATTTGTGGGCTCACAGCTTCAGAGGTCTCAATCCATAGACAACAGACTCCATTCCTCCGGGCTTGAGGTGAGGCAGAACATCATGACAGAAGAGTGTGTCAGAGGGAAGTGGCTCACATTATGATCAGAGAGCAGAGAGATAGCTCTCCACTTGCCAGACACAAATATATACACCCCAAACCATGCCCCCCAATGCCCCACCTCCTCCAACCATACCCCACCTGTCTTTGGTTACCACTCAATTAATCCCATCAGGATATTAATTCACTGATTGGTTTAAGGCTCTCACAACCTAATCCTTTCCCCTCTGAACCCTCTCATATTGTCTCACACAATATGAGAGGGTTCAGAGGGTTTTGAGGGATACCAAACCACAACAAACTCTTACAAGTTTAAACTGTTTTTCTTTAACATAATATATATATATATATATATATATATATATATATATATATATATATATATATATATATATATATATATTATGTGTGTGTGTTGTGTGTGTGTGTGTGTGTATAGTATAGTTCTGGAGATTAAACCCGGGACACGTTACCACTGAGCTATATACCCAGTGCCTTTTATTTTTCATTTTGGGATCAGGTTTTGCTAAATTGCTGAAGATCCCACTAAGATGCTAAGGCTGCCCTGTAACTTATGATCCTTCTTCCTTAGCTTCCCAAAGTCCTTGGGATTCCTACTGTGTGCCAGTAATCTCCATATCCAGTTCTTAAGCATAACTTTTGTTCTCTTTTCAGAGTTTTTATTCGTGCATTATAGTTGTGAATAATGATGGAAATTTGTTGTTGTGCATTAATATGTGCACACAATATAACAATTTATTTTGGCCAATATTGCTCCCTAAGCATAACTTTTTGAAGAAAATTTGACTAGATATGAAATCTTAGTCATTCTAGCCTAGCGTTTCTTGAAAACATTTATCCATTTCTTCAATTATCTTGATTTGTATATTGCTGTCAAGAATTCCAGAGGTGAGCTGGTATTCCTCTCTTTTTAAGTGGCCTTTTAAGTCTGAAAAACCTGAAGAAAAAAAATCAATCCTTATAGTACACTAATTTTACTAGAATAGATTTCAAAAACAAAATTTTCAGTGTATGGAAGACATTTATCAGTGTGTATAATCATGTCTTCTTTTATTTCTGGGATATTTTCTTAGATCATCATTTTAAATTGTAGTTCACTTCCATAATCACATTTTTTGTTGTTCTCGTTCTTGGACTCCAATTACAACAGTCTCTTTCTCCATGATTGTCAGAATTGCTCTTGATCATTCTATTCTTTCAGCTTTTTTGTTCTCATTACTATTTTTTTTTTTTTGCTTTTATCAAATGTACCTACTTTCCTGAGGGCACATTGTAATGAATCTGAATTATTGATATGGTTATTCTTTCCTTAAATTATTTCCTTAGTTTGGTTAGCTCTTATTTTTAATTTTTTTTTTAAATTTGTTCCAATTAGTTATACATGACAGCAGAATGCATTATGACTCATTATATACAAATTAAGCACAACTTTTCATTTCTTTGGCTATACAGGATGCAGAGTCACACCACTCATGCAATCATACATGTACACAGGATAATAATGTCCATTTCACTCATCATCTTTCCACCCCAATACCCACTCCCCTACCCTTACACCCTTCTGCTCAATCAAAAGTTCTTCCAATCTTCCCTTGCCTCCCCATCCCATTAGGGATCAGCATCAACATATCAGAGAGATAATTTGGCCTTTGGTTTTTGGGGACTGGCTTATTTCACTTAGCATGATATTTTCCAACTCCATTCATTTATCTGAAAATGCCATAATTCACTCTTCTTTAAGGCTGAATAATGAATAATATTCCATTGTGTGTGTGTGTATGTGTATATATATATATATATATATATATATATATATATATATATATATATATTCATATATTCATTCTACATTTTCTTTATCCATTCATTTATTGAAGGGCATCTCTGTTGGTTCCATAGTTTAGCTATTGTGATTGAGCTAATACAAATGTTGATGTGGTTGTGTTACTGCAGTATGTTGATTTTACTTCCTTTGGGTACAGACTGAGGAGTGGGATAGCTGGATAAATCGTGCTTCTTTTTCATGTTTTCTAGGGAATCTCCATACTGCTTTCCAGAGTGGTTGCACTAATATGCAATCCCACCAGCAATCCCCACTTCCTTGCCAACACTTATTGTTGCTAGTATTCTTGATAATTGTCATTCTTACAAGAGTGAGATGAAATCTTAGAGAAATACAAATCAAAATTGCTCTAATTGCTAGAGATGTTGAACATTTTTTCATATATTTGTTATAGATTATATATATTCTTCTGTGAATTATCTTTTCAGTTCCTTAGTCCATTTATTGTTTAGGTTATTTGGTTTTCTATATGTGTCTGTTTTGAATCTTATGGTTTGGGTGTATATTCACAGATGGTCTAATTAATAACTGAGCATTTTCCTGTTTCATTGGCTCTTTATCATCAAATTCTTTCTATTTTTTCTTGCATGCACAACCTCTGGTTAGTACCTCCTATTTCTATGCTGCTACTTGATCTCATAGAGGTACTATTCTCCTCAAAAGTGACACATTCTCTGGTCCAAAGCACATTCTAAGTTCCTACCTTTAATTTAATTGCCCTCTTTATCAGATTTTTTCATAATCAGCCTCACACAGCACTGACTGACATGATTCAAATTGCATCCACAGTGGTATTCCCCTCTCATCCTCCTTTTCTCTGTTCAATCTTTGATAATTCTCTGCTTTCTTGAAAGGTTCAGAACATTGTTCTCATTTTGAATGTTGATTTACTCAATTTGTGTGAGTTGAAACTTGCAGTCATCTCCCCCTAGTTATGTCTAAACATAAGCTATGGCTAATGCTATTTCCTTTTCTCTTTCTGCATGGTTTCTTGGAGGCTTTGTGAAAAGACATGACTTTGGGATTCAGCTATTATCTTAGAAGAATCATGAAATGCCAAGTAATAGAGCATTAGTACTCAATTAAAATAAAGGCAATTAAAAATCTTTTATTAGAAGAATTATTAGAGAGTCAGAATGTTAATTGATTTACATTTCAAACTATAAGAAGAATTGAAAGATCTAACATTTTGTGGTACTTTCAAAGAAGTTTGAATACAAAATTAGCTTCAAATAATCACTTTTTCCACAACTCAACAGATGAATGCATAAATAAAAATATGTGAATTTGGAAATTGTGCCAATATTTTAATATCATAAAAGCCAATAAATCAAAATGGTACACAATGTTGTCCCTATTCAGTAGATTATCAAATAGTATCTATTAAAACATTTGCTCTCAGTGTATGATAATAGACATATATCACAAAAGTTCCCATCACCACATAGAAAATGTGGTAATTTATAAATGTACTTACAATATAATAAATATAGATTATATTTTAAATATTTTTAAAATATTAAATATAAACTAAGTACAACATTATACTTAAGCCAAGGAACAATATTTCTTTTCATCTTTTCTAAAATATTAGATTAATAGTGATGAATTGTTGATATTTCTTAGTTACTGTTGCAAAAGTCATGATACATAATTTCCACCTCATGATCTCTCCCTTTCCCTCATTTCAACTTTGAAAAAGAACATACTCTGACCATACTTTGTTTTCTCATTTCCAAGACTCTACTTATGGAATTCCTCCTTTTCTGAAAATTAGTTTGGTACTGGCTTATTTCACTTAGCATGATATTTTCCAACTCCATTCATTTACCGTTCCTCATTTCCTGGTAAAGTCTCATTTATCCACATAATTTTTGTTTAATTTTTTTTCCATAGATATATCTTTCATATCCAATCTCTAGAGCTCTAAAGTTTTGTTTCTCTACAAGAATCTTAAGGCTAACTGTAGGATATATGGTCAGTTTTGCATTACTATAATGAAATGCCTGAGACAATCCTATACCTAGAAGATAAAAAAAAAATTCCACCAGAAGACTGCTAGAGATGATAAACTAATTTGGCAAAGTAGCAGATTAGAAAATCACAAACAAAAAGATCAACAGCTTTCCTATATATCAACAATGAATCTGCTGAGAAATAAATCAGGAAAACAATTCTATTAACAATAGCCTTTAAAAAATCATAGGAATAAATCTAACCAAGCAGGTTAAAGAACTTGACAATGAAAACTATAAAATATTGTACAAAGAATTTTAAGAAGAACTCAGACAATGGAAAGACTTCTCAAGTTCATGGATAGGCAGAAATAATAACATCAACATGGTCATACTATCAAAACTATATATATATATATATATATATATATATATATATATATATATATATATATCAACAAATATGTAAAATGTATATGTAACAACAACAAATACCACCATCATGTACCATTATAATGTATGATGGTGGTATTTGTTGTTGAAAGAAAACATACCACCCATAACCTTCTGATTTTGACTTATTTCACTTAACATGATGGCCTTTACATTCATCCATTTTGCTGCAAATGATGTAATTTCATTTTTCTTTATGACTGAATAAAACACCATGGTGTGTGTATATATATATATATATCACATTTTCTTGATCCATTTATCCATTGGTGAAAATCTAGGCTAGTTCCATAGTTTGGCTATTGTGTATTGGAATATATATATATATATATATATATATATATATATATATATATATATATATATATATATATTGTGTTTGGAATATATATATATTCCAAAGCAATCCCCCATCAAAATAACAATGATATTCTTCGTAGAACTACAAAAAAGTCCTAAAATTCATTTTGAAGGAAAAAAGACACCCAGGATAGGCAAAGCAATTTTAAGCCAAAAAAAAAAGCAATAATAGAGGCATCACAAAACCTTCAAATTATACTATAGAGCTATAGTAACAAAAATAGCATGGAACTTGCATAAATACAGACATACATACTAATGGTACAGAATAGAAGACAAAGAGACAAACCCATGCATCTTGTTATCTAACCCTTGACAGAGATGCCAAAAAACATACACTGGAGAAAATACAGCCTATTAAAAAAAAATAGTGCTAGAAAACCTGGTTATCCATATGTAGAAGAATGAGAACTAGGAATTAGATCAGAAACGATACAACCCATAGAGGAAAACATTGGTTCAAAACTCCAGGGTGTAGAAACAGGCAATGACTTTCTCAATAGGACCCTTAAAGCTCAGGAAATACTTTTAAGGTTTAATAAATGAGATGGCATCAAATTAAAAAGCTCTGCACAGTAAAGGAATCAGTTCAGAATGTGAAGAAGTAACCTGTAGAAAGGGAGAAAAATCTTTGCTAGCTACTCTTCTGACAGAGGGTTAATATCTAGAGTATATGAAGAACTCAAAAAACTTTACACCAAAAACTGAAGTAATCCAATTAATAAATGGGAATGAATTAAACAGATACTTTGCAAAAGAAGAAATACAAATGATCAACGAATATAGAAAAAAGTGTTCAGCATCATTAGCAATTAGAGAAAATGAAAATCATAACTGCACTGAGATTTCATCTCATGCCAGTCTTAATGGCAGCCATCAAAAATACAAATAACAATAGATGATGAAGAGAATATGGAGAAAGGGAACATGTTTACACATTGGTTGGATTATAAATTAGTACAACTACTATGGAATCAATATAGAGGTTCCTCAAAAGACTAGGCATAGAACCACCATATGACCCAGCTATAACTCTTCTTCATATTTATCCTGAAGAATTAAAGTGATTATACTATAGTGATACATGCATACCCAGCTTATAGCAGCACAATACACAATAGCAAAACTATGGAACTAGCCTAGATTTTCGTCAATGGATAAATGGATCAAGAAAATGTGAGATATATATATATATATATATATATATATATATATATATATATATATATATATATATACACACACACACACACACACACACACACACACCATGGTGTTTTATTCAGTCATAAAGAAAAATGAAATTACATCATTTGCAGCAAAATGGATGAATGTAAAGGCCATCATGTTAAGTGAAATAAGTCAAAATCAGAAGGTTATGGGTGGTATGTTTTCTTTCATTTCTCTAGCGGGAGCTAGAGAGGAAAAAGGAAAAGAAAGATGGGGGTAGATCTCATGAAAATTGAAGGGAGATCAGTAGAGGAAATGGACCAACAGGTGGGATGTGAAAGGTATGTGGGATGGAGGAGGAAAGTACTGGGGTGTGATATTGGCCAAATTATATTATTATATTGTGTGCATTTATGAATATGTAACAACAAATACCACCATTATGTACCACTATAATACACCAATATAAATGTGGGGAAAATCTATTTTTCACATCTAATTTCTACAACTCTAAATTTTTGTTTCTCTACAAGACACTTGAGACTAACTGAAGACTACAACTTCAGACTACGCTTTTCATTGCTGTAACAAAATGCCTGAGGCAACTTATAAAAAAGAAAAGGTTTATTTAACTCAAAGTCCTGGAGTTTCCAGTCCAAGAAAGTTTGGCTCTGTCACTTTGGGCCATTAGTGGGGATACCAGATGGTAATGGTGCAAGTCACATGACAGAGTAAACTTCTCACATCAGGGGCCAGAAAACAGAGAAAAATGAAATTGGGGTCCCACAGTCCCCTTTGAGGGCATACTCCCAGTGATCTAAGGTGTGTACCTCCTATAAGGGTACACACCTCTGAAATGTCCACAGAACCACCTAAACGCACATCCCTGAGATCAAGCCTTTAACACGTGGATCTTTGGGAGATAGGCTTAGACTATAATAAGACTTATTATAAAATCTTCTTAAAGATAATCTCAGTATCAGGTTTTATGTAATAATCCCAATGTTATTTTATTAAGCAATATTGCAGAAAAAAAATCTAATAAAGAAAAATTGATCATTTAATGGGTACCCATGAATCATGAAACTCCCTTAAAAACTTCACAAACTTAAAGTAAGACTTGAGGTAAGTCACAGAGATGTCAATAGTGGCTCACTACAAACCTTGAAGTTATAGCACCATATTTCATAGTAGTGGTCAGCATCAATCATTTATTTATTAGCTATTTTAAAATATTATCTGTACTGTGAAATTGAAGATATTCTTTAATGTTCTGACAAAAGCCACATCCATCCCTTGAGCTGTGTTACTACCTCCTTTTTTAAAAAAAAATATTTTTTAAGTTGTAGATGAACACAATATCCTTATTTATTTATTTTTATGTGGTGCTGAGGATCAAACCCAATGCCTCATGCATGCAAGGCAAGTGCTCTACCACTGTGCCACAACCCCAGCATGTGTTACTACCTCTTTCCATCTCCTCCTTTCCCCACTCTTACCCTATCCTCACCAAATAACTCAAAGGCCAGCATAGATATTGAATTAGTTGTTTCATCCTTCTTCTGACAGTGTCATAGAGCTAGCACACTTTCATTCTCTTCTCTTCTATGTATGACATACACTTCTTTTTATATTGCTTTCACCACCTGTTCACACTCAGTTTCCTTACTGGAATCATATCAAGTCACATCCCAATAATTTTACACCTGATATTGTGTAAGCATATAATATACATAATGTGAGATGGGAAAGAGTAAGGACATTGTCTAAGCTTTTCTAAATGGAAGTTAAAAACTAAGGGTTATAGGAAAAATTGTGTTTATATCAACAAACATCAAAAATACAAATGCTCCACACCAAGAAGGAAATCAAAGATCAGGGAATCTGGGATCATAGAATGAGAATGAAACTCAACAGACTTTCCCACTTTCCAATAGTTTAATTCTGATTTATCTATTTTACAAATGTAACCACCACACTTCCCAAGTACTAAATAAAAAATATCTGAGAGGTGGTATCAGGTGAGGAAAAACCATCCTTGCTCTCCTGTGTGGTTTTGCAATGCTGTGTCCACTCTATCATAATGGCCATGATAGTTTAAGAATTAATTAGGTACAAATAATCTTTCAATAAATTTTACCCTACTAGTATTAGCTGAATTGTGAGTAATTTGATAGGAAAAAATAAAATGGAAAAATAAGAACTATTTCATCAAATATACTAAAAATATAAAGATCATATTAATAAAAAATCAATTTAAAAACTATTAAAAAACAGGCTAGAAGCATGAGCCACAACCCCAGCACGTGTTACTACCTCTTTCAATCTCCTCCTTTCCCCACTCTTACCCTATCCTCACCAAATAACTCAAAGGCCAGCATAGATATTGAATTAGTTGTTTCCATCCTTCTTCTGACAGTGTCATAGAGCTAGCACACTTTCATTCTCTAGAGCAATTGCCTAGCATATTTGAGGTCTTGGGTTTGATTCCCAGCACTGCAAAAAGAAAAAAAAATGAAATATAATATGATCATGGGGCTATGATGTTCATTAAGAAAAAGGTAAAATAGATAATACAACAACATAGGCAAAAAGCAAATATTTGAACAAAAATGTTTCTGTGGTGTATAATAATTAGTAACATTATCTAAACTAAACATAATCAAAACTCAACATTTGAGATATAAAGTACTTTAACCCTTGATATAAATACATAAAAATTAGAACTTCCTCATTTTGAAACATTCTAAGAAATTATGGGGATTTTGTGTGACTCAATGATAAGACATTTGTCTGGTATGCTCTGGAGTCAATCACCAGTACCATACACATACACAAAATCTTTAAAGAAAGATGAAACAGGGTTAATATGAACTATGGATATGAATATGATGAAGACAAATATAATTAGAAAATAGTTGATTTTATATTTAATATTAAAAATGAAAAACTTACAAAAAGCACAAAGACTTATGTAACTGGCAATAATTCAATCATAGTGTATATTTTCATTGAGAGAAGGATTGTTAAAGCAAATAACATTAGCTTTATCATCTCAGAACTAAATGCTAAATAGCATTATATTTAATTAATAAAATGTATCTAGTTCACAGTTTAATCATATCAACTCAAAGGACACTATTGTTCTGGATATTTTCCTAATGTCAAAGATTACTAGCTAGAATTTTAAAGTCTTATTTGTTATAAACCTTTGAAGACTTTGAACATTCATTTTATCAACTTTGAATATCTTATATAGTAAAAAGTGGTTATATACACATTTCTTGCAGATATAAATAAATGTAAGGACAAGGAGATCAAAGAAAGAAAAGTCTCTTTCACCCTATGTAATGCAACTTCTTCAAAATGAAAACAGTAGAACTGTTTTCTGTGAATATTACAGTTACTTTTAAGTAAGTGATTCTTACAATTAAAACTACTGGTGAAATAAATTATCAAAACAAGTAACCTTCTACCAAATATTGCCATGACACCATGCACCGTGGAGTGTTTCTTTAATTATTATTATTTGGACAGAAGAATGAAATGCCATACTTTAAAAGGGGAAAAGAGTGCTGTAGTTTTCATCTTAATACTACAGTGGGAACTCATGATTCACACTATGCTTAAGTCTGTTGTTGACAATATGTGCAAAGCTGATACTTCTTTTCAGATTGAGGCCACTTAAGCAGGCACCATTGATAGTTTTTATTAATCCACAAGAAAGTATTTGTTATCTAACATTAGAAAAAGCCTAGAATAGAAGGAAAATATACACTAAAATAACATTTCTAAGCAAAGTCTATGAAATACTGCAAAATCTATGAGAAATTAAACAAATACAACATTAAATTACAAATGACATAAGCGTATAAAATCTTGGATGAATTGGGTTATGGTAGTGGTTTTTAAAACTTCACTTTGAAGTAGTTTTCTAGTGTTGTGTATGTGTACATGATAGCACTTCCTGAGCTTCCTTCATAACACCTTGGTGACACTCCCCAATCTGAACCCAAACATGAACTAAGCACTCTAATAGATGAATATTCCCTGTTAGGAGAAGTTCCCTGGAATTTTTCAAACCTCCAAACTCACCTTTATCTTCCATGTTCTTGTTAAATTTTGTAAGCACTCATTTTTATTATTGTACATTTAGCAAAGTTAATCAAATCTCACATATATTACATAGATTCTAAACACAGAGATCACAATTGCTTTTTTTGTAAGATAAAACTCTCTTCAAATAAAAATCCAAGGTCCAATACTGGAATGGTGTGAGGCCATGGATTAATCATTACTCCTTGGACAGCTAATTGGGTCAAAATTTTTCTAGGCAAGATCTGACCTTGTTCTCTCAGTCCCCTCACACCTGAGTTCCAGCCAGTCACTGAGTACCTCCATTTCCCACAAAGAAGAAATTTCCTGTCTTTGAAGAGCACTTTTATATTTGAGAGCAGTTGGCTTTAAGTTTTTGTTCAGAGTCATTCTTCCATGTCTTTATTACCCCAGGATTACCAAGAATACAGCTCCCCATATGCTGATCCTACTGTATCAGAATCAAACAGCAAGACAAACAATGCAGGAATGAGGAGAGAATTCACAAAATATAATGCCAGAGTGCAGCCTTATATTCTGGACCTGGAAAATAAGAATGAATATTGTCTATTGTCTATGATAAACTATTTTGAATTGGAGTGTTTTAGAATTGTTTCAATTTGCAAGTGCTAAGCTAAAGATTTTCATTTGTAGTTAAGTAAAAGGATAGCTTTATTTAATGAGTAATGAGTTTGAAAATTGTCCTGAGATTTGTAATTTAAAACTGCTGAGGAGCCACTTTAATGAATATCAAACTATATTAATAAGACATAAAGGATCCAATATTACTTAATCTGACAATTGTTCAACTAAAAAGACATGAGTTGCTGTAAAAGATCAGGAAAGACTACCATGCCTAAGTGGATGCTGATCAAAGGAATTACCTTAAAATATATTATGACAATTTTTCAATTAAATATCAGCAGTAGACATTTATTATTGTGAAAATAATTTGAACAGATTTAGAAATACTAAATTAATGATAAGAATTATCCCCCAAATTTTGGATGTGTATCATTACCTTATTCTATTTTGTTTGATATTTTTGAATATTCATTGATATATTTGATTCTTTTGGTCAGCCTTTTCACCACTGTAACCAATAAAACATGAGAAGAACAATTTTAGACAAGGAAAAGTTTATTTGGGGGTTCAGAGGTCTCAGTTTAGAGATGGCTGGCTCCATTTCACAGGACCTGAGTTAAGTCAGGACACCATGGAGGAAAGACATAGCAGAGAAAAGCAGACTAGGACAATCAGGACATGGCATCAGAAAACATAGACAGAGAAAGACTCCCCTTACCACAGACAAAATATATACCCCAAAGGCAAACCTCTAGTGACCCACACCCAGGTACACCCTACCTGCCTAGAGTTACTACCTAATTGATCCCTATCAGGGGATTAATGCACTAATTTAATTAAGGCTTTCATAGCCCAGTCATCTCACCTCTAAACTTTCTCACATTGTCTCACACATAAGCTTTGGGGGGATATTTTACATTTAAATCATAACATTGACCATCAAAAAAGTCTTGAGAAATAGAAAGACAACCTGAAATTTGACTGAGATATCTCGAGTTTAGAATACTACAAATGAAACATGCCCATTTTATTTTTAGTATTCCCCAACATGCTGCAATTTAGACTAAATTATATGAATACTATGGATATAAATTCCTACTTTATAAAAGAGGAAATCAAAGTTCTTATAAGAGTAATAGATAATAGAACTGGCATTGACCAGGAAGCTTCTGATCCTCCATTTTTAAAGGTATGTTCTTCCAAGAAACAGGGCTAGATAATTTCTAACATGTATTTTTATTTTTAAATAGATTTTTTCCTAACAGAATGACTACTAATTGGTAACCAAGTTTCAAGACTTGTAAAAGTATACAAACAGTTACTATGACAAAAAAGAAATTCATATTTCAAGAATCAATTTGTTACAGTTGATTAAAAATAGAAAATAGAAGGTATGATAAATTAGAAATGACCAAAAAGAGTCTTTGAGATTCTTCCCCCAAATAAGTGACTCTATGTTCACTAAACTTGAATCTGCCTGGGTTTTGTGACTGTTCTGAGTAATAGAATATACTGGATGTATACTCAAGTCAGTTTCCAGCCCAAGGCCTTAGAAGACTCTCTTGAATTCTTTGTCTCTTGAAATACTTTGGGAATTTTGAACTGCAATGTTAAATCCATCTACTAGAAGAACTGAGTACTAAGATAAATGTGTTATGTTCAAAAGTCTCAGAGGACTCAGACCAGACCAGGAGTCAAATCAAAGACTTAGGGACCAGGCATGTTTGTAAAGTAATCTTGACTTTGCAGACTATCCCATCTACCAGATGAATCTTAGAAAATGGCACTGTTCAACATCATAAAGAGAAGTATGGGCTATATAAGCCCTATCAAATTAGTGAGTCAGAAAATCATGAAATGTATTAAATCATATATTGTTATAAGCATCTAAGTCCTAGGGTAATTTGTTATTTAGAAATAGATAACTAGGACAAAATTTGATACCTGTAAACGTGTTGCTATTATTTAAAAAAGTATTTAAAAAAGAATATTTGAAACTTAAGTTTTATGGTGGACAGGAACTGGATGGAACTATTGATGAACCTTTGAATGGTCTTAGGGAGACTAATGGAACATTATGGATGATGAGGAAAACTTTATTAAAGGCCAATATAAAATACAGTTGAGTTATGTACAGAGGGAGCAGCTAGAAAAACTACTGTTTACAATAAAATATGGAAAACATAAAAGAACTTTGCGATCTCAGAAATCTTGCTAAGATTTGCAGGCTCAAATTTTCCTAACTTCCTATGACAAAATGAAAGATTAAAGAGCCAAACTGCTGAAAAACTCCTGGAAAAAAATACTAAGATCTCAGGACATCTTTTCCAAACTAAAAAGTAAGAAATAGACTCAGAGAAGATGTCACATGCAGGTCCCTCTTAGTAATGCATGGTCTGAGGGTGAAAGTGAAGCCAAGAGTGAACGTGTAAATCCCTTTTTTAAGACCTCAGCAAGACTAAAGGTGTTTTTTCATGGTTTCTTTCATTTGGACCAAATGACTACTAAGGACAAAAAAAATTCTTAGGCAAAACCTGTAGAATATATTTGTTAAAATAGTAGGCTTACAAAAATCTTGAGGTCATCTTCTTAACTTCACAGAGTGCTCTAAGTATAGAAGAATCTATTTTGAAAATATTTGAGGGTGTAGTATTGTCTGTTGGAATGACTTGTAAATTAATACACAGAAAGTTTACAAAGCTTTTAAAAGATTTATACCAGTTGGACTGGAAAAATATAGTTACATTACGGAATGAAAAAGACAGTTGGGTCTCTAATTTTCTGTAGATAAAATTAAAGCTGAGAAAACTACTCAGCTACAAACATAAACCATGTTTTATAGAATGGAAAGATAAATCCAATGTCCCAGATGAGAATCTTATCCTTCAACAGCACTGGACTCCAATAATTAAAATGGCCACATGTACCTGACTAGATTTCACAATTGCTATGGGCCATACATTCCCATATGCTTCCTGTTTTTCCCCTCCTTTTTTAACAAACATGTCTATTGCTGTTTTTAATGACTATATCATCATTGTATATTGTATGTGGAGAAAAAAAAAAGATAATTTAGCTCTTAATCACAGGTTAAGCTCCAGAGAAGCCATACATAAAGCTGTGTAATACATACCAGTCCTCATTTCAAGTGGAATGAAATTTTGAAATTCATAATAATACTGAAAGAGGATGAGACAGTGAGATTTAGAAGTGAGTATATTTTCCATGTAGAACAAATATAAACTATTTACAATTCAAGGCAAACCATGATGGGTAAAGATGACTGCATATTTGAAATACCTCTCATGATAAGAGTGGACCTATCATCCTTCTCTTTGAATTAAGTGGACTGTATTATTACTTTAACCAATATAATTCAATAGAAATGACACTAGGCCTATTTAAACTCAGAAAACTCCTTCAACTCAGTAAAATAAAAAAAAATGTGCACAAATAGTCTACAGCAAATATATTGTATCTAGTAGTGAAAAGATTAGACATTTTCCCTCTATGATTGGGAACAAGACAATGATGTCATGTCTTAGTATTTCTATTCAAGATCACACTGAAAATTCTAGCTTGTATAATAAGAAAAAGAAACAATAATTATACATTTTACAAAGTAAGAAATAAAATAACAATTTCCACATTGAAAACTCCCAAAGAATCAACAAAAAAATTAAAATGGGACTGATTAATAAGTAAACCAACTTCTCAGAATCCAAAGTCAATCACAGGCTAATTATTACTTTCTTATAAGCCAACAATAAATAGTTAAAATAAGAAATCACAAAACAATATCATATCCAATATCACCAAAAAAGGCAATACATTGGTACAAACTGAAAAAAAAAACTACATATAGGATTTGTATGTAAAAACTATAAAACACTGATAACTTATATCAAAGAATGTCTAAAAATTGAAAGATATTTCATGATCATGGATTAAAAGACTTGATATTATTAAATTATCAATTCTTCAAAATTTTATCTTTAAATTTATCTGAATCTTTCTCAAAACCCATGCAACTTCTTTTGGAGATATCAACAAACTGATTTTAAACCTTAAATACAGAATCAAAAGGCCCAGAGTTACCAACAAAATACTGTAGAAGAAAAATAGTAATAACTAATTCATTGATTTCAAGACCTACTTTAAAGCTAAAATAAATCCACATGTACATATGTAATATAGATATATACAGTAAGGTAAAAGAATATACAACCTATAAATAGACTCTCAAAAGTAGTCAACTGATTTTCTATGAGAGAATGTATTTCATTATGTTGCCCAGGCTAGTTCTGAGCTGCTGAGCTCATGCGATCTTCCTGTGTCTGCCACCTGAGTAGGTGGGAATACAGGCATTTGCCACCTGTGCCTGGCTCATCTAATTTTTTTCATAAAGTCTTAAAAACAATTCAATGAAGATATGATAGACTTTGCAACAAAATGCACTGAAAGAATTGAATATCCATTAAAAGTAAAATAATACAGATGCTATACCTTCCAATAAAGTTACCTAAAAATGGATTTTAGATAACAATGAAAAACTAAAAAAACAAACAAAACATTTTTTAAAAATTGCTAGAGGAGAACATTGGAGAAAATTATAAACTTCCATTTAGTGATGAGTTCATAAAATAAATATAATATCAAATCATAATCCATTAAGAAATAATAAATTAGACTTCTTAAATTAAAACTAAAACTTCTGCTCTGAAAACACACTGGTAAGAGAATGAAAATGGGGCTGGGTTGTAGTTCGGCAGCACCACATTTGTCTAGTACACACAAAGCTTTGAGTTCAATTCCTAGCACTGCAAAAGGGAGAGACAGGAAAAAAACCATACAAGACAGAAACTGTGAGAAAATATTTGCAAAACACATATCTGATACCAGATTTATATTCAAAATATTTGAGGGTCTCTTAAAGTTCAACAGTAGGAAAAAAGTCAGCCAATTAAAAATGAACAAAAATGTGAAAGGATATATAGGTAGCAAGCAAGTACATGAAAAGATGCTTAATATAATTTGTATTTAAGAAAATGAAAATTAAAACAACAATAAGAAACTACTAAACACCTAGTAAATGACTTAAATCCAACATTCTAACTCCATGTATATATGCCAAAATATATTCTCCTATCATGAATATCTAAAAAGAACAAATAAGGAAAATTAATTAATTTATAAAAATCCAGTATTCTAAAATTATTAATTCCTGAAGACCTGCAGGAACTCTTATTTGTTGCCAATGAGGATGCAAAATACTACAGTCACTTTGGAAGACAATTTGGCAGTTTTATACAAAGCTAAACACAGTTTTATTACATGATCCAGCAATCACATGCTTAGGGGTTTACCTGATGAATCTGAAAACTCACATACACATAAGAACATGCAAGTGAACATTTGTAATGGATTTATTCATAATCACATAACTGGAAGCAACCAAGAGGAGCTTCATTGGGGCTATATAAACTATTTGGATACATTCATACAATGCAATACTATTGCTATGGTCTGAGTGCCTTTCCAAAATTCATATTTTTCCAATTTTAACCCTGAATTGATTGTATTAGAAAGTAAGGCTCTAGGGAGGCAATTAGATCAAGAAGGTGGGGAGCATCCTAAGAAAAGGCCTGAGAGAGCTGCTTGCCCCTTTCACCATGTGAGTTTGTGGCAAAAAGATGGTCATCTAGGAAGCAAGAACTTGCATTAAATTTGCTAGTGTCCTGTTCTGAACTTTTCAGTTTTTAGAACATGAGAAATAAATTTATGTGGTTCATAAGCCTCCCATTTTAAGTTATTTTGTTATAGCAGCCCAAACAGACCAATACAATCATCCAGTGATTAAAAAAAAAAAGGAATGATCCCTTCAACCATTTGAAGATATGGTGAATCTTACTAGTATATTGTTAAGGGAAAAAAAAGATCGACTGAAAAACTTCTATATTGTATTGTTCCAACATATGACATCTGGTAAAGACAAAACTATGGTTACTCTACCAAGGGTTGGAGAGGGAGGGTTTAATGAGTGATGCCAGGGGATTTTGTAGGTCATGAACTTATTCAGTATGGTAAGATTATAGTGGATACATGATACAATGCATCTGTCAAAACCAAGAGAACAAGAGAGAAGCTTAACATAGTCACTTATTAAAAAAAAAAAAAAAAGGGAAATAGAAGTCACAGGGCTCCAGGATAGAATACAAGTGTGACAAAACAATGTAATTGTATTACAGGTATCTGAAGCCAATTCACTGAAGGGATTGGGGGTTGGGGGTGAGCTTACCTTAGTAATGTGGGAAATGATAGAATCTGTAAGACTAATGGCAGAAGGACCTATGCACAAGTACTATACTTTAGTTGACAAAACTGCTTCCCTGAAGGTATAAGCTTACAATTCTAGAATTACTTTGCATAAATACAGAAACTGAACACATAAGTAAGTGGATGGCAGACAGCGTTAAGTAGGTTTTCTCATTGTTGAAATGAGAGATTATAGAGGATAAAGGAAGGAGGCTAGAATTAACCATGTGGAAATGGATTGGAGTTGGTTTATGAACTCATGTTTAGCTTAATAAAGAGATAGAAGGTATAGAAATGTTTATAGATATGTAAATACATATTCATGTCTCTTTGCTCAATTGGCTAAGAGGGCCTGGAAGCAATAATATTACAAGAGTAACAAACATGCTTAGG
Organism: Marmota flaviventris; assembly: GCF_047511675.1. NCBI lineage: Eukaryota > Metazoa > Chordata > Mammalia > Rodentia > Sciuridae > Marmota > Marmota flaviventris. The sequence continues at coordinate 120,421,186 of NC_092508.1, forward strand.
ACTCAGATAGTAATTTCTAATAAGATTCTCCTAGGATTCTTAGAGAAATTCCGGATTTTAGAACTGAGCAGTAAATATACATGACTAATTTGGAGCATGCTGTAGTAAAACTCCTCCCCCCCCCAAAAAAAAAAAAAAAAAAAAAAAAACTAAAGTATACTACTATGATGGAATAGTTAATGGGAATAGAAGCCAACTGAAAGTTCCCATTGGGCAAACCTGGAGCAACAAAATAAACAAATTATCATTTCATTATTAACCAATGTATAAACAACATATCCATAAATAAATACATTTTATTTATTGATATAAAAGATTTCATAAATAGACAAATGAGAGAATATTCTGTGTAGATAAATTCCAAATGATTTATATAATACTCTGTTCTCAAGGAGGTGGTCCCTAACACAAACCAGGTAATCAAGGTAAACATCAATCATGTGGTAAATCACATTGATAGTATATACCCTTCATAAACATCAAGGTATGCATAGCACACACCCATCATATAACCTTGATGTCTTGAAAAAGGCATTTTACTTCTGTGTCTTCCTCCTGAAAATACATTCCTTCAATCTGATCATGAGAAAAACATCAGACAAATCCCAGCCAAGATATATTCTATAAAATACCTGATGAGTACTCTTCAAAACTGTCAAGGTCATTGAAAAGAGGAAAATCTGAGAAACTGTCATTTAAAGCCAAGAGGAGTCTGAGAAGAAATGCCTACTAAATTTTCTGTCATTTGCTGGATAAAATCTGTACCAGGAAAAAATGGCATTAAGGGAAAACTAAGGAATATGAATGATGTATGGACAGCATTCAATGATAATGTATTAACAGTGTATTGCTAATTGTGACAATGTACAAGATGCTCATAATGAGGAAACATGAATATGGATTATATGGGAACCTCTGCCATGTTCTCAATACTTGTGTAGATGTAAAACTGCATTAAAATAGAAAGTTGAATTTTAAAAGGAGGAGGTTTGGAAAATTTACAGTATGTGAATTGAAATTAACTTACATTGCTAAACTATGGTAATAAAGACTGGTGTTAGCATTAAGAGACACATAGGATGACGGAATAAATACATGGTCTAGAAATATACTCACATTAGTATTATCAGTTGATTTTCAGCAAACTTAATAAGGTAATTCAATGAAGAAAGAAATTTTTAACAAATGGAAATGGAAGAGTTGAATATCCACACACAAATAATACAAAAATTAATATTTTGTTTGTGTTTATAGAAAAGTAGATAAATACAATTTAGAGACATGTATAGAGAGAAATCAAATGTCATTTTTAACTATTGAAAAAACAACGTGACATATGAGCATTCTTTTCACTATTTTTGAAAATTATCTGTATGTCTGAAAGTTTTGAAAACTAAATATTTGGGGGGAGAATATAATAATAGAGTCAAACAGAGAATAATAAAGGCTGCACTGCTGGGTTCAGTGACACAGCCTGTATTTCCAGCAACTCAGGAGGCTGAGACGGGAATCACAGGGTGTAGGCCAGAGTCACAACTACAGAGACCTGCCTCAAAAAATAAATAAATAAATGGATTGTAGATGCTTCTCAGAGCTAAAGCACCTCAGTACCAAAACAAAACAAAACAAAAAAAAAACTGCTTTATAACACTTCTCCAAATGACTTGAAATAATTAAATTTGATTGTATTAAATATTCTAGCCACAGCAATCAATGGCTTTAAAATGAAACAAAAGGAAGTGGTAAATGCTGACAAATATGCAATAGATTAGAGTAAGATAATGACAGAATAAAACTCAATTGAATTTAGCATCATAAAGGTCATTTGTAACTTACAGGAAAGTAGTCTCCATGGGCACTGAGGGTGGAAATGAATTGTAAGTAGATGGGTGTAAATAAACAGTGAATAAATAAAAACAGCCTAGCAATAACCTCTTTGAGGAGATAGATACAAGAAGTGTTTCTATTCTAGGAGGACAAAACCAGGAGGAAAGGGATGCAAAAGTAAGGTTTGGGACTGTGGGGAGAGATGGCAGATTTTGCATTGGTTGTCTTCTATTTTTTTAAATGGAGAATGAAGCAAAGGTCTTCACATTAAATTTAGTCTGGAGAAATCGAGAAGCCTGAAGAGTTGGAAAGTTAACTTTTTAGAAGATCATAGTAAGATTTCTATGCTATTGTGGCAGTCCAGAATGAATTTGTAATAGAATATGGAATATTCATGGATGTACATAAATTATTGTTAATTAGGTAGCAGTGTATGTTTTGCATTTATCTGAGAGAAATTATAACTATGTTCACTCAGAACACTGTATAGAAATCATTACAACAGATTTAATTACTCAAACATCTCAAATGTCTTTCAACTATTAGATTAGATACATTCATACAATGGAACACTAGTCCCCTGCAAAGAGGAAGAAACAAAGTTCTGAAACATGCAGCAACAAGGAACCCAAAATGTCTTATGTTAAGTGGAGGAAGGCAGACTTGAAACAATGCAAAATGCAGAAATTCATCTATATGAAGTTCTAAATATGCAAAATGATAACCAATAGAAAATAAACCAGTAATGACTTATGGCCCAGGGATGATAATGGAGTAGGCTACAGGGGTATTCTTGGGCATTTCTTATATTGATGAAATTTGTTTACCTTTTGATTGTGGTGATGCTTACATGGCTCTATATGTTCATCAAGTCTCATAAAACTGTACACTAAAAGGAAGACTCTTATTATATGTAAGTTAAATATTTTTGCAGTTTTTTTTCTCATTTAAAGAATATGTATTTTTATCTTTTTAACCCAACAAGACTTTTAATACTAGCCCTAAATTCTTATTTTATTGGTTCTTCAATATTAAGATGCAATATCTTAATATTAAAAATGTAGAGTTTTGGGCTTACATGAAATATGATAAAAGTGGTCTTGACAGTCTCTCAAAGTAGAAATTCCCACTGTCCTTCCAAGTGGATGTTACAGGTGTATCAGGGATGCTGATCTCTTGTAGTTCCAGGGGCAGCTGAGTAGACCTTGGGCCCCAGTGCTCCTAAACTAGCCATTTCAGCAGGAAGCAACTTCAACTGTTGACTCACATTCTGACAAGGGAATGGGAAATTTATTTATTTTTCCTCTAAACATAATGAACATGTAAAGGAAAGATACTGCTACACATGTGCTATGCATGCTGAAAGAAAGTCCCTACTTGTCATTGAGGGTGTGGCACAGTAACATACATGACAGAACCAACACTTCTCTATGGGTCTGTACAGTGATGGCAAAATAACAATGAAGAAGGTAAGAATTTTTTTTTGTGTGTGTGTGTGGTGCTGAGGATTGAATCCAGGGCCTTGTACACGTGAGGCAAGCACTCTACCAACTGAGCTATATCCTTAGCCTAAGAATCACTTTTGTAACAGGAGAAAAACTAGGGGAAAAAATGCAATAGCATGATGAAGAGGGAAACACTAGAATAAACTAATCACATCCTCAGTTTTTTATTTCCTATTCCCTCACTAATTTTTTTTAACTGAGTAACAGTTTTCAAAATTATCTAAGACAAATTCTTTTAATTAATGATGGACTATAGATATTTCTAAGTATTGAAGGAAATGGAGGTGAGAAGTACAGTAACATAAGTGAAGAAATAATTCCAAGGAATACTTTACATCTTTACCAAATGAGTACCATGGGAGACATGTACCAAGGAATGAAATTATTCCAGGGCCTTGAGGAATTTCAGAAGATGTGCTCTATGTAAACTAAATTCCTTTCCTGTGATGGAAACGTAGTGCCAGCAAGAAAGTTGTCATTGCATGGTTGCCCATTTCTCAGAGAGCTCTAGAGATCCTTCATGTTGGGGATGAGGATGTGGGAAGTTATTAAGGAAAAAAGTATCTGAACTTGATCCTTGGAATCATGATAGGTAAACAGATATTTATCAAATTATTTCATATGTGCCCTGAATATACATTGCTATAAAAACTTTACAAGGAAAATATTTTAGAACAAACAGAAAACAACAGAAGGGTAGCCAGCAATTGCAGATAGGAAAAGACCATTTTAAGTGGGGGATGATCATATATTTTCCAATATGGAAAATTTCTGTATGGGATTGGATCTAGACATATTCTATTTTAGAAAGATGATAAGAAAATATAATTTTATAACTGCTGCAAGAAATCATAGAAGACAAAATATAGCCAAATACTGCAAACAGTTTCCTGATTTTTTAATCAGGGGACGATATCGATTTATTCATTCACCAAATATTAATAAACACAGAATACATGTTAGTTCCTATGATAGATTGGAAACTAGAACAATGAAAAAGAAACATTGATTTTCCCATGAATTGGACTGAATAAGATAATAGACATTAAAGTTGATGGGAAATGAGATAATTCACTAGGGTTGGAAGTTAAATACTACAATTTCTCTTTAAATTCTCACTTATAAATAATAAATATATAAAGCTATACTAATATTTAATGTACAAATTGGCATGAAATTTCTTTTTGAGCCCAAATGCAAGACCTCATATGTGCTGTATAGCTTCTTGAGATAACCTGATGAAACTGTGGGAGTTCAATAAGACAGGTGACCTTGCTCCAATTTGAACTGTTGTAAGTTAAGCACACTAGTTAAGTATCTCGACAGATCACATTGTCTAGTTTTAATAAAACACACACCAAAAATGAGGAAGAAATCTTAAAAGATTTTTACAAAGTAGTCCTCAAATGGCAGGCTTAATATAACTGAATAGTTAGAAACTGATAGTGCTAAGATCTTGATTCTTCTTCATTTTTTATCAGACACTTATGAGTTAAAATCAATAATACTTCCATGAGATCTAATATAGTCGTGTTCATTAATAGTATTGATATTGACTAAAACATAATTATTAAAATCTAATGAGAAAGTTTTCTACTAATGGGAAATTTTGAAAATTATTTTCAAAAAAGAAAATAATTAATATTACATTCACCTTTTCCTCATTCTTTTTATATTTCTATAATTGGCAAAGTTTTATAATTAGATATCATATATTTTATTATGTTTATATTTTAATACAGGCCATAATTTATATATTGTGTTAGTTTTTCATCACTGTGACAAAATACCTGATAAAACCAACTCAGTGAAGGAATGATTTATTTTTTCTCACAATATCAGAAATTTTAGTCCACAGTCTCTTGGTATCATTGCTCTGAGTTTGAGGTAAGGAAAAACATCAAGGCAAAAGGGTGTATCAGAGCTGCTTACCTCAGAGAAGCCTGGAAGCTCTTGCCTAGCATGTGCAAAGCACTGGGTTTGATCTTTAGCATTGAATGAGAAAAACAAACAAATAAATGTTACCTTCAAAAAACAAACAAACAAAAAAAAGATGTCCTTCTAGGACATGTGTCTTCTGGCTTACTTAGTCCAACCAGGCCCCACTTCCTACAGTTTCCATTGTCAATTCCCAATAATGCCAAATTATAATTTCATCAATGGGTTAAGCCTTTTGTGAGGTTAGAGGCCTCATGATCTAATAACTTTTTCAAAGGCCTCACCTCTGAACACTTCTACATTGGGGATCAACCTTTCCATTGGGGGATATTCTTGATCCATATGGTAACATATAATTAAAACGTTAGTATACAAATTCATGAAAATATTTACTTTATGAGAGGCACATCAAAAACATTTTCTAAATACTAGTTCAAGGAAACTAATATCAATAACCAGGAACATGATAAAAGAGATGTTTTAGGGACATTTGAAAAGCAATGTGAACATGATACAAAGAATGTAATAATCATTAGAAACCAACATGACTTTTCTAAAAAAAAAGCACACAACTGACTTCATTTATCTTTTCAATATCATTCTTATATTTAGAAAATAGATTAAATATCACCATATTGTTTTGAGCAAGACACTCAAAAAAAATCAAGATGTGAATAAAATAGCAGACTTGGAAGAATAGCTTGTGTGATAGATAACCAGAATAATCTTTCCAGCTCACTTCCTCTAGACCACAGCCCAAATTTCTTCGATTACCCTGAGAATGAGGTCTACAATCCATTGATTCTACCACCCTTCACTGACTCCCAAGTGATGCCTTCACTACCCTATTTAGCCAGGTTAAATTTCACAGCTCAATCATTACAATCACTCTTACTAGGCCCTTAGCTCCCTTGGCTCTTGCTGGCTTTCTCCACTGAACTTCCACCCTCTACACCTACATCTATGATTGAATCTTAACAAGGCTACAACTGAGCTACTCTCAATCACATATCCAGTATCACTTTAAATTCATGAACACATATTCTTTAGTACCACAAAAGATCACAATATTTGTACAAATTCTTGTTTGTTCACATTCTCACCCTCTTTAATAAGAGTTTTAGACATTTTTGTCCTTTCCAGTCATCAATAGGTTTTCTTCCATCCCTGCTATGTTTTAATAAATTTGCCTCCAATTGAATTGAGATAACTGGAGTTATCACAACTATTCACGTCTATGATCATAAATCCTACTTACCCTTCTGTTAACATAGAAAATTGCCCAGATCCTAGATGTTACCTGTCAAGAATTATGAAGTTTATTTGTTTATTATAATTATTTTTATTTTATTTTATTATTTTTTATTAAATTTATTGTTTTAATTTTAATATATTTAAGTTTAATTATTTATTTTACTTTGAACCTGAAAAGTTAGCTTACCAAAAGCCATGAGAGTCTTGGTTTTTATACAAAGCACAGTTTAGTACTCTTAGAAATTTCAGTACCTCATTCATATATCGCTGGTAGGACTGCAAATTGGTGCAAACACTCTGGAAAGCAGTATGGCGATTCCTCAGAAAACTTGGAATGGAACCACTATATGACCCAGTTTTCCCACTCATCCACATTTATGCAAAAGACTTAAAATCTGCATACTATAGCAATGTGGTCACATCAATGTTGTTAGCAGCTCAACTCACAATAGCTAACTATGGAACCAATCTAGGTGCCTTTCAATAGATAAATGGATAAAGAAAAAATGTAGCACATATACAGAATGTAATATTTCTTAGCCATAAAGAAGAATGAAATGATAGCATTTGCTAGTAAATGAATCGAACCAGAGACTATCATGCTAAGTGAAATAAGCCAATCTCCAAAAAACCAAAGGCCTAATGTTCTCTCTGATATGCAGATACTAACTCACAATAGCATCAGGGGCAGGGGCAGGAATGGAGGTTCACCAGATTGGATGGCGGGGACGGAGTGGTGGGAAGGGGAATGGGAATGAAAGAGAGAGTAGAATGAATTGGACATAACATTTCTATGTTAATAATGGTTACATGACCAGTATAACTCCACATCATATACAATTACAAAAATGGGAACTTATACCCCATGTATATATGTCAAAATCCATTCTACTATCATCTATAAATAAAAGAACAAATTTTATTTTTAAAAAAGAAAATGCAGAACCTACTATACATACATTTTCTTGTGATGTGTCATCCTAATCAGGCCATAGGGGCCCCACATATTTGTCTAAAATTATTTTGGGGTGTTTCTGGTTTTCTGGTAAATATGGTAATTTCAATTGCATACTGATGTAAGCAGATTGCCCTCCCCAATGTAGGTGAGTCTTGCCCAATCCGTTGAATGCCTGAATAGAATAAAAATCTGAGTCAAAAAGAATTCTCTTTTCCCCCCCCCAATTTACTATCTTCAATCTGGAACTACAACTACACCATCAACTTTCTTAGGTCTCTAACTTGTCAACTGCAGATCTTGCACTATTCAGCCTCCATCATTGTGTGAACCAATTTGTTACAATAAATTAATTAATTAATTAATCAATTCTGTTTTTTTATACCCTGACTAATATAGTTCCCTTGGCCCTGATATCCACAGGGCTTTGTATTGAGAATAAGCAACATCTGTATATGCAGTGGGTTGCATTACAGGAAAGGAATTTTGAGTTTAGGGAAGCTGAATATTTTATAATGGGATGTGAACAACTTCTCTTGACCTGTACCCATAGGGAGACATTATCTTTATTATAATGAACAGTAAGAAAACCTATCTAACTTGCTGTGCAAACATCCTTGAAAAAATAGTCCAGAAAAAAAGAGAAATATGATACTTTTCTCTCAAGACACATATGAACTTGAGAAAAGATGAAGAATTCATTTCTAACTTGGCCAACCCCTCAACATACATGTTTATTTTAGCCTGTCCCCTATTGCCTACTCAAGAATTTTGCACAAGTAATTTCCCCTTCTCCCTCCTGAGTGTTTTTTTCTTTCTTTCTTTTTAATTGAATCATTTCTATTTACATAAATTTCTCCTATCTTAAAAAATGGGCTCATTTTCCTCTCATTAACATCCTCATCTCTCTTCTTTCTTTCATACCAAATCTCACAAGGAAAAAGTAAAACCCTATTTAAATTCATTGCTCCCAGTTTTCTTCTTCCATTATCTCTGTAACTCATTGTAACTAGGTGTCTTCCTTCCAGTCACTCTACCAACCTCCTCTTACCAAGATCACTTTCTTAGTCCATATAGCTGCTGTGACAAAATATCATAGGCTGTGTATCTTATAAAGAATGGAAATTTAATACTTACAGTTCTACAGGCTGAGAATTCCAAGATCAACATCACAGTGGATTCAATGTCTGCTAAGTGCTTTATGGAAAAGTGCCTTCCTGCTGTATTGTCACATAGTGGAGAGGGTTGAGCTAGCTCCCTAAGGTCTATAGTGTATCAATATGTGGGCTCTTCTGTGGTGACTAGTGACTTCTATAAGGCTCAACTTCCTAATACCACTGACTTGGGAGTTAGAATGCTATCCTAACAATTTCTAGGGGACACAAACATTCAAAACATAGGAACCAACAATGACTTTCCTGTTGTTAACTCTGATGACAATCATCACTTCTCATCTTGGTCTAGTGGCAGCACTTGCATCTTTTGGGCTCCCTGTCCATTTGGACCCCATTATTCTTGGGGCTTTCAGGAAATCATTTCACCACATTTCCACTGCTCTCTATGTCCAGCCTTTCCTAGACTTCTTGGCCAGTTTCACCTCTTCTCTAACTTCTAAATGCTGAAGTGCCTCAAAGATCAGTCCTTAGATTTCTTTTTATTTATATCTTCATTAATTCTCTTGATCATTCATCTAGTTTTTAATAGCATCAACTATATGCTGCTGACTCCCAAAGCTATTTATCTTTCTGGCTCATATTTCTTGCCAGAACTCTAGACTCATGTGTCAACATGTTTTTCCTGAATATTCACTTGTTCTCTCAAACTAAGAAGCTGCTGATAGCTCCTGCTTTCCTTGCTTCTATTGTAGTCTTCTCCATTTAGAAGACTTCTCCATTTAGAAACTCTCTTAAGTCATCCATGAATTCTCTCACATTCTGCATTTTATCCTTCAGCTGATGCTTCCTATTTTTCCTTAAAAATATAGAAAAGATAGCTGATCTTTACTACTTGCACTGTTACATCCTAATCCAAGCCACGGAAATCTCAAACTCCTCTCCCTATCCCCAGAGAACCTGGTCCTTCTTTTGGCTCTTGGCCAACTTTTGTTTATTTTCAAAAGAACATCCAAAATAATCCTGATTTAATGTAAATCACACTATGTCAATCCTCTACTTAACTTCTCCCCATGGTAAGAGCTCACATCTTTTGCAGTGATGTATAAAATCATTCTTTTTCCTCTAATCACATTCTAATCTCTTTTTTTTATATCACTTCATCTACACTAACCCTGACTTGCTTCTTGAACAAACCATGGAGGCTTTGCCCTCAAGACTTATCCAGGAATGATCAACCCCCCAAAAAGTCAATTAGCACTATACTGTTTCCTTTACATGGTAACCATACATGGCCATCATATCTAAAATTCTAACACCTTTCCTCTTCCCTCACAGTGCTATCTCTCATTACATTCCCTAACATTTATTTGTTTACATTCCATATCTCATTTATTTACTCTGCTTATTGCCCCCACTAGACTGTGAGCCCAATAAGAGAAGATTAGTTCATTGATCTGTGCTCAGTACTTAGAATAGCAACTGGGACATGGAAATGGCACTCAACACTCATTTACAATAGTCACTCATTCAATGAGGAGTTCAACAAACAGGGATGGATTACATTTAGATGCAAAAATCATGGGTGAACTTGGATAAGAATATTCTAAATGAAATAATTTAGTCACAGGAAAACACCACAAGAATCCACAAATGTGACTTATAGAAGCAGAGAATAGAATGGTGGTTGCCAAGGTTGGGGGGTAGAGGGAATGGAGAGGTGCTATTCAATGGATATACAGTTTCAGTTACGTAAGAAACATAAGGTCTACAGATCTGCTGTACAACATGGTACTGTAAGTTAATACTGGGTAATGCACTTAAATTTTTAAGGGGGTAGATCTTATATTAAATATTCTTGCACATACGAGCACAAGAAGGTAGAGCACATGGACAATTTGGGATGTGATGTTTATTGCCTTGATTGAGGTGCTCAGTTCAAACTCAGCATGATACACATTAAATATGTATATTTTCATATATAAAAATACCACAATAAAGCTGTTTTCAAAAACCTATCACAAAAATAAAGGAGAAAACTTTGACTTCTCTTGAAGTTTTCCACACACAGCTTATTTAGACTCAGTGACTGTGTATATGCATTTTTTTCTGACCTACAGTCCCTTTCTTCTCATTACTCATCATAGGTTTCAATTGCTCGATGAAATCTCTCAGGTTATTAAGTGGACTAAATCCTCTTTTAGCATTGCTCTGTAATATGTTCAGACTCTAGTTGTTGCCCTTAGTATGCTATATTGTAATTATTGGTCTTAAACTGTCTCTTAATAAGCTATATGGTCCTACATGCTAAGATCCGTGTTCATAATATGCTGCCTTCCAAATCCCTGTATTCACAGTACATAACAATTATTCAAATGTAATTAAATTTATTATTAAAAAAGAGCTAGAGTGAAGAAACTTTCCAAGAGCTTTAGTATATGGCAAAATTGACAATACTAGATATTCATTATCCAACTATGCAAAATAGTTATGAAATACTGTGCCCCAAACACTGCCTTATGAGATACTGAGCCTCCCATGAATGTGGAGTGTAAGGGGAGCTTGCATGGCCAGTGCTCAGGGATCTGGGTAAAAGACTCTCAGATCACAAAGGGAATTATACTGGGAAGCCCTCCTGCAGGATCTATAGAATTCTAGTACATCAGTCTCCAATTTTTCTGTTTTTAAATTTATGGTACTCTGAGGTCTTTAGCATTCTATACTATCCTGATTTAGTACAATTTGGATCCAACTTAAGGATTACACACAAAGTTAAATGTAAATCTATACTGAATACATTTGCTCAAATAGCCTAAATGACTTTATAGTCAAAATATAGTTTGTTTATTTGTTTATTTATTTATTTAGGTACCAGGGATTGAACTCAGGTGCACTCAACCACTGAGCCACACCTGTATCCCTATTTTGTATTTTATTTAGAGACAGGGTCTCACTGAGTTGCTTAGCACCTCGTTATTGCTAAGGCTGGCTTTGAATTCCAGATTCTCCTGTCTCAGCTTCCTGAGCCACTGGGAATACAGCATGTGCTACCGTGCCAGGCAGACTATATTTTAAATTTAAAGGTCTCAATCTATTTTCATGTTGCATGTTACTTTTTACATTATTAAGTTTAGCTTTCAAACAATATTTTGCATTTCTAAAATGTTTATTACTATTGTCAACAAGTACATGAAAAAATGCTCACCATCTCTAGCAGTCAGAGAAATGCAAATCAAAACCACCCTAAGATACCATCTCACTTCAGTAAGATTGGCAGCCATTATGTAGTCAAACAACAACAACTGCTGGCGAGGATGTGGGGAAAAGGGTACACTTGTTCATTGCTGGTGGGACTGCAAATTGGTGTGGCCAATTTGGAAAGCAGTATGGAGTTTCCTCGGAAAGCAGGGAATGGAAGACCATTTGACCCAGCTATTCCCCTTCTTGGACTATTCCCTAAAGACCTTAAAAAAGTATACTAAAGAGACACTGCTACAACAATGTTCATAGCAGCACAATTCACAATAGCTAGACTGTGGAACCAACCTAGATGCCCTTCAATAGATGAATGGATAAAAAAAATGTGGCATTTATACACAATGGAGTATTACACAGCCCTAAAAAAGACAAAATCATCTAATTTGCAGGGAAATGGATGGCACTAGAGCAGATTATGCTAAGTGAAGCTAGCTAATCCCTAAAAAACAAATGCCAAATGTCATCTTTGATATAGAGAGAGCAATTAAGAACAGAATAGGGAGGAAGAGCATGAGAAGAAGATCACCACTAAACAGGGACGAGAGGGGGGAGGGAAAGAGAGAGAGAAGGGAAATTGCATGGTAAAGGAAGGAGACCCTCATTGTTATACAAAATTACATATAAGAGGAAGTGAGGGGAAAGGGGAAAAAACAAGAGAGAGAAATGAATTATAGTAGATGGGATAGAGAGAGAAGATGGGAGGAGAGGGGAGGGGAGGGGAGGGGGGATAGTAGAGGATAGGAAGGGCAGCAAAATACAACATACACTAGTATGGCAGTAGGTAAAAAAGTGGATGTGTAACCGATGTGAATCTGCAATATGTATATAGGGTAAAAATGGGAGTTCATAATCCACTTGAATCAAATGTATGAAATATAATATGTCAAGAGCTTTGTAATGTTTGGAACAACTAATAATAAAAAAAAGTGAAAAAAAGAAAAAAGCAACAATAAAAAAGTTTATCTTTCAAACAATATTTTGCATTTCTAAAATGTTTATTACTATTGTCTTTTAGTTATTATTCCCCATTTTTTCTTCTTTTCTTCCCTCTTTTCAAAATTGAAATGCTCTTGATCTTTGTATATAATTTTAAAATGATTTAAAATGATTGGATTTAGAAGCATCATTTAAATACTGAGTGTAATACTTTAGAAAAAGTGCATTCAATCATAATAGTGTTAATGCTTTAAGAGTTTTAATTCTATTTTGAAATACCTTAGTGACTCTTAAAACATAAAAATAATGATTTTATTGATACTTTATCATACACCATATTTTATAAAGTGGTTATTTTTCTCAACTTTGTCCTTAAAAAAAGTATCAAATGTAGACACTGCTGTCTTCATTCTATGTGTGTATTCTAGCATGCAAAGGATTAAATGTCTTCTCCAAGATCATATAGAATGTCAGGGAAGATTTCAAAGGAGAATTTTTTTTTCCTCATTTTAACCCTTAATTGATGGATGGGTAAGGTTTTTTAATTTTTCCCCCAAGATTTTCCTCAACTTATTTAAGAAAGAAAAGTTCCATTTTATTTTTTCTTAAACTAAATAAAGAAAATTACTATATATTTTAACTAAAAATTTTTCAATTTGCTAGTTACCCAGAAGCTCAGACTAGAATCGTAGAATTAATATAATAATCTGTCCTTGAATCACAGTACTCCACTAATATATTTTTTCCATCAATCTCCCTCACTTTCTACTCATCTCCAATAGGATGCTTTCAAATATAAATTCCCATGTGTCAGAAGATCAGTCTATTCTTGATTTTAAAGAAATCTGACATAACTTAAAATCATTTAAAGCCAAAATAGTGCACTTAATTTATTGGCTAGTTATTTTCTGCTTTTTATTATGCAAAACTACAATGACTTATTTCTTCTAATGTAAAATAAGACAAGTCACTACCTATATTTCAGTAATTGTTAGCAAAAATAAAAGAAAACCATAACTATAACTTGCTAACACAATAAGTTTTCTCTGAGGACTAATTTCTGAAGTTCAGGAAATTTTAGAAACTGTGAAAATATTCCAAAAAAGTATATGTCTTATGATTTCAAATTCCATTTGCTTTGCTTATTATAAATTCATACATTTTTCTACTAAGATATTTTTATCACAATAGCAACATATTTTTAACCTCATAATATGAATGGAATGGAAATAAAAATTTTGAACCTGATAACTATATACATTGTCATGCAGTAAATCCAAATCTCCCAAGAATATAGACAATTATTTGAGGAAATTAGTAGAGAAAATTTGAATTGGACACAATAACTTTGTAAGCACATGTGGAATTGGAGTAGAAAACATAATTTACTACAAGATATCCTCAGTGATTGCCTGAGACATATACACGATGTCTCTCAGATTTTCGCCCTCTGTTTTGGGTCTACATAAAATCCAAGTAAAGGAAAATCAATCTGTAGAAGGTAGATATCAGTCTGTCCATAAACAAAACTGCTAACCATTTGTTAGGTATCTTAACTTTGCTATGTTAGCCTTTAGCCCCTAATAGTAATTAAAGAAATGGATGTAAGTTAAAAAGTTGCCTCATGATGGGCAACTTTTTACTATGATATTTAATAGCTATAATAAGCAATTAACTTTTTAAAATAATTTTTTAGTTGTTGATAGATATTTATTTCATCTATTCAATGGGCAATCAATCCAACTAAACCTATGCCAGTCGTTTTAGAGTCCCTTGTACATCCAGAAAGAAGGAAGAAGTAAGGAAATAATGACAACAGTCTTCCAATACTTCTGTATGTCAAGAAAGAGGACACTTATGACCAGAATCAACCTCTGATTCCTTAGCAGAAATGTAATCAACAAAATAGGTTTCATTTTCCTGAAACCAGGAAAATGATTTAAAGCAGTTCAATTTGTCTATTTACCTTAATCTTTAACTATTCCCATATGTCTGGCTACATGATGTATGACTCTTCATAAACCAATTTTTCAAAGATATACACGACAGAAAAAAGTCAGGCTCCTAACCTTTTATGTGCTGAACTTTTATGGAGCTCTGGAAAACAAAATGCTTTTAGGTTTCATAAAAGGGGAACAAAAACGACGAAAGGTTATTTTCTTTTCCATTCTTTTTAGTAAATATTTTCATCAGTGAAGATAGCGTATGCACTAATTTCTAGGCATATGAAAAGTCCTTTCAGAGGTTCCTCCCAAACATCATGATAAAGATTTTTGCTTAGAAATATACAAAGTTATTTTTAAAAATTGAAGATTCATAAATTCACATCATTGAGTTCCCACAGATTCTACAGTTGAGGAAGGAATATTGTGCTAGGTATAATACCACTCAGCAAGGATATTTAGAGAATAAGAAATGCAGATTAGGGATTCCTTGACATGAGGAGTCTGAAGATTTAGAATACATAACTTCAATCACAGAAAAAAAAAAGTACTCAGAAAATTTATTCAAATATTTATATTTGAAATAGAAAGTTCTATGTTTTTAATCACAAGATCATTAAATAAAGTTTCAAATAAATTAGAAGATGGAAATAAAAGAAAATTATATCTCTTTGTCCATTCATGTAGCCAATATTTACAGGGAACCTGTTATGTGCTTGGAGCTAGAAAAACAACTATGAGCAAGCCAAAGTTACAACTATGTCCTCTTGGAACCGATGTAGTTTCAAACTAAAAACCCAGCTTCAAGACCATTACTATCAGGGTATGATTGTGAGCCAGTCTAGAAGTGAAATTTGTCTAATACCCTTAGTCCTTAAATCCTCTTGAGCTCAGTTCTTATGCAAATTTTCTTTCTATAGCCTGTGTTATTTTCAAAGTACACTGTAATTCCCCAGCTGGTTTGCCTAAATTAGAAAATGTAGTCTTCTCTCATAGAAAGGCACAAAACCTTAGAATCTTTACAATGAATACAGAATGTGGAATAGAATGAAAGAGTTAGCATTTGTTCCCCATCTAATGATCCCACTTCCAGGCACTTTGCGTATGTTCCACACAGACATGCTCACAATATGCAAGCGTTAACATTTTTCACTGCAAACATTCACATCTTTCATAAGCAGATTAAATCAACTAAGTTGTTTTATAGAATAGTAAAGTCTTTATCTTAGCATTGAAGAAAGTCCAATAGAACAACCAATGAATCTTAAAAATTAATTCAGTGTGGATTAATTAACTGTGTAAAACCACTATGTCTACACTTATAGTTAGAGAGACAGCATTTTCTTATGCAGATTTTTGTGAAGGTCTTAATAAATTATTAAATAATAAATCATGTGATTTAATACAACTTCCCAAAAGTAGTAGTTTATATCTTTAAAAAGTAAGCATGTCAACCAATATGGAAAAAAAAATAACATTCACATTATCATCAAGTATTGTTTAAATATAAAAAACAAATTGCATCAAAATATCAACCAGATGCTGTGCAAAGCTTATCAGAGCATTTTATTCTCAACATTGTAGTATATCATGTTTGTTATATATATTCATCCATATAAATTAGCATAAATACCAAACTTAAATTTTAGAATCAGCTTCTAACATTCAATGAATTTGTCTCATATATACATCTATTTATGAAACATTGAAAGTATCTTTATACATATGCATGTATAATATTTATTATAGTATGTTTAAGTATACTTGTAGTCCTTAAAATACCAATGAAGCTACCCTTAAAATTTTGAAAATTAGAAACCTAAAACATGCAAATTAGGTGCTAGAATTTATCTAATAAGGTGCCATTTAAGTGCACATCTTTTAATGCATTAAAACTGTGAATAAAAAAAAAAAAACTCTGTGAAAGAGGATGACAAGAAATTTTTTTTTTTTTTAAGATAGAGTGAGAGAGGGAGGGAGAGAGAGAGAGAGAATTTTTTTTTTAATATTTATTTTTTATTTCTCGGCAGAAACAACATCTTCGTTTGTATGTGGTGCTGAGGATCGAACCCGGGCCGCACGCATGCCAGGCGAGTGCGCTACCGCTTGAGCCACATCCCCAGCCCCGACAAGAAATGTTTATATTGCCATTTTGTGTTATTTTTTTTCTGTTGGTAGGAAATCTAATTTCTAATCTCATTCCGATTTTAGGCTAGCAAAGTTGTCATCTTCAAGCAATCTGAAATAACTAAACAAATAAAACCACCTAATAATTAAAAAGTATAATGTTGATATATGTTTAGATGAAAATATACTGGCAATTCTCATAATGTACTAAAAAGCAAACATACTTGTGTGACATTTGGTAAATGGCTTTAGGCTTTTTACTTAGAAATCTTGCCACTTAACTTGCTCTTAACCTAATAATACAATAAGGAAAAATAACAATGTAATAGAAATAAGACAGACATCACAAAGTGTGTGTTTATGGATAGTTATTTGTTGTTCATTAATCAGATTTTAGGTGAATGAAGTAGATGAGCATTTAACTATACATACACAAAAAGAAATATTATGCAACTTTAAATATTAGAAATTATTATTTTTTTTAAATACAGTAATTTTAAATGCATTTAACCTCCAACAAACATGATTAGATTTTGCTGTTTAACTCATTTGAACTAATACATTAAAAATTATTTCACACAACAAAAAAATCTTATTTAAAAATTGATTTAAAAAAAATCCTGGCTTTGTTTAATGGCTCTTTTTAAAACTTCAAGTATTCTTGAAAAACTGACTGTGGATCATGTATACAATGTAGGGTCAATGCTGTATTGAATTTCTAGATCATTTTCAGACTACCTTCTGGCAGTGGAAGCATTTTGACCACTGACACTCCCTATGGGTATATCTGAATATCCTGGTACAGTGCACCATTCCCCATTATTGAATCTACAACAAACTGCTGTAGGTAATTCATTGATTGAGTGTTTAAGTATATTCTTTAGGAGCAAATAGAGAACTAATCTGTAAGCAATCACATAAAAAAAAATCAGCAGAATCCCTACTTCAAAGATGCTTTGAGCTACAGCACTTAATTATATGCATTATTTGATTATATTGTGTCATATCCAATAAAGATATGTAGGAATTCTATTTCTTTATATCACTGGATTCTTCTCAGCACTTCATTTTACCATGCAAGAAAATTAAGACAGCACCTGCCAAACCAACCCTACCCAGTTAAAGCACCCCCATTCGTTTTTTAAACTCATGTTTTGGGGCCTGGATCAATCACAAAACTCACCAGAATGTTTATTTAACCAACAAAGATGCCCACAGTGATTCTATATTTTCTAATACACATAAAACTATCAGGAAATACCTGTATGTGCATGAATCTGCATTCATCTTAACTACATGGTATTTCAAGAATATGATTAAGGGCCTCTTGCACAATATTCTTAAACAATGCAGAACCTGAGAAAGCATGTGGTGGCATGTGTGAGAGAGCAGACAGGTCTGTATCCCTTCACAAGGTCCTTCTGTCAGTGTGTATTTAGGACAGTTTTCTAACATGAAATCTCCTCAGCTGCAGTGTCAATTTCAGGGGGTTCTGAGAAAGAGAGAGTGAGAGGCAGACTACTTTAGCTCCTTAAAATGCATTTTCCTCTTTTTTGAAAACTGAAATATGTTTCTGATTCTCAAATAGTGACTTTGTGAGCATATATCTGCTTTACCAAACAGATTTCTTTTTCTTTGAATCAGGTTAGTAGGCTTTGAATATTGTAACACATAAGCATTTAGAAATGTTTCAGAGGAGAATAAAATCTTTAAAAGATCTGTGCTTTCAAAAAATAATATAGAAACATGTATACCACAACACCTGCATTTTAAAGGAAGTAAGAAGAAAGTGCAGTGGAAATATTTTTGCAATCATATATTGTTCACATTTTTAAATTTTATTCTTTTGTAAAGCATACTTTCAGTTGGTTAGGTCCTATGTAGGTTCTCAATGAAGTCCCCTTTTGTGTAACAAGGAACAAAAGAGGACAGAATGAGACAGTGTTAATATCAATAAACATTAAAAGCCAATTCTTTTTTTTCTAAATTCTTTTTTTTCCAAAATTCAACCAAATCACTTTTTGAATGTTGATGCTTTTATTTACTTCATTATTTTCAATATAATAGTAGCATAGGAGGCATGTGAAGAAAGCTATTCATTTGTTGCCTTTCTAATACAAAGTTCAGAAAAATGTAGAGATCATTCTAACTAATGAAATGCTTTGTTATTTTTAGAGATTACTAAATATGGAGATAATTTATTGCTAATAAAACTTTTCAGTAATATTGTTTTTCAAGTGAATAATAATCAGGTAATAGAAAACAATTTTAAAATACAAGCAAACAACAGAAAATAAATAAATAAATAAATAACACCATGGTTGATGTCACATTGCAACTCACCTTTCTGTTAGTTTATAGAGTTCTTTAAGTGTAGCTATTAATGCTCCAGGTCAATTAATCTACATGATTTTCCTGTGGGAACCTATATGTGTAAGAGAGTGTGTCCCATTCACAAAGGACATTGCATTATGGCACAAGACAACAGAAATGAAAGAAAGTTGCTTATAAAATAGTAAAGAAAATATGCTAGCTTAAAAACGAAATAAACTGATGATATGGAATGTTAGTAAAAATGATGTATGCTCTTCTCTCAAGATACTTTTCCTACATTCTCATAATTTTAAAAGTAATTGAAATCAAGTTGGAGGAAATGACATGCAACATTTTTTTTTTGCAATCCTTTTACAGTATCATGCAAATTTTTATTCCTTGGTAAATTATGCTTTGGTAGGTTAGGTTTTGTAAGGACACTGAGAGTACTTTCCATCTTGAGGTCAAGCTATTACATATATATATGTATGGAATTTATTAACTCTATCTTTTTATTCTGTAAAATACATATATTTAGCTAAGGTATTCACTCAGAAGGACATTGGGGAACTCGCCAATAATTTTTAATAGAATCATTTTGGTTCTTTCAAGTAGGGGGCTTTTCCTAAATTTAAGAAAGATTCTTGCTTAAAAGATAGCCTGCTAAAGGTTAACACACATGTAGATATGCCACATCAAACACAATTTTTATAGTTGCAGCCACCAATGACCCCCAGCTAACATTGTCCTACTGGCATTTTTTGGTTAACTATGTTTATTCCCTTATTAGACTGGATTATTATATGTTATATGTAATAGTCCTTATAAATGATAAAGGTTTGAAAGATTTGAACTGTATTTCATTCAAAGTTTAATTCAGAGAGGAACATGTAGCAAATGTGTAATCAGTATTTATGGAAGGACAGAATGAGACAGAAAGAGAATTGTAGGTGTTAATGAAGGGGGGACAGAATTGAATAAGAAACCTGAATAACAGGAAAATCCCAAAGATAAAGAATGGTATAAAATATGTAGCAGGACTAAGTTAAACAGCTTTTGCTATCACACATGGGATAGCATTAAGTCACAGATATAAATACGGTCAAAAGCTGACCATTTGTCTATTATTAAGAATTTCAAAAAACAGTAGAGCATGTGCTTTAGCATCAAGGCCCTGGATTCCAGCATCCACACAGACACTCACATGACAACAGATAAAAGACTTTCAATGTGGAGTTTTTTATGATATAAAGTAAGCTTACTTCATGATAATTTCTCAAGAATGCATTTTATGATAGTGGGATTTATGCTTTTATTTCAAATAAAGAGATTGCATCCCACCCATCACTATCTAGTTTCTCAACCATATTGTTATAACTGATTTTCTCTTCATGTAGAATCATAAGAACATCTGTGAATTATAATGCCAACCTCCCCCCTTGGAAACCACTGTGCAACAGCAGCAGGCAGCAGTACACCTGGGCTCCAAGTCCTGTCACATGGAAAGACTATGCTAGCAAGAACCTTGGACCTCAGGTCTAACAGGTTTGTAGTTGCAAACATCACCAGTTTCTGCTACCAGGGTCACCAGCACAGAAGAAGTTATCACACAGGTACTGTATGAAAATGTATTCATTTTTATTAATTACTAAATATAAGCAAGGCCTTTATAAAGTATTTTTGAAATTTTGACACTCAAATTTCATTCAATCATAAATTAAAGTTCTATATGCTACAGTTTTCTGCTGGTCATGGTGGTGCACGCCTGTAATCCCAGAGCTTTGGAGGCTGAGGCAGGAGGGTCATGAGTTCAAAGCCGGCCTCAGCAAAAGCAAGGCTCTAAGCACTACTCAGTGAAACCCTTTCTCTAAATAAAATCAAAATAGGGCTGTGGATGTGGCTTAGTGGTTGAGTGCCCCTGAGTTCAATTCCTGGTACCCTGCCCACTCCCCCAAAAGTTCTATATGCTACAGTTTTCTGACAAAGAGTAATATATTTTCATCTCAAAGCTAATATGGATTCCAACTCTACCACAAGATATGGTTTATGCTATGGTCTAGAACAGGCATCTGTCATTTGGCATAGGGAGGGTCTGAATGCATTGTTTAAAACTGCATGATATATTTCCCTTGAGTTTTAAAGCTAAGGAAAATTAATTCCAGTGTCCTAATATAAGGGCAATGCATTTTTATTGTAAATAGTAAAAATACTTCAAATTAGAAAATAAGTTAAAGGCCTGGGAAACAATTGTAAGATAACTCTATAAACCCAGAGAAGACACCTAAAATGCTTAATTCTATAGGAACAGAGTGGAGTCTAATTTTTTGGAAAGAGGAGAGAAGAATGCTTAATTTCTTTTGAGTCAGCCCAGTTTTACTAATTTTTAGATACTTTGGATAATTTTTAATAAAAATCATTCTTTAGCTCAATTGTATCTGACTTGAAAGAAGTGTGCATATACTTTGTACTTCCATAACGGAGCCTAATACTCTGTATGTACAATATATCTTGCTGAATTTTTTGCACTTATTTGAATTGAATCAGAGATTGCGCCACTTTCATCTGGCTTACAAATGATGAGAATGCATGCTGAAAATAGTGAAAAAGATTTTGAGAATTTGTTTGTGAAAAGAGAGAGGTTAAAAGGAAATTATTTGTCAGATAAGCTTTAAGCTGAGCTGAGAGAACCTCACTAAAATATTTCATGAAGGTTTATTTGGTATTGACATATACATGTATTTCCCTCCCAGCTGGAATGACTAAAAGGGCTGTCATGGTTGGTTGAGTAAATAATACATGCTTTAAAAATAATTATAAATCTGTATTCACCTGATGGACTTTGTATTCATTCTAGTCAATTGGGCATATAATACTCCTTTAAAAAATAAGTACATATAATGCATTAAAAACTGCTTAAACACCCATTTAACCAGAGGGGCCAAAACAGCTCTAAAATGAAGCATGTGATTAACACTAATGGAAATTATGCATATGTAATGAAAGGAGAACCCCAAATCCTTTTAAAGAGGACTATGACAGGAGAATGACAGCTGGGAAATATGAAGATTTCAGACGACTATTGTTTCTAAAGTACTCTCTGCCCTTATAGCAACCAATAACTCCCAGAGTGGTTAGTCTTGGGGTCCAAGGCAATAAATGCACTGATATTTAAAATAAAACATTGCTAAAGGGAAGAGCATAACAGACTGATGATAAATAATGCAGCAATGTAATTGGATTGCATCTCTGTACTTAAGCAGCTATTTACTTATGATGGTTCCTGTCATGCTTAGAGGTCTTACCCAAGACTCCTTCTTTATAATGTTAAACACAAGAGACACTCATACCATACTGCATTTCAAGTTGTTAATGAGCTTAATTTGGAAATAATCTCACAATATTTTTAGATTAACAACATTTTCTTTTTAAAGAGGTTGAAGGGCATATGCAACAGTTGGCCTAAAACACATAATAATTCTGGCTCATTTCTCTTTTGGTTGGAGTTTTAAGAGAGTATTTCCCAAATGGCCACATAGATGATGGAAATTCTGAAGCAAGTACTAATCTACCTATTGACCAAAATTTTTCTCCATTAGCCTGAAAAAAAAGTTTGGCATTATCAACATGGGTGCTTTTTAGGGGGTAAAAGTTGGTTAGGATGTCCACTGTTAAAATGAAAATATATTACCTAGACACGATATATATATGAACTCATAAATACTCTTCAGTCCATCAATTCACTTTTCAGATAAACCATCCATGACCTAAGAAAGCACAGTGGTCTTGTCTGAGTGTGGGACACAGGAGCAAGTGGTCTGATGCAGAAAAAGGCCTAAGAAATAAATATATAGTGTACTTGCAGGTTATGCAAAAAGGCTATGAACAATCAATGAGCAGAATGAATGCTGAGACAGTCTCAAGAAAACCTCAAAACAGACTTTCATATTCTCATCCATTACCTTGCTGATCACTTTCAAAATGATATCACAATATCAGATTATGTATAGGGAGAAACAAATTTGGATCTCAAATTGATATCACATTGGTAACCACTTAAATTCCACCCCAGTCCCAGGCTCTTTTATATTTCAAATACTAACAACAGCAATTTGAATGTTGCTAGAATGCATGCATCTGGAGGACAGAGACTTTTCTGTGTATGGTATCTAGGCAGTATTATTGATACAAAGAAAAGCACCTGAAATATAGGAGATTCATAATGAATATTTGTAAATGAATGAACTGAACGAACAAGTGTAAGTATGATAAGCCTTTCAGAAGCATAGGATCAGAAATAAATATCAAAGTCAAATGATAATGATGAGTTGGCTTCTTACTTAATTTTGTCTTCTCATGTATAATAAAGATAGCTTAGCTCTAATAGATGCTTTGAATGAGTAATAGCTTTGACATAGAAAAAAAGAAAACACAAAGTAGAAAATAAGAAAACTTGCTGCCTTCAAGAGGAGAATGGAGAAGACCAAAATAAATAAACAAACCCCAAAGAATATCTTAGAGTGCCATTAACAGGATAACATGGAAATAAAGATCTAAAAACCAAAGTCCCATCAATATCCCTGAATCTAGTTCTGGTCTGTGTGAAGACTGGCTTGTTATGAATACTTCTTTTATATTCCCATGAGATAAATGCTGCCTTCCGAACTCCCAGGTCATATGAAGATTAGAAAGCAGAGAGAGAGACTCTATGCTCCAGATACAAAATATATATCCTATAACCACGCCCCCAATGACCCACTTCCTCCAACCACATCCTATCTGCCTCCAGTTATTAGTTAATCCCATTAGGGATTGATTTACTAATCAGGTGAAGGCTATGACCCAATCATTTCTCTGCCAAACCTTCTTACATTGTCTCACACATGAGCTTTTGGGGGACCCTTCACATCCAAACCATAACAAGGAGGAAGGCATAAAAATTTATATTTGAAACTAATAAACTTATAGAGGAAGTAAGAATGGAAAAGTTGGTGAATAGCAACTCCCAGTGGCCTTGAAGATCATATGATACAGATTTAGATGGAATAAAAACAACTTTGTTTTTATTTGGTTCTTCAAATTACTTTACATTTTGGAAAAAAATCTAATCTAATACATTATGCCCCAATGAACATGGAAATAAAGATCTAAAAACCAAAGTCCCATCAATATCCCTGAATCTAGTTCTGCCCCAATGATATTTTTAATACCATTTGCCCAAAGTGCTTGCCTAACATACCTGTCAGATAGATGTTTCATAAGTTGCTCTCCCAATTTCACTCTAAACATAAACATATTCAATGAGATATTCAAACCCAAATATTTCCAGTGCAAGTTGAAAGGTAGCTCTTCTTAGCCAAAATCTTTAAAACACACACACACACACACACACACACACACACACACACAGAGAGAGAGAGAGAGAGAGAGAGAGAGAGATTTGTACACACACTTTTTTTTTACATTTTTAGAGCTTAAACTATACATTTTCCTCCATTCTCTTTAATATTACCTTAATGACAGATGTGTCTTTTGTTTCAATTTAATCTCCCTTGTGTAACTTTTAATGCTTTCTTCAAAATTCAACAGTTAAATCTGGAGCCATAGAAATAAAATCTTGATGACTCTTAAAGACTTTAAGATTAATGCAGGAAGAAATTACCTTGGTTAGTCATGCCTATTCTTATTAGTAGCCTGCAGTTTGCTTTTACCAAAGAACTAGTGGGAGTTTGATGTACATAATAAACAGAAATGAAAACCGTCCTTCTTATTTAAATTATGTCAACAAAACTAGTAAGTAATTCTATGGTGAAGAAGCAAGTTTAGAGGATTTTTTAATGGAAGCCCCATATAAATGTCACAAATATCTTTCTAAATAAGAATATCGTGGACAGCTAAGCAACATCAAGACATCTATTACCTTGGGGAGCTTGTAATTGTTCTTTCAGAATATGCTATCAACACTGCAGTGTTTAATCAATTAATCATGCAGCTGCTATCACGCAAACCTCTACCAGGTGAACTGTCAGTGTATCTGCATACTGTGCATGAACTAAGAATGATAACACACAAAAAAACAATGTCTTTTTTAACCTGCTTCCCCCTTTTCAAAGAAAAAATAGCAGAGCCAGTTGAAACTCTGAACTAAGAATATTCACACATAACTGAGAGAGTGATTGCAATCTTCTCATATCTACCTTATTTAATATATAATAAAAATACCACTCAGATTTTTACCAATGGACAAAAGTAATATCTAATTATCTATTGATAATTGCATGTCAGATACAATTCTGAATTCTTTATGTAGACCTCAGTATTCCTACTAAAACATTTTTGTAGTGGTTTTGCTTCCAGGGACATTCACCAATGTCTGGAACCATTCTGGTTGTCAGAACTCTGGGGAATGGTGATGCTATTGGCATATAAGAGGTGTAGGTCAGGGATGCTGCTAAACATCCTTCAATGTACTGGACAACTCCCACAACAAAGAAATCCAATCCAACATGTCAGCAGTGTAGAGAGTGACAAACTCTGCCCTGTTTTCCTCTTCATTTAACAGATGAAAGCACATGAATCTTAAAGAGTACATAGGCTGCAAAAGGTTCAGTGGCAACAAGCAGTAGAGCTGAAATTCCAGCAAAACACAGTTCAACTTCAAAACCTATATGCTTTTGGTGTGGGTAGGCGGTAATCTACCCACCTGATCTTCATGACCCATTCAAATTCTTACCAGCAAGCTGGGAATTTATAGCTAGAGCTTTCTTGTTTCTCATAACTTTCTATGGTTCTAACTATGAACCTTCTAGAAAGGTTATCTGATTGTCTCTCCATTCCTACCCTGGGTGAGGATGAGGCCTCCCTAAGGTTTTGCCCTACTGTTACCTGTTTCTTGATGTTGTAGGGTTCCTATTGCTCTCTTATTCTGCTACTTGGAATTAAATCATCATTTGAATCTTTACCAGGGAGAAGCTGGAATGCTTACACAAATGCAGATTTCTGAGCCCCTTTGTATAACTGTAGAAGAATCTTCAAGAGACAATTTTGGTGCATGTGGTCCGCAAATCACATTTTGAGGAGCACAGCACTGATAGTCCCTATTATCTTCAGTGTTCCAATATTGGAATCTCATGCCCAATGCAGATCGTATGCTGTTTTGAATTCCTTATTACTGACAACCTAGAGAATAGGTTCAAGTTTATCAGGGGGACAAACTCTTCAGAAATACTGTATTTCATACTATGCCACTTACTAATATTTCATCATCTAATCAATTAAAACTTACAATAATATTTCCACAGATTTTCCAGGCAGTGCATAGAAAACAGGAATAGTTTATGATTGCTTATAAGTAAAAATCAGGTGCACCCCAAAGATGAGATTAAATAGATGGGGGATAACTAGTATGAAATGTTCAACGACAGTACAGAATATATTTTCCCTGTATATTTTAATATGTTAGCAATATCACATCATCTGCTGGTGATGAAACTACAGTTGATGTTTTTCCCAATGTTGCCTAATTTTTCTGTAATGAAGATGTACTATACATGTGATTTGTTTTAAGAAAACATATCCTACAAGTTTTGAGAAAAATTGTGGGTGTCAGTGAGGACTCAATGCTGCATTCAGCATTCTTGCAATATTTAAACAATCATCATCATCATCACCATCACCATCATTATCCCTCTAAATCTCACAACAAAGCTTTCAATTAACCAGAAGCTTCATGGATGATTTGAGTTATTTCACAATGAATTTGGGTACTTACTCCAAAGCTGTGATTTAATAACCTTTCTGTTAATAATTGTGACATGGAGTAAAGACAATTCTGGAAAGCACTGAGGAGTTAAGAGACACAAGGGCAAGAAAGCACAAAGGCTAAGCTATTTTCAATGAGAAACTAAGGAAAAGGTATTAAAGGGATGGAGCTATAAGATGACAAGAACTGAAGAGACAGCATCTAGAACTTAGAGGGGAGGAAAACAATTGGTTTTTTTTTTGTTGTTGTTGTTTTGTTTTTTCTAAAGGGACTAAAAATTAACCAAGTAGATTGCAATTCCAGATAAGAAACTTCCTCCTCCTATAGAAAAGTGTTAAAAATTACAATGTGCAGCAAGAAGAAAGTAATATCCTTTCTTAAAACATGTTCAAATAACCCTCAGCCTCCCCAGTACCTGTGTAGGATGCATGTGCATCTAGGGTACTGGTGCTGGAAGATGACTGAGGAGTTTGATGCTAAAGCCAATTTGTAATTTTCACCATGCCTCCCAGGTGAAAAGCTGGGAAAAGCCTGGCTTCAGAAGTTAAAAATAGGTCTCTTTGCACAAAAAATATTAGGCTCCTTTGAGTTACCAGGATCACAGACTAGGGAGAGAGTCTAAATTTAGATTATTTTCCTTAAGGAATAGGCAGGCACCTGCCAAGATGCATGTTCATCATCCATAGAGAATTAATGGAAACTAATGAATCTCCATATTTTGGCAGAAAAGTAACATGCTCAGGCTCAAACTCTGGATTATTAGGATGAGACAGCAATAATACAAATGTGCATTTTACCCAAAAAGATTGTCAGGTCACATTAAGAGCCTACTAACAAATGTGGTCAAATTTAGAAAAGTAGGGAGAGAAAATATACAATTTAAATAATTTCATCCTGTATAGGCAAGTTTGTCTTTCTTCCTAAAATGAAAGGTTGTTTTTTTTTTTTTTCTAATTAAAAACAGCATGCCCATTCATTGGAAAGCTACATGGAAGGAAAAGATAAACCAATTTATAGTCACCTCCACAACCCACGAATTTTATGTGATAAGGAGAGCCAGACCAACTACTTCTATCATTTTGTTCAGATTTTTCTAGCATGGACACACACAAACATACAAGGTGGCCTTGAACTTAAAATCCTCCTGAATCAACCTCCCAAGGCAAAGAGCTTCTACATGCACACACCCACACATGTTTTTTTCTCATTGTAGTAGAAATTTTTCCTAATAAGTGTAAGCAGATAAATGATCAATTCATTATGATCCCTGTTAATAAGTATTTGGTTTGAAATTTTTCACTATTACAAATGGTATTATGGGAAACATCTACTCTTATTTAGTCTCAATCCATGACCCACAAAGCTTTAAGAAGGATCTTATAGGAATAGAAATCTTATTTTACCTTTTTTATTTGTTTGTTTAAAGGCCATTCATGGAATTCCATTACCATTAGAATTAGGCTCATACTTCTTTCCATGGCCTAAAAGATTAGAATGTTTCCTGTATCTTCACTACCATCTTTACCCACTATGCCCACTGATGATGATCTTTATTTGTTCCTCAAATGTGTCATGTTATTTTTTGCCTTGGGGCTTTTTACACATTTCTTTCCACTGCTTAGAAAGCTCTTTGCCTTGGGAGGTTGATTCAGAAGGATTTTAAGTTCAAGGCCAGCTTCAGCAATTTAGCTAGGCTCTGTCCCCCCAAAAAAGAACTGGGGATATAGCTCAATGATAAAGTATCCCTGGGGTCAGTCCCCAGTACCATAAAGAAAGCAAGCTCTTCAACCAGAGTTGTCTTTAATCTCTCAGTGTTCATCTTTCCATCTTTCTCCTCAGGTTTAACCTTCTACCTGTTATTGGGCTCTTTGTTTCTGTCTCCATTCTTCATCTTTATGCCCCAGTTATAACTTCCTATGTAAATAAGGTATCAGGTCTTAACTATTCCCTTCAGCATCTGCCTTAAGGCTTCACCTTCTTATATATAAAGAAGTTCTAAGTAAAAACAATTCTTGCTCTAAGAATTCTCATGATGTTAAAATCAATTTTTCACCTACATGAATATCCATTCTCCTAGTCTCCTAGACCCTAAAGGTACTAACTGTTTTCTATACCTCCCTTGCTGCCTCCCCATGCCTCTCATCCAGTGGCGTGTGATATCACTGACAAGTTCTCCTATACAAAATATCTCTCCATGCCCAGACTCTGGAGCAGACGCTTCTGGTTATTGCCAAGAATATTCAATATCTCTCTGCTGAGTTCTCCTCCTGTTCTTTCCTTCTCCACCTTACTCATCAGACCATGGTTGCCCTTCTCACTCCAGATCATAAGACTCCTTCTAATATATAATAAATTTACACATTCATTCATAATTTTGAGAATTTCTGATGTGCAGGGCAGAGATAAAAATTTAAATAACACCCCTCCATGATTTCAAGCAGGTGAAGTGTGCAGGGCAAAATGCTGAAGTGCCTGGCTATGGTTTTACTTAACTGGAGTATCAACTGTTTTGCCTATCATTGGAAATCCCCCTAATGCAGCAGGAGCTTGCCTGTGTTCTATTTGCCTTGACTTTCCTTTCTGTTATACTGTTCCACACGCTTCAGTTACAATGAAGTTATCATTTGCTGAAAAACTCTTAAATTCAATCTCTGTCCTTTCCATTCTGGCTGGCACTGCCCCTCCTTTTGATGACACTGCACAGTCCTTTCTCCAGTGCTTTGTAAATCTAACTCCTGCAGCCTTCTAGAAAGCCACTTCCCTCCTCCCATCTTTCAGCAAGTGTAACCAATGTCCCTCTCACTTTGTGTTTATAGTAGAACACTTATCCAGCCCGCCTTCTAGAATAGGCACTTGTACATCTGTACTGTTATTCAATTTTGCATCTCTAAAAGTGTCTTTCACATAACAGGCACTCAATACATGCTGGAGTGAACATAACAAGCACACAAGGCAAGAACATCATTTTCAGTTCATAATCAGATTGCTAACATTAAAGGAGCCTGCAAAGGGATCTGGATCTACTGTGAGTATAAAATCAGCCAGAGAGACTAAATAATACACTGTTGAATGATGAATGGATAGTAGAAGAAATCAGAGATGAAATACTTAGAGGTAAATAAGAACACTGATACAACATATCAAAATCTTTGGGACACTATTAATGGAGTATTAAGAGGAAAGTTCATTGTGTTGAGCTCATTCATTAAAAGAATAGAAAGTCAATGAATAAATGACCTGACATTACATTTCAAAGCCCTAGAAAAAGAGGAATCAATCAATACTGAAAGCAGTAGAAGACAAAAAGTAATTAAAATCAGAGCTGAAATCAAAGAAATTGAAACAGAAGAAACAATTCAAAAAACTGACAAAACAGAAAGTTGTTGTTTTGAAAAATATAAATAAAACTGATAAACCCCTAGCAATGAAAACAAAGAGAAACAAAAAGAAAACTTAAGTTACTAAAATTTGTGATGAAATAGGAAATATCATGACAGATATTATTGAAATACAAAAGATAATTAGAAATTATTTTGAAAACTTATACTCCAATAAAATAGAAAATCTCAAAGTTTTGACACATTTCTAGAGACATATGACCTACCCAAACTGAATCAGGAGGACATACACAATTTAAACTGGTCAATTTCAAATAATGAAATAGAAGACACCATCAAAAGTCTACCAATAAAGAAAAGTGCAGGACTAGATGGATTCTCAGCTGAGTTCTACAAGACCTTCAATGAAGAATTAACACCAATGCTTCTTAAATTATTCCAAGAAGAAAAGGAGGGAACTCTTCCAAACTCATTCTTTGATGTTAGTATCATCCTGATATAACAAAACCAGACAAAGACACATCAAGGAAAGAAAATTTCAGACCAATATCTCTGATGAACAGAGATGCCAAATTTTTCAATAAAATTCTGACAAATTGCATACAAAAACATATTTAAAAAACAGTGCCCCACAATCAAGTGGAGTTCATCCCAGGGATGCAATGTTGGTTCAACATTTGGAATCCATAAATGTAATTCATTACATCAATAGACTTAAAGATAAGAATCATATGATCATGTCCATAAATGCAGAAAAATCATTTGACAAAATACAGCACAACATTCTAGAACTAGTAAATGATTTCAGCAAAGTAGCAGGATATAAAATCAATAACCACAAATCAAATGCATAAATATACATAAATGATGAATCCACTGAAAGAGAAATTACAAAATTAGAAATTACCACCCCATTCACAATAGCCTCAAAAATAAAATAATTGGGAATCAATCTAATAAAAGTGGTGAAAGACCTTTACAATGAAAACTACAGAACACTAAAGAAAAAAAAAATTAAAGACCTTAGAAGATGGGAAGATCTCCCATGCTCCTGGAAAAGCAGAATTAGTATCTTCAAAACGGCCATACTACAAAAAGCACTATAGAAATTTAATGCAATTCCTGTTAAAATACCAATGATGTTCTTCATAGTAATAGAAAAAACAATCATGAAATTCATTTGAGAAACTAAGACATCCAAATAGCCAAAGCAATCCTTAGCAAGAAGAGTGAAGCAAGAGGCATCACAATACCAGACCTTAAACTATACTACAGAACAATAGTAACAAGAACAGCATGGTGTTGGCACCAAAAGAGATGTGTAGACCAGTCATACAGAATAGAAGACACAGAGACAAACCCACACAATACAGTTATCTCATACTAGACAAAGACGCGAAAAACAAATGGTGCTGGGAAAACTGGAAATCCACATGTAACAAAATGAAATACAACCCCTATCTCACACTCTGTACAAAACTTAATTCAAAGTGGATCAAAGACTTAGGCACTAGAACAGAGACCTGTGCCTAACAGAAGAAAAAATAGGCCCAGATCTTCACCATATCCTCTTAAGAACTGACTTCCTTCACAAGACTCCTAAAGCACAAGAAGTAGAATCAAGAATCAATAAACAGGATGGGTTCAAACTAAAAACTTCCTCACAGCAAAGGAAACTATCAACATGAATAGAGCCTACAGACTGCGAAAAAATCTTTACCAAGGAACTTCAGATAGAGCATTAATCTCTAGGAAAAAAATCTTAACACCAAAAATGAAAAATAAAAATAAAATATAACCCAATCAATAAATGGGCTAAGGGATTGAACAGACACTTCACAGAAGAAAAAATACAACTGATTAACAAATATATGAAAAAATGTCCAACATCTCTAGCAATTAGAGAAATACAAATCAAAACTACACTGAGATTTCATCTCACTCCATTCAGAATGGCAATCATCAAGAATACAAGCAACAATAAATGTTGGTGAGGAAGTAGGGAAAAAATACACTCATACACTGCTGTTGGGACTGTAAATTGGTGCATCCAGTATGGAAATCAGTATGGAGATTCCTCAGAAAACTTGAAATGGAGCCACCATTTGACCCAGCTATCCCACTCCTTGGTTTATATCCAAAGGACTTAAAATCAGCATACTACAGTGATGCAGCCACATCAATGTTTATAGTAGCTCACATTAGCTAAGCTATAAAAACAACCTAGGTGCCCTTCAACAGATGAATGGATAAGGAAAGGTGGCGTATATATGCAATGGAGTATTACTCAGCCTTACAGAAGAATGGAATTACAGCATTTGCAGGTAAATGGATGGAGCTAGAGAATATCATGCTAAGTGAAATAAGTCAATCCCTAAAAAACAAGGTTGAATATTTTTTTTTTCTGATATGAGAATGCTAATTCACAATGAGGGCAGGGAGACTAGTGGTACATTGCACTAGGCAGAGAGATGTGAAGGGACAGGAGGGGTAATGGGGGTTGGAAGCATAGTATAATAAATCAGACATTATTACCCTATATGCATACATGACTACACGACCAGTGTAGTCATGTATAACAAGAAGAATCAGAAGTTATAAATTTATGCATGATGTGTAAAAATGCATTATACTGTCATTTATAACTAATAAGAACAAATAAAAAATAAGACTTTAAAAAATCAGAGGAGGTCACATTCACATAAAAGTTTGCTAATTCCTCCAAGATGAACCAATCACTTAGAAAGTGTTCTTTCAGCTTCCCTACACTGTCCAGGCAATTACTCTAAAGAAAGTCTTCAACCTTCTCTACTTCCCATCATATCAACCACTATATTTAGACAGAGGAAGTAAGACAATATATAAGAATCCCAAATCATACTTTTATCCTTTTAACCACAGGTAAAAAAAACAAAAGCATGGCCATCTGTGGGATCTAGTATAGGTAGGCACACTTTGATTGTCTACTCAGTCCCACAAATGGATGGCAGGACCCTGTTGCAGTGCTCATGGGCACTTTCATCAAAGCAGACTCATCAAAATGACTGAAACAAGGACAGAGGCACAACATGGAAAGTACAGTGTATTGCTCCTGCAGGAAGGGTAGATGAGAGGTAGCATAAAAACTGCACTGCCTGGAAAGAAGAATATTGCAAGGTGGAGGACCTAAACATACAATTATTAATGCAATAATAATATACATTAGAATTCTAGACAATGTGCTGAGTGTTTTATTTGAATGATTTCATTTAATTGCCAAGACAACTTCAAAAGTGGTGGTGATGATGGAAATAGTAATGCTTAGTGGTGGGGGTAGTCCCCTCTAGGGGAAAAAAAAACCCAAAACACTCCACGACTAGACTATGAAGCTACTCAGAATGGGCTAGAATTCAAATCTATAAAGTGTGATAGCAGAGCTATCATCTCAACCTGGTTCCTGGTACCTTGTGTATTGTGTGGCTCTGAATTAGAAGGTGGTAAATTATTTATACTTACAAAGGATATTGGCATGGCAAAAAAACTAAACACTTGATACTCCAACTGAGAAACAAATATTTATGACAGTGAGAAATTCATTTGGGGGATTTCTGCTATAAGCTTTTAGGTCATTATTGTGATGTGCTCCAGCAAAAGGTTGGACTTTCTTTAGGCCATCACTAAAATCATTTTTAGTAATGTATAATAAAATCCCTCTAATTTGTGACCTGAGGAATATGCAGTTAGAGACATTCTAAGCAGTACCCCAATTATGAGCATTCCTAAAGGTCCCAGAAGGTCTAAGTGTGAGATCCAAGACTGGCACAAGGTGACACACTCTACAAGAGATAAACATGGAGGTTTGGCTGTGGGAATGTTCAGTGAATGTTACAATATCCATACATTTCAAAAAACTACTCTGTGCCCCATTAGTATTATGAGTAACACTGTGAATCACCCACCTATTCCCAAATTAATATAGGACAGAAAATTGTAAGACGTATATGGACAAGAGTCAATACAACCAGAAGTAGACACAGCAAGGCACAGCACAGCAGGGTTTCCACCACATTGATAGTTATGTCTCTATATAGTTCATGTGCTTTGAAATTCTATCTACTTTACTTTACATATTTAAAAATATTCTAGCAAAGGGGTCCATAGGCTTTACTAGACCACCAAATGGAACAAAGGCACCACAATCATGAGAACTCCTGGCAATGGAATAGCTTTAAATCAGTAAAGCCAGCTTGGAATGCCAAGCTGTAACCTTTGCCAATGACAATCATTCCCCCTTAGGGTAATTAGGATCCAGGGAACAGTCTGATCTGCCGACCAGAATACAACCACCACGAGTAGAGTTATCCTTGTTGGTATTCAAAAGACAGAGACCACATGAATTAATTGATGCTGAACACCCTGAAACAGTAAAATAAAAGTCTACTCATATAAATCAGTACTTTCCTAATACAGGTGTAACAACTAATTATTCCAAATTAAAGCACCCTAATAATTTTAGTCTTGTTGGATTAGTTCTTCCAAATATTTCAAAATAATTGCCTATTCCTTCAATATATGGAAATAAAAAAGAACATCAAGGATTGGATGGCTGCAGCATTCCCTTCTTTCTGAGAGAGTGAGGCATGCCAACACCCACATATAAACAGAAATAGAAGAAAACCAAGCTAATCTGTCATCATTCCCATCCTGACTGGGGAAAAATAATATAATATGGCTAAATCACAATGTAAAGGATTCCAAAGGTAATTTACATGTTCTGGGGAATGCATTTCAACACTGGAGTGCCTGTGAATGTGTCTGGCATTCTCAGATTTAACGTCATAATAAATTTACACACACATACACACACACAGCCACACAGAGGCAAGTAGCCCTTTTTAAAATAAATTAAGAAAACAATACTTTCCCTCCGTGTTATGGTTGAGATATTAGGTGTCTCCCAAAGGCTCATGTGTGAAACAATGCAAGAAATTTAGAGTGAAATGATTGGGTTATGAGAGTCTTCAACTAATCTACTGCATCAATCCACTGACAGGGATTATCCATAGTCAGGTAAGTGTGGTTGGAGGAGGTGGGTACCTGGGGATGAGCCTTTAGGGTTTATATTTTATCCCTGGTGAGGAGAGCTTGCTCTCTCTCTGCTTCCTGGTGGCCATAGCTTTCCTCCACCACCCACTTCTGCCATGGTGTTGTGCCTCATCTCAGATACCAAAGAATGGAGTCAGTTGTCTATGGAATGAGACCTCTGAAACTGTGAGCCCCCAAATCAACTTTTCCTCCTCTAATTGCTCTTGTCAGGTCTGTTGGTTGCAGCAGTAAAAAAGCTGACTAAAACACTCCATGACCATTTCCTCAGTAATTTTGACTTTTTTTTTAATTTTTTTTATTGGTTGTTAAAAACATTATAAAGCTCTTGACATATCATATTTCATACATTAGATTCAAGTTGGTTATGAACTCCCAATTTTACCCCAAATACAGATTGCAGAATCACATCGGTTACACATCCACATTTTTACATAATGCCCTATTAGTAACTGTTGTATTCTGCTACCTTTCCTATCCTCTACCATCCCCCCTCCCTCCCCTCCCATCTTCTCTCTCTACCCCATCCACTGTAATTCATATCTCTCCTTGTTTATTTTCCCATTCCCCTCACAACCTCTTATATGTAATTTTGTATAACAATGAGGGTCTCCCTCCATTAACATGCAATTTCCCTTTTCTCTCCCTTTCCATCCCACCTCATCTATCTGTTTAATGTTAATCTTTTCTTCCTGCTCTTCCTCCCTGCTCTGTTCTTAGTTGCTCTCATTATATCAAAGAAGACATTTGGTATTTGTTTTTTAGGGATTGGCTAGCTTCACTAAGCATAATCTGCTCTAGTGCCATCCATTTCCCTGCAAATTCTATGATTTTGTCATTTTTTAGTGCTGCGTAATACTCCATGGTGTATAAATGCCACATTTTTTTTTATCCATTCATCTATTGAAGGGCATCTGGGTTGGTTCCACAGTCTAGCAATTGTGAATTGTGCTGCTATGAACATCGATGTAGCAGTATCCCTGTAGTATGCTCTTTTAAGGTCTTCAGGGAAAAGTCCAAGAAGGGCAATAGCTGGGTCAAATGGTGGTTCCATTCCCAGCTTTCCCAGGAATCTCCATACTGCTTTCCAGATTGGCCGCACCAGTTTGCAGTCCCACCAGCAATGTACAAGAGTACCCTTTTCCCCACATCCTCTCCAGCACTTGTTGTTGTTTGACTTCATAATGGCTGCCAATCTTACTGGAGTGAGATGGTATCTTAGGGTGGTTTTGATTTGCATTTCTCTGACTGCTAGAGATGGTGAGCATTTTTTCATGTACTTGTTGATTGATTGTATGTCCTCCTCTGAGAAGTGTCTGTTCAGGTCTTTGGCCCATTTGTTGATTGGGTTATTTGTTTTCTTATTGTTTAATTTTTTGAGTTCTTTGTATACTCTGGATATTAGGGCTCTATCTGAAGTGTGAGGAGTAAAAATTTGTTCCCATGATGTAGGCTCCCTATTTACCTCTTTTATTGTTTCTCTTGCTGAGAGAAAACTTTTCAGTTTAAGTAAGTCCCATTTGTTGATTTTTGTTATCAACTTTTGTGCTATGGGTGTCCTATTAAGGAATTTGGAGCCCGACCCTACAATATGTAGATCGGAGCTAACTTTTTCTTCTATCAGACGCAGAGTCTCTGATTTGATATCTAGCTCCTTGATCCACTTTGAGTTAACTTTTGTGCATGGCGAGAGGAGGGGATTCAGTTTCATTTTGTTGCATATGGATTTCCAGTTTTCCCAGCACCATTTGTTGAAGATGCTATCCTCCCTCCATTGCATGCTTTTAGCTCCTTTATCAAATATAAGATAGTTGTAGCTTTGTGGGTTAGCCTCTGTGTCCTCTATTCTGTACCATTGGTCCACCCACCTGTTTTGGTACCAGTACCATGCTGTTTTTGTTACTATTGCTCTGTAATATAGTTTTAAGTCTGGTATCGCTGTACCGCCTGATTCGCACTTCCTACTTAGAATTGCTTTTGCTATTCTGGGTCTTTTATTCTTCCATATGAATTTCATGATTGCTTTATCCATTTCTACAAGAAATGCCGTTGGGATTTTGATTGGCATTGCATTAAACCTATAGAGAACTTTTGGTAATATCGCCATTTTGATGATGTTAGTTCTGCCTATCCATGAACAGGGTATATTTTTCCATCTTCTAAGATCTTCTTCTACTTCTCTTTTTAGGGTTTTGTAGTTTTCATTATATAAATCTTTCACCTCTTTTGTTAGGTTGATTCCCAAGTATTTTATTTTTTTTGAGGATATTGTGAATGGAGTGTTTTTCCTCATTTCCGTTTCAGAAGTTTTGTCGCTGATATACAGAAATGCCTTTGATTTATGCGTGTTGATTTTATATCCTGCCACTTTGCTGAATTCATTTATTAGTTCTAGTAGTTTTTTTGTAGACCCTTTTGGGTCTTCTAGGTATAGAATCATGTCATCTGCAAATAGTGATAATTTAAGTTCTTCCTTTCCTATTTTTATGCCTTTAATTTCTTTCATCTGTCTAATTGCTCTGGCCAGTGTTTCGAGAACTATATTGAATAGAAGTGGTGATAGAGGGCATCCCTGTCTTGTTCCAGATTTTAGGGGGAATGCCTTCAATTTTTCTCCATTGAGAATGATGCTAGCCTGAGGCTTAGCATAGATAGCTTTTACAATGCCGAGGTATGTTCCTGTTATCCCTAGTTTTTCTAATGTTTTGAACATAAAGGGATGCTGTACTTTGTCGAATGCTTTTTCTGCGTCTATTGAGATGATCATATGGTTCTTATTTTTAAGTCTATTGATGTGGTGAATAACATTTATTGATTTCCGTATATTGAACCATCCTTGCATCCCAGGGATGAATCCTACTTGATCATGGTGCACAATTTTTTTGATGTGCCTTTGTATCCGATTCGCCAGAATTTTATTGAGAATTTTTGCATCTAGGTTCATCAGAGATATTGGTCTGTAGTTTTCTTTCTTTGAGGTGTCTTTGTCTGGTTTCGGAATCAGGGTGATGTTGGCCTCATAGAATGAATTTGGCAGAGCTCCTTCTTTTTCTATTTCCTGAAATAACTTGAAAAGTATTGGCATTAATTCTTCCTTAAAGGTTTTGTAAAACTCCGCTGTATACCCATCCGGTCCCGGGCTTTTCTTGGTTGGTAGTCTTTTGATTGCTTCTTCTATTTCATCTATTGTTATTGGTCTGTTTAAGTTGTGAGTATCCTCCTGACTCAGTCTGGGTAAATCATATGACTTAAGGAATTTATCGATGTCTTCACTATCTTCTATTTTATTGGAATATAGGTTTTCAAAATAATTTCTAATTGTCTTCTGTATTTCTGTAGTGTCTGTTGTGATATTGCCTTTTCCATCCCGTATGTTAGTGATTTGAGTTCTCTCTCTTCTTCTCTTCGTTAGCATGGCTAAGGGTCTGTCGATCTTATTTATTTTTTCAAAGAACCAACTTTTAGTTTTGTTAATTTTTTCAATAGTTTCTTTTGTTTCAATTTCGTTGATTTCCACTCTGATTTTGATTATTTCTTGCCTTCTGCTACATTTGCTGTTGTTTTGCTCTTCCTTTTCTAGGGCTTTGAGGTGAAGTGTGAGCTCATTTATTTGTTGGTTTTTCCTTTTTTTGAGAAATGACCTCCAAGCGATGAATTTCCCTCTTAAAACTGCTTTCATTGTGTCCCATAGATTCCGATATGTTGTGTCTGTATTTTCATTTATCTCTAAGAATTTTCTGATTTCTTCCTTTATGTCTTCTGTAACCCATTGATCATTCAGTAACATATTGTTCATTTTCCATGTGATGTAGGATTTTTCCTTCCTTCTTTTATCATTGATTTCCAGTTTCATTCCATTATGATCAGATAAAATGCATGGTATTATCTCCACCCCTTTATATTTACTGAGGGTTGCCCTATGGCATAATATATGGTCTATTTTTGAGGAGGATCCATGTGCTGCTGAGTAAAAAGTATATCCACTTGATGATGGTTGATATATTCTATATATGTCAGTTAAGTCTAGGTTGTTGATTGTGATATTGAGTTCTATAGTTTCTTTATTCAGCTTTTGTTTGGAGGATCTGTCCAATTGTGAGAGAGGTGTGTTGAAGTCACCCATAATTATTGTGTTGTGGTCTATTTGATTCTTGAACTTGAGGAGAATTTGTTTTATGAACGTCGCAGCACCATTATTTGGTGCATAAATATTGATAATTGTTATGTCTTGCTGGTGAATGGTTCCTTTTAACAGTATATAATGTCCTTCCTTATCCCTTTTGATTAATTTAGTCTTGAAGTCAATTTTATTCGATATGAGGATGGCCACCCCTGCTTGCTTACGAGGACCGTGTGCGTGGTATATTTTTCCCAACCTTTCACCTTCAGCCTGTGTATGTCTTTTCCAGTCAGATGTGTCTCCTGGAGGCAGCATATTGTTGGATTTGTTTTTTTAAATCCATGTTACCAGCCTATGTTGCTTTATTGGAGAGTTTAAGCCATTAATGTTTAGAGTTACTATTGATATATGGTTTGTACTTCCAGCCATGTTTGATTATTTATCTTCTTCTTTTTTTTTTTAATTTAGTTTGTTTCTCCATGGTTAGCTTTCCCCCCGCCCTCTGTCTTTATAGAGTCACTTCCCACTGATGGTTTTGGTTATTGTTTTTCATTTCTTCCTCGTGTAGTGTTTTGCTCAAGATGTTTTGCAATGCTGGTTTTCTGGCTGCAAATTCTTTTAGCTTTTGTTTATCATGAAAGATTTTTATTTTGTTATCATACCTGAAGCTTAATTTTGCTGGATACAGAATTCTTGGTTGGCATCCATTGTCTTTCAGTGTTTGAAATACGTTGTTCCAGGATCTTCTCGCTTTCAGCGTCTGTGATGAAAAATCTGTTGTTAACCTTATTGGTTTACCCCTGAATGTAATCTGCCTCCTTTCTCTTGTAGCTTTTAGTATTTTCTCTTTGTTCTGTATATTGGATATCTTCATAACAATGTGTCTTGGCGTTGGTCTACTGTGATTTTGTGTGCTCGGTGTCCTGTATGCATCTACAATTTGTATATCTGTTTCCTTTTTTATTTCTGGAAAGTTTTCTGTAATTATTTCTTTCAGCAGGTTACTCATTCCCTTGGTTTGAATCTCTGTACCTTCTTCTATCCCGATGACTCGTAGGTTTGGTTTCTTTATGTTATCCCATATCTCTTGGATGTTTTTCTCGTGGTTTTTAACCAGCCTTTCTAAGTTGGCTAGGCTCTTTTCAAGATGATATATTTTGTCTTCATTATCTGATGTTCTGGCTTCTACTTGCTCCACTCTGTTAGTGATACTCTCAATTGAGTTTTTAATTTGGTTTATCGTTTCCTTCATTTCTAGAATTATTGTTTGGTTTTTTTTATAATCTCAATCTCCTGATAAAGATGCTTAACTTCTTCTTTTATCTGCCTATGTAATTCATTTTCAAAGTGTTCTTTCACTGTTTGAATTTGCTGTCTCGTATCTTCTTTAAGGTTCCATTCCATCTGTCTAAGGTATTCCTTGAGTTCTTTATATGACCATTTTTCTGCTGACTCTAGGTCCTCCTGAATATTTAGGCTGTCCTTCATTGTTTGTACTACTTTTCTTCCTTGCTTTTTTATGCTGCTCATGTTTCTTCTTGTTCTGTTTGACTGCTGAGTTACTGTTTACTCTTATAGATTTATTTGATGCTTGAGAGGAAAGATATTAGAAGGGAAGGGAAGAAGTCACTAAAGAGAATGAGAGTAGGCAGGTAGAATTCAAGGAAGGGGGAATAAGAAAATTGAAAAGATATGAAAAGACAAAAGAAACAAGAATAACAAAGATTAGATAATAAAGAAAGAAAGGAAAGATGAAAAAAAAAATTAACAAAAATAATAGTGATAATAAAAAATGAAAATTAAAATTAAAAAAATAATAATAATAATAAAATAAAATAAATTAAAAAAAAATAGAAACATTGAAAAAAAGTTAAAGAACAACAACAAATAAAAATTGAAAATGAAAGAAAAAGAAGAGAAAAAAAGAAAAAAAAAAGAAAAAGAAAAAAAATGATAATAATAATAATAATAATAATAATAAATTCAGTCCTAGAGTTCTATTAACTTCTCTTCCAGTAGGTGGAGCTGTGCCCACTGGGCCAAGCTTCTCTTCTCAATAGGTGGGAACCATTCACTGTGCAGCCGCTCTTTCTCCTAGACTGGGCGGGTCTCCAATCCTGAGTGTCTAGGGCCTTGTCTTGTGTTTCCTCAAGCCAGGCTGTGCTCACCTGTGGCTCTCACCACAATACTGGCTACACGCCAGGTCTGCTGCTTCTGGGAGCCCTGTTTTCATGAACACCTGGGCTCACTCTCCCTGTTTGCCTCCCTCAGACCCTAAGTTTGTAGAGCTTGGGGCTGAGATCCCCCAGCGAATTTGCTTGCCCTCCTGTAGCCACGCCCCCGGTAGCTGGTGCAAGAGACCTCAGTTGTCAGCACTGGTGGGAGCGGTAGCCGGGAGTTCCGCGCCACGAGTCCTGCGCCACTCCTGATTCCCTCGGTCTGGTTATTGCGTTCACAAGAGAGCTGGGAGTGGCCCTTAAGTTTTCCCTGCTGTGTGGAGAGAGATGACTAGGGGATTACACACCTGTCGCGCTGGTTTCAATGCAGTTATCTCCTCCGCCCGTGACGCCGTTTCTCTGCCATGGTGATATCCCATGCAAATAGTGACCGTTTGTTCCCTTTGCCGGGTGACCAATGCAACGGGTGGGTCCTGACTGTCTCTCCCAATCCCCGTTTCAGTCCTGTGGCCACTGCCTATGAAGGCTCGGTTGGCTTTTACCTCTGTAAGTTCCTAAGGGCCGGCCAATTATTTCAGCGGGATCGTTAGTGCTGAGTCACAAGAAGCAGGCGAACCGGAGCTTAATTG
This sequence comes from Marmota flaviventris, assembly GCF_047511675.1. Taxonomy (NCBI): domain Eukaryota; kingdom Metazoa; phylum Chordata; class Mammalia; order Rodentia; family Sciuridae; genus Marmota; species Marmota flaviventris. The sequence goes on from NC_092508.1 coordinate 120,463,459, forward strand.
CTTCAGATTCGGGCTCTGTGTGTGTGTTCTGAGGGGCCCAGCCTGTACACCCCAGATCCACGTCAGCTTAGCATTGCCTAGTGATCCTGAGCAAACAGCATTTAGACAGTTTACGGCTCCCTATGCCCGCGCAGTTGAAGATGTCAGAGACTTGATCTCTCTGCGCCTGCCACCATGTTACATCTCCTCAATGCTATTCATGTTGCCCTTACAGCTTCCTGGTATAAGCAAGTTCTTGGGATTATACAAACTGCTGCTTCTGTTTCCAGTCCAGATTTCTAGAAATGAAACCCTGCTGCCGTCGCCTCCGTCTCTAGGCCACGCTTGTCTGCGACCGTAGCAGAGCTGCTCTGGCTTCCGCAGCTCTTCAGCCCTGTGCCCGGCCCCAGGGGCCCAAGCGGCTGCCGCCGCGGCTCTCCATCCCCCTCCTCCGGAGCACGGGTCCCCTGGCAGGGGGGTGCAGAACGACCCCAGCGCAGGCTCTGCCCGAAGGTGCAGTGGCGAACAGGCCACCGAGACGCTCGAGGCTGCAGTCCAGCCTTCGGAGGACAGGGCTCGGCACGCAGCCCAGCTCCAACCTCTAGGTGCGGCTGCCGGACAGTGTATACAGAGCCATCAAGACAGCAAGCAGAAAGCAAATGGCGGCTCCCGTGGAGTGGATTTTCGGCACAGAAACCACAGCCCCGCCAACAAACCCAATCCACAAACTCTCCCTGTATAAAAAATATTCAAAAAATAAAAAGAAAAAAAAAAGGCGGGGCGCACTGAGCTTTCTTTGCCTCGGGTACTTACAATCCACTGCTGATTACACATTCAGCTTCTCCGCCCGGAGCGAAGCAAAAGAGGAAGCAGATGGGAGCAAAGCGCCCGCGGCTCTGAGCAGCCAAGCGTCTCTTTTTCAATTTCTTTGTTCTTCCTGCTCCTTGGCAAAGTGGTCCGCTACAGATTAACGGTGAAATGAGCTCTAACAGACTGTGCGAAATCTCTATTAAAGCCGCTGCTTTGAGCACCACGCTCAGCACTTCAGCAACCCCCGTACGCAGCGGCCATCTTCTCCCTTGACTTTTGATTTAAAATTAAAGTAAGGAATTTCATATAAAATCTGAGCTCCCCAATAGTAACTTTAGATTAGCAATGAAGTTAGAAACACAAATAACAAATACAAGCACAAATTGATCAAATTATAAGAATTAAGTATTTAAAATATTACATTTTATGATATTTGTTTGAAATGGAGATATCATGAGAAAGTGCATTCAAATTCATAACACAGTGTGTTTCTATAAATTGGAAATAAATCAGAAATACCCAGGCCCATGATGAAAGTTTGAAAGGGGCAAGTGTGATTATCTCCCACTATTCCACCAGCAAGTCCTGTGTCTTTCAGGGTTTGTGGACACCTGACCAGTAATTTATTTATTTACTGTTAATTTTTTATTAGTTATTGGTGGACCTTTTTCATTTATTTTTTTATATGTGGTGATGAGAATCGAACCCAGTGCCTTACACATGCTAGGCAAGCAGTTTACCACTGAGCCACAATCCCAGCCCCATGACCAATAATTTATAATAGTAGATTAATGTTCTAAGTTTTATTGTTTTAGGAGTTAGATTTGCACTGAGAAGTAAAGTGAATATTAAAAATCCAATAAGTAATTCTTTTTCAATAATATTGATTTTATTCACATTTCATGAATGCGTTCTATGCTTTGTTAACAAAAATGTATAGTTTTTAATCTAAAAGTGAATTATGGAGTTTTGAAATATTGACTAAAAAAAGCTATCTTTCCAACAAGCTTGTTACAAGGCTCAGTTAGAGGGGATGGGCAATATTTTGTATAACATTGAGGTTTACTTGATGTTTTGTTTCTCCTCTTTTTTTAAAGAACAATGATTATTCTTCCCACCAAACTGGGAACAAGAATCATAGAACAACAACAAAAAAAGACAACAACATCAAAACCCAGCCAAACAAACAAAACTAAAAAGTAAAAACATCCCAGATTGTCTTGGAGTGGTAACAGGCAGATTACTGTCTCAAGTATTCAAAATCTTTGGCTTCCATATTGATGTTGCCATGCTAAAAAAACTAAAAGGGGCACAAAGAGAAGAACAAAGATTTACCTATTAGGATCCTCATAGGTCTTGAATCTTTCTTTCTACCTATTTTAATTGGTTTACTGACTTATTAATGAAAGGATCTAATGAATGTTCTAAAAACCATGAGTTAAACATGAAATATTAAGGTGACAATGTTATGTTATCATAGTTTATATATCATAAAGTGTGTGCAAATTATCAAATTTTTTAAAAGAATTTGATCATTTTATTAAAAATAGATAATCTCAGCCAATTATTAAGAAGTGTAAAAAGTGCAATTAACAATGTGCCACTAATATGTTCAATACTAGTATAGATTTTATGGTACAATTGATAATTCAATGACTTTAATGAAAGTTTTCTAGACAAAAAAAAACAATTTACTTCAAAAAATTTTAAGCTGCTACCACAAAGTATGATTTGATCCTTTGGCTATAATAAAGCCAGAGAACATACAATTCAAAATTGTTTTTAGTTTTATTAACAAGTCATGCATACTTTCTTTTAATTAAAAACTAAAGATTTTTCATGCTTCTTAATATTAAAAAAGTAGTATAACTGGAATTCAGTTTGCAAAATGGTCATTCTGAAACCTGATTTCTTCTTCATATTTGGTGTTTGAGAATTCTAGGGCTGTCATATTTTAAAAAGGAGCAGATAAATGTTTGAAATATTCATATTTGAAGAAAATACAGTAATATATGAAACCACAAAAGAACACTCCAAATCATTTTTTCTTAAGGTTTAATTTCAACTTACAAATTTTAAATGACGATTGTAATGCCAATCCAAGTTTTTGCTTGTTTGCAAAGTACGAAATATTTTTTATAACTTTCAGGTGAAATATTCCTTTCACCACAGTATTTTTACCCTTATTTATGCTCTCTTTTTAATATTTTTCCCCCTTGAGTCTTTTCTCTTGAACAGTTTAACATGTAATTTCTGGTTCAGCTATAGCGCAATCCTAGAACAATAATGTTTCAACTTGCAAGGAAGAACACCCTTCTTGAGTTGGTAGAACTCCACCAGCTGGATTAGATCCATAAATCTAGTGTGGCCATCATCTAGCATGCGGAACATTTCACCATCATCTTCCACCTGCAATAGGAAAAGCAACAAGCTGGTAAATAGGGTAAAGAATCCAGAAGGATGATGGTTGTTCCACTGCAAGCTATGTCTTCATGCCAAAATTGACAAGTTTATAAAACTAAGGATTGTGCAGAGAACAGCATGGCATGCCCACTTCTTTAATTTCACTTACATTTAAAAGAAGTATCATCTGATCCTTGGATAAGAAACATGCCTCCACTTTCTCTGCATCTAATTCTCCCAGAGTTCTGTTTAGTTAGGATAGTTTAACAATTTTGAGTCAATGAACAGAGAGAAATCTGTACTATTCAGTGTAAAAGTAGACAGGAGATTTTAATGCTTCTGTGTACAGAAATTAATTTCTGTTTCTAAACATTGTCTACTTAATGCCTCAGTATATTAAAAATGACTATTCATATAATTTTTATCAGCAAATTCATTCTGAAGCAATAATATATTATGCTAATGGAATGTCAGTTGACTTTTTTTGTTTGGTGGTGAAGTCTTCTAGCATTAAACGCTCATAATTGCTGGGGACACTGATCAAATAATCAAAAAAGCAGGGTTGGTACTCTCTATGGCCTTTGAATGATTTCAAAAAGAGGCAATTCAAAGGAAAGCATTAGTAAGTTAAATAAGACCTTCCTGAAAGTAGATTGAATCTGTTTTACTCTGCCTGATTCCAATACGCATGTCACATATGTACATATGTGCACATGCTGACACACATCAGCAGAAGTGAAAAAAAAACCCAAAGCAAGTTGTGCCAGACAAAAACAGAGTCACAGATATTTTTAAAATGTTCCCAGGATTATTTAAATGTCCACCAATCTCACAGTTCCTGTGTTTCTATACAAATAATTTAAAACAAATGAACAAAAACTAGCAACAATAATAGCAAAAAATGTCTTTGAGAGAAAAGAAGAGAAAGGGTTTTAAAATAATGTTTTTTTTTTTTTTTAAGGAATGGATAGAACTCAGAAAAAAGAATCTTTAGTGGCCTTTTAAAAATAGGTGGCATTGGGTCTATACAATATTGCTAAATCATATTTCATGGAAAAAAGATAAATTTAATTTTTACAATTCCTGTATTTCTTATATTAATTCAGGCTCATAAAACCATTTCTGCCAAACTTAACTCTGGTCAAAGCACAAGCTCCCACATTATATTTAATAAAAGGAACAACAGAAAAACAAAGTTTCCAAAAGCTTATGCATTAAGATCATATCTAATATACAAATGTGAAATCACAAATTACTTAGTGGTATAATTTGAAAGTGCTTTATTTTTTGTCCATGACTCATTGACAGGACAAAATTTTGGGGTTACTCTGACTTCGCCTTACCAAGAAAACTCTAAAAAGAGAGAGGAAGAATTTCGATATGTTTCTACATTTACTCACAGATTTCATAGAAACATAGCATGTAACAAAAACAGGATATGTACTCATAAAAGCTGTAGCTGGGATCTCCTTAACTGTGTATTCAGTGGGTATGATTATTCAACTTGGTGAATGATATGTTACAACATAATCTCATACTACAAAACTGTCATCAGTGCTAATGAAGATAAAAGGTTTTTTTTTGAAGATAAAAGGTTCTTTCTCCAGTTGTTTAAACTGACAACGGTTTCATTTCTCATCCAATACTCAATAAAATGTTCTCATTGTACTGCATTTGGGAAGGAACTTGGCAGTATTAAAGTATCTGAAACTGAGTAATGTGAGAAGAAAATCCTTCAGATTATAAATCTCTCATAAAATATTTTATGCTTTTCTTGTGTACTCCATGGTATCCCATTAAAAGATAACACAAAAAAAAATAATCAAAAAGTACTCTTTTAATAGATTCATATTTTTAAGCTGTTAATATTTAGAGAAAAAGCAATAGGGATGTAAACAGAAATAAAAGCAAACATTGAAAACATCAGAAAAAAAATTTTCTACTTAATATACCCTGCATTATACCTAAAAAGAATTACAATGTATAGGATAATGTCATAATGTAAATCATATTTTAGAATCATATTAATTACTTGTTCAAATTGAAACATTGATACCCAAAAAGAAGGTTAGTTTTTTTTTCCTCTCATGAATTAATATCTAAAATGCTAGAATTGGCACAGAATGGATAACATTAGTGCTCCTAGTCAAGAACAAAGAATACTATTCTTTTCTCTGTTAATTTATACATAAATACTAAGCACACTCTGTGTACTGGGTATTATACAGATATTGCTAGAATTCAGTGATAGCCACTCTTACAGAACAAAGTCATTTCTGTGTTATGATAAGCCAAAATTAAAAACACTTGGTGTGCACTGAATAAATTATTATTATTTACTGTCAAAATCCAATCCAAATCCAAAATCCAAACCCAAATTCTACTCAACACTAAAAGTATCAAATTTACCCATCCACAAGTCCTTGTTGAATAATCAATCGCTGAGCTTCATCTCTGGAAATCTTGTGGTGAAACCATGGCTGGGACCAATGGATGGCTGAAGAAATAAAATGAATGAATACAAAGGTTTGCTTGCAGTGATGCAATTTCACTACATATATGTCCCCCATCACTTAGTAACCACATGTCACCAAAGTCATGTCAAGCTGCCCATCAGCTCAGTGACCATGGCTAGGAGCAGACATACCCATGTTTGTGGCAGAGGTCTGTGAGGAGACAGTGGGTCTACCATGACTTCCCAGGTGCAAACATCCTTTTTTCTGAGCAAGGAATGGGGGTGAAACAAACTCAAATTAAAAATTCTTTCAAGAAAGTGAAATCATGAGTATCCTCCAAGCGAGTCCTTCTTCAACTGCAACTGAAAGAGCTTTGGTGGGATTTTCTATAACTCTGCTTTTCTGACCTGAGAAGTCCATTGCTACCAGGGAGTTCTCAGATATACTTCTCTGGAAAAAAAAAATTTTGAAAAACAAAACAAAACCAGAAAACACTTGCAAGTCATGAAAATCTTCAAAAGTAATCGTTTACTGTTTTGCTGGCAATATGCTTCAATTTGAGACTGGGATTCCCAAAGTGGCTATCAGGAAATTAAAAAGTTAAAAGTACATATTCACTATAAAATGATGCTATGGAGAAATTTGCTAAATAAGTTCAGTGGCTATTTGTTAGGATAACTGAATTAAGTGCTGAGTAATGTGATGAAAATCTTTGAAAGCATGTCTTTCCCCTAAAACAAACCTTGTTTTCACATTATCTCCTAATATGGCAAAACTCCAACTGATGAAGAAATAACCCTTCCTACTGGCTATAAGGAACTACCACTTCTGAACTCATCTCTGTATTAAACTTTATGTCAAATACACGAACTTTGAAGCCACAATTTTATGATTCAAAATATGTAAAATCTGTAACTTAGATTGATACACATCTTCTTAGAAATAGTACTCATGTTTTATAAAGGAGCAAATTGGAGTATGTGTTTTGAAAGCTTATCATGTCAAGTTTCATTTTATTTGGAAAATGAAATTTAGCAGAATAATAATACATAATATTAGATTTCATATTAAAATTTTTATGATGGGGCTGGGGCTATGGCTCAACAGTAGCGCACTTGCTTGGCTTGTGTGAGGCACTGGGTTTGATTCTCAGCACCACATACAAATAAATAAAGGTCTGTTAACAACTAATTTTTTTTTTAAATTATGATGTAATATATAAACACTTTTTCTTTTTTGAAGAGATGGGTGGCCAAGTGAGAGCTGCAAAAACAATTCTGAATGACAGAAGCACAGACATGGAAAGAAGACATATTTAAACAAATGTAATCAAAACAATGATAAAGTCAGTGTTTTTGCTAATTACTTCTTATATTAATAGTCTCTAATGGGAAAGTAAAACATATAAATCCTGGATATTATTTTTATTTTCCTTTTTCTGGCGTCCTATTTTGCAATCATCTTTCAAGAAACAGGCATGCTATCCCACAATGAGTCATGAGTACTAAAAAAAGAGAAAATTGCCAAATGCTCTAGTCAAGAGTCTCACATGTCTTATACACTAGGAACATAACTTAAAACTAAGCAAAATAAAAAAAAAAACTGAATGGAAGTGTGTGTGTGTATCACTTATTCTTCAATAATTACTAAAAGAACAAAACCCAAAGTGAAATTACACTGGTAAATTTTGAGCCAACCTGCATCTGGAGATTTGTGGCTTTCACACACACACTCTCTTTCTACATTTGGAAAAGATACTATAGTCAAATGTGGGCTTCAAATAAAACCTTATCCTCAAGAAAAAAAAATTAGGTTCCTTTATTACTGCCTTACCCATCCCATATTTTAGCATCATTTTCTCTTCAAACCATGTGATAATGGCCGACAATCTTATTATGGTCCATCTATATTTCTAGAGATCTGGCATGCAATCTTCCATTTGTTACAGGAGCCTTTATAACTGACAGCTGCTCTTTCCAGACAGATACTGTCTCAGTAATCTCTATTTGCTGTCACACCTTAGTTTGCCCTTCTCACCCCATGATCTTCCATGCTGGGCTTTGAACCAGTTGGATATACTTTTGCTTTCCCAACATTAATGGAAAGTGTCTGCCTGTCCAAATCAGAGTAACAAACCTGGATCCTAATGATAGATTTATTCTTATAACATCTTTAACTTCACATGCCAAGATGGGTTCTATAATGAGAAGTTCCTGATAACATAAAAATACTGTGAGGAAAAAAAATAAACAAGCTGTTGTTCTCTCCCTACCCAATACAGGGGACCAGATGTACAATAAGATCCCATGTTCCATAATTATTTGGCAAACAGAGAATACAAGACAATTAAAGAAATTTTCCATTTGCTACAATAACTACACTAAGAGGAAATAGGAGTGTAGTAAATGTTGTCTATTGAATGGCAGGTGGTGGATGAAAAAATAATAGTTTACCTTTGGTGGACAAAGAAATGGAAGTAAAGCAAAGTCTGAAAAACCCAAAAGGTCATTTTCAGCTCAATTTCTTTCACATAGGAAAGCAATGCTGGTAAAATTCAGAATTGGCTGTATTTCTCAAATATTTGTTCCTTTTTCTATCTCTTCTTAGGGGATGAACAGGGTAGGCCCTAGCAAAATGAGCCATGATTTTAATTGCATAGCCTTTCTCTCTAAGAAGGGAAGCCTGCGTGTATCCTGGATTACCCAGGCCAGACTCTGAGACTGCTTGTATCCACTTTTAGTGAGGTTTACATGTAAAATGGTTTTTACACAATATAACTGCATGGCAACTAGCCATGCTTTCTCTGTCACTCTATTTGAAGGATCTTGATAAACCTGCATCTCAGAATGACTGAACAAGAGGGCAAAGAATTCCTCCAGACACCATTCTCTCATCTGCTTCATACAGTGGACACCCCAGATGAGTCAGGAGATTATGCAACTACCCCCTTCCTTTACACTGCAGGACACCAGAGATCCAACTAAGATCACACGCCTTATGGTAAAAATAGCAACCAATATGTCCCATCTAGGGTTATTTCAAGTACCACATAGTGGGAGGTAAAGGAAAGAAACTGCAGCTTAGCAAGTCTAGCCCAGGGTCAAAAGTAAAGACTAAAAAGAACTGAGCAGATATTTTCTCCCGATCTCCTCACTCCAGCCAGGAACATATTAAGAGACACTCCTTTAAATGAATTCCTCCTTTACCCTAAAATGAACCAAATCTATCTGGCTTCCTAAAATATCTGCTGATGATTCTCATTTCAAAAGTTGATATGAGTGGCTGTCACATGGTATTATGGGTAGGTGCTCCCTTTGGTATGAGAACTGTTGTTTTGTTTCTCTTCTCAAAACATGGACAAGTTTAAAAGAGAATACTGTTACTTGAGAAAGGTAACTAAATTATTCTAACTTTTCTATGTAACTCACTGAAAACAGTTCCTGAGTAGAAAGCAGCAGAGACAGGTGAGGGGCACCAGCACTATTCAGGTCACTGATCCCTCTGTAATCATCTAGAAAAGTGGGTCTCTCCATACACACAAAAGTAAACACAAATACCTCCCCAAACATCTAGGTCTCCTTCACAGACATTAAGAATAGCATAGATACAGTTCTCAGGTGCTACCTTCTATGATCACAACTCCTGTGTAAAACAAGCCCTTACTACAAGGCATTGGGACCTCTTGCCCCTATCACACCTGATTCCAGTCAGATTCACTCAAGGAGCAGTTCTTTTTACAGATGGGGTTGAATAAGCAAAGACAGGCTAAACAAACTCAGATATGCCGTGATCAACAGCAGAATGACTTTCAGTGGGAAAAAGTAAGAATAATATCACACTTGTATTCTAACAAAAGTAATGAAAATGGAAAGGACTTTATTTATAACAATTTTTTTTCCTATGATTAAAAGGACACTAAATAATAATTGATTCCAAAGGTTTGGCTGCTATTAATACGTCCATGCTAATAACTCTAGATTCTAAAAGAAAATTTGGAGGGATTTAGGAAAGGATTAAGATAATAAAATTCATTATTTTTTTATATACAGATGGACTGAAAGATAAGAGTAAGCTGACAAACTAGAAAATATTCACCTTAAAGTGATTTCTATTATAAAAATCATTACATTCCTTAGTTTCTTATTTTCAGGCTTAAAAGTAATATGATGCAAAGATGAAAAGTTATTCTTCCATAATTTAAAGCAACATAACTACAAAATAGGGGCTCTTTTTCTATATCATCTATTGTGCTTCATAATCAACATAATTTCATGCCACATTCCTGGAACTGAGCATTTCACCTGGCTCATTACATGTGGGTAAATGTACCTTCCTTGGTCACAGTCAGGAAGAACACATTATTAGCCTAAGTGGAAACACGGTTTTCAGAAATCTGCATTAACTTATCTGTAACACAGGCACATACATCTGGATTTCTAGCATACTCAATATTAAGGAGTGCAGCAAGAGTTGCAGAACATAAACTTTAAGTTCAGAAATAAATTTCTGTGATAAAGCACAGGAAATTAAAATTAAGTGCTAAAGAAGGTAAAAGATGTGCCTGTGTGTGTCTGCAAATAAATATCCAAGTTACATTTGGTAAAATTCTGAGAAGCACTGCATAGTTCATGTAATGCATAACCTATATTTTGACTTGTAGTTTTTGCATTTCCTGGAAAGCAGTCTGCTTTTTAAGGACCTGGAACTTAAAAAAATTACTGTTAGAAAGCCAGAAAGTAAAAACATACACATGCGTATATTACAGTTTTTAAAATTTGAAATCATTGGCATCTCTATAATAGGCTACAACAACCTCAGAATCAGTATTAAAATAAATAAGCAAACCCACAATCAAAGAAAATTAATTAAAAAACACACAATGCCAAGGAAAATGTTCTACAAATTATCTTATTAAGAATCTAATCCTCAAATGATGTAATGACATAGAATATACATTCCTTCAAATATTTAAAATATTTTACGAACATATAACATTATGTATTATAATTGAATATTTCATATATGTCCTATGATTTTTATCACAGACCATACATATATGCTATCCAAGTATAAAAAATTCAATATAACATCATACATACAAAGTATAACTTTACTTGACCAAAAGGAAATGGTAAATATATTGTAGTATATATTTGTAATGTAATAGCAAATTAACATAATATAAATATAAAATAAAATATAGGTTCAAAAAATCGATCCTTACTATGGGTGATATACTCTGAGAACTGCAGCCACTTCTGCCTTGATATGGAGGCATGAAATTCTGGTACAGCTTCATGCCATACTGCAAAATAAATAAACAAAAACACAATGTTACAACTTTTACTTTACTACACTGGTAATTCAATTAAAATATTCTTTCATTAATCATATGTTATCAGTATAAAAAAATAATTTTATGATTTTCCTTCAAACAGACAAGTAAAGCAACCAAAATTTGACAGAAAATCTTTTAATGCCCTTCAACAATACATTTAAAAAAGATATGTTTTTTAATTTGTTTGTTTTACTGAGGCTCCCAAATTAAGGTCTTGCTCACTAGTATTACTTTATACTGGTATTACTTTATACTGAGACTTACGTTTCTACTTACATACTTACATAGTTTGCAGCAAAATCCTTTGGATTGGTACCTTGTCTCGTGAAAAGAAAGCTCACTTGGGAAAGGTGTCATGCTGTACATTCCAAAGATTTAAAAAACCTCACATATGTCCTAAGCAACACTGTAAAATTCACTCTCATTCTGATGATTGATGAATTAATTTGTCTCTTTGGTAAAACTATAAATTGGGGCCTATCTGGAAAATTCTTGGCTCTATATCATTCTTGGTTAAATATTCTTATAACCAAGAATAATTATTCTCATAATACTTTTGGGCTTCACATTCAGAAAACCAAAATACTGAGGAGTCCAGCTGATTTCAGAGTTTCAAAATACAATGTAGAAGATTAGAAATGTGGGGTCTTCACTTTTAGGAGGCAGCATCCTACAGACTGAGCCATCTGGCCATAATGGGAAAGTAGGAGGTCTGGATTCTAACGGGATTATTAGTTTGAGAAAAATTAAGACTGCTAACTGCCATGAGCAAACTTGTCCTGAAGGAATCCTCATCTGAATCTGGAAACTACTCCTTTAGATTTAAGCTATTTTGTTGAGGAGGGGGAGCAATTATATTGGCAGCTTTGAAATTTTTATGATTTTAAATTATTTATATTTATACATATTTATTTACATTTTGGCTACACTCCACAATTCTTTCCATTTCATGAAGATATAATGAACTTCATGTTAGGTCTCAGCAGCCCTGTACCATCTACTACTTCCACCTTTGTAATGTTGGCATTTGGCAGGGTGGTCATTGTGTTCTATCTCCTCAAGGCCCCAGCAGCACCTGAGCCAGCAGGTGCTGGGTCTCAAATGGGCCTGACAGTGGAAGTGTATATGGAAGGTGTGGAGGATGACTTTGAAGAAGAATGTGCTGCTGTTGATTCCATGTTGGCCCTGATGAACCATCCTTATCACCTGGAGGAGAATGACCATCTCCATGCCTGCCTCCAGGGGCTGCCAGAGTCCAAATGATAGGTAAGATGGCAATTCAGTGGCAGGTCTAAAAGGCCCCCCCTAAAGGTGCCAGCCTTTAGGTTCTTCAAAACCCCAATCAGGCCACAACACTGCTTCCGGGGTCAAGCTCTAGCCTAAGCACCACCACTTAGCTCAAGGTTTCCTGGTGGGTTTGCCTGCCCATGCCACTCTTCTGGCACCTCCCTTTGGCCCACCTGGGCCAGCCTCTATTGACCTGCATCCCCTCTGGCACCAGGTATGGGTCTGTGACCCACATATCTGTCTACACAACTTCTGAGCAACACCTACTCTGCCCAGTACTTGAGTGTCCACCTTAAATGGGATTCCTTCATGTACCCACACAGGTGCACAGACACACACACTCACAGACATGCATGAGCGCGCACACACACACACACACACACAAAGAGTACTGTATAGAAAATATTGAATGACACCATGAAATCAAATCTTACCCATACGATAAATTTTATATAAATAGTTCAACAGTGCTATTTCTCTACTAGTTCCATAAAACCAATTCTAGCAAAGTGGATATATTTGGTAATTAGGCAAATAAACAAAAAAATTGGGGGGAGGGGATCAAGAGAATCATTTTTTCAAGATTTTGCTTCTAACATGAATACAAACCCACACTCATTTAAAATTCTGTGTGCTGACTTCTTTATCCAATTATTTCCCAACTTTAAAAAATTATTTAATTCAAGGTTTGAAGGAAATTAATGGGACCTAACGAAATTCACTTTAAATCAACTCTAACCCTACAATAACTTTAAAAAGAAGACAGAAGAGCTTAATTCCTAGTCAAGTTCATTATGAAGTATAGATAATAACCTCAAACCAACACTTTAACAAGGAACATGAGGATTGGCCACCTTCTTCATTGAAAAACCTGCTACCTACTAATAAGATGGTTATCTTCCTAGATGTATTGTTCCTGACACCTGCAGTGTTAGGTAGGTACCTAGGTGCCATTGAAGACCTTTAGTAGGCATTTAACTCTTGTCAAGGGTAGTCATGGGCCAACTTTAACATTTCTCTGTCCTATGGAGGGGCAGATAAAAGAATGAAATACCACAACAGAGAAGCCATCTGAGTTCTAACTGAAGGGAGAGAATATGTAACTGGGACATTCTATGTGAGCAATCCACTTTTCTAAGTCTTTGATGTTCTACAATTCTATATGTAACTAGAATTTCTCCAAAGAGAGGCCGGATCTGTTAATATTCAAATGTAAGACAGACTGGTTTCTCATTGGCTACAGGTTAAAGGTACTCCTGGATGTTCGCCTCCTTTTCTGGCATCATCTGGAAAAGTTTTGTCATTGAAATAAACAAGGAACACTGATATGATAGGTAGAATAACCATCCCAGAAAGATGTCCACATCCTAATCCCTGGAACCTGTGAATATGTTAGGCTACATGGCAAAAGGAAACTGAGGTTGCTAGCCAGCTGACTGTGGGATGAGGATTATCATGGCTTCTCCACATGCACCCAATGCAATCACCAGGAACTTATAAGTGGAAGGGAAAGGCAGAAGGGACAGAGCTAGAGAGTTGGTAGCAAGAGAAGGACTTGGTGTGATACTACTGTCTTTGAAAATGGAGGAATAGCCACCAGCCAAGGTATATGTGTGGCCTCACAAGGCTGGAAAAAACAAGGGAAGTGGTTTCTCCCCTGAAGACTCCAAAGGGCAAACAGGCCTGCCAAGCCTTGACTGTGACCCATTCTGGACTTGAACTAAAAGAGTACAGGATAGCTGGGAGGAGTGTCACATGCCTACAATCCCAGTAACTAGGAAGGCTGAGACAGGAGGATCACAAGTTTGAGGCCAGCCTGAGCAACTTAGCAAAACGCTTGACCAAAATAAAACATAAAAATGTGGGGGTATAGCTCAGTGGTAGATTGCCAAGTTCATTCCCCAATACTGTCAAAAAGAAAAAAAAAAGAATATAGGATAATAAGTTTGTGTTATTTTAAGTCTCTAAATTGGGGGTAATTTACTATACCAGACTTGAAAGGGTCTTTGAGAATAATCAGATGAGGGGAAAAAGCAAGAAGTGAACAATCTTCCAGAAACTAAACATCCCCAAGATGGAAGAATTAAAGGAAATTTTTGGCATATTTCATTGATTCTTGCACTTGCATTTCAAAATACAATATTTGTCTCTTCAAAGATGGCACAAAGCCAGACGTTATGTGGAAAGTAAATGGTATCCATGACTCTGAGATGAAAATGATTCAGGAAAGCCAGACTTGGAACAGGAAGAAGTTTTACAGATATCTTGACTAATTTATTTCATTTATCACTTCATATATACATATACACATACACATATATCAATGTCTACATATTTAGACATATGTACATGTATATATAAGTAAGTCTGTGCATGCAAAAGTGAAATATGGCAAATTTCTAGCTAAGTCTAAATAAGTCTATAATAACTATTTAAATAAAAGTAAAACAAATGGCAAAAGTGATGTGAAAGTCATAATTATACTGTCATTATTTTTTTTATTTTTTGTAATATCACAAAGTGTATCCTTGTAAAATCAATGGAACCTGAGATTCTCTGAGATACTGCTTAATGGGTACATTTTGTGGTGATGAAAATGTTTTGGAATTAGATAGAAGTGATGGTTGCACACTTTGAATGCACTAAATGTCAATGAAATGTTCACATTAAAAATAGTTTGATTAATTTTTAATATCAGAATTTTACCTCAACTTAAAATTTTTAAAAAATAAAAAATAAAAATTCCCTCCAAAGCTAGTCTGATCACTTATCTGATTATGATTGTTCTATCCTTCTTTACCCTGATCTCTCTCTTACACAGGATGCTAGTAATGTTTTGAAGAGCTACCAAGTGGCAAATATGGAAATGGCAGCAGAAAAACTTCTAGGTCCAAAGTGGACCTAGTAAATACATAAGCTGAGAACTCGATTATGAAGTGAAGTGTACACTCTTCAGCCTAATGAAAGGGCAGAACCCAGGGATTCTACAAGACTCCATTTCTCTGATGTTAACTTCTAAATATATCAAAAAGCTAGTTTTAGGACACACTCACTGTTAATAATCTAAATCTTTATGTGGTAATAAGTGAATCATATATGTTATGCATAGAATATGAAATCTATAAGTTAATAAATTATATTAGTGATCAGGCATAAATTATAAAAAATATCTGGGTAAATGCTGAAACTTCTAATTTAAACAAAGGATTAAGAAAAATAGTAATTTGTATATTTTGTCAACTTTGGCAGTAAATGATACTAAATAAAGTACACAGACATACTCTTTGTATTTTACTTTTTCAAAAACAAAAAAAAATCATGATTTTTACCGAATTGTGATTATCAAAGTAGTGTCTTTATAAGGAAATGAGTGATTACTTTTATAACTGTAAAGTTGTGTAAATTTACTGGCATGTAAGTTTCAAAATAAATTAAATAAACGTGCTTTCAATACATTCTGAAAGAAATCAGTTCTATATCTCTTTTCTACATGTATCTGCCTTTAGAAGGTTCTTACTCATTTCCAAATGCTCATCAACAAATTATGCTTATGGAAGTTGTAATTTTCATTTAACACCCAAGTGGATGATTTAAAAATATGCTCATAGGAAAATCATACAATTTTTTTGATGTTCTACTAGAAGTAAGTTGTAATTATTAAGCTAGAATGTAATTTATAAAACACCTAAATGGAACATAAACCAATTGCATGAAACATATCCAGGCAGACACATTTTAAACACACTTCACACTGAATTGTAAGCAATGTTGTATAAACGTAGACTAAGTTGTATAATGAGAGACATCCATTCAGTTATACTGGCTATGGATATAATACTCTTGCAAAAATAAAAAAATAAAAATCAGAGAATTTCTAGAAATGGAATATTACTTCATAAACAAAAGATAAAATATTAGCCCATTCCACTTTACTCCGCAAATGTTTATCTTTTAGATTAAAAAATACATGCATTTGGTGGTGGCTATTTTTCTTCTTTCTCATGTAGCCACAAAGATTCATATTAGGATTCACTCTTCTTTGCATTTTCAACTACAGATATTTTCAAACTTTTATGGTACTCACAGCATTTAATAGAAATTCATGCCTCTAGTGAGATTACCTTAAGCAATCTAATCATGGTCACCCAGCACATCCTACCCTGCTCTTCTTCTGCACAGAGCATTTTCAGGTCTCGGGGCCCTCCTGCTTTGTTAGGCTAGAAGGGCCACAGCACATTGTTTATCGTTAATGCACATCTTGAAGGTAACACCTATTGAAATAAAAGCCACTAAAATTATCCTATATGTAAGAGAAAGCTGTCTCTTTATTAAAAGAAATTAAAAGAAACTCAAGCTTACCTAAAAGGCTGAGGCTTGCTTTATTGATCTATCAAAATATTAAGCAGAATCCATAGTTAGTTTGTGCTCCGTGTTTTTTTTTCTTTTTATTTGCCCACCAGTGACACATAAATATCACTAATTCCAAATTCACTGAAAAACTGCAAATGCCATGGTTCCTTAAAAAATACATAGGAGTGTTGAAATGGGTACATGTTTTGCAATATTTCTTTTTGTATGTTTATAATGTTAAATAATGTATTCCTTGGGCAAATATTACCTAAATACAATTTCAATATAATATGACAAAAAGAAAAGAAATAAAAAAAAACCTATGTCACTACACCCTTAAATAATCAGGAACTTGATACAATTTTATTAAAATTGACAAGCGACAATTTCTTTATAATGTAACACATGCATATGTGTGGGCATACACACACACATTCTATTTTAAACTCTCTATTCTCTTTATTCATCATTTCCAGGATTCAGAGAGAGAATATAGGAAACAATGACTTTTGAACACGTTTTCCTAATCCAGGTTTCAAATTATGGTATCTCCATAAAGGGAAGAAGGTTGGTTTGAGCTTCTGTAGCACTTAGGAAAAAGGTAAAGGGGACAATGTGTCCTGCTTCATTAGACTACAACCATGCCTCATAGTTGTGTACTATGCAATACACCACAGGAAACAACCAGAAGGGTTGTGTGACTATCTTGCTTTACAAGAAGGAAGCTCGTATGGCTGAGCTCAGGGAAATTATCTGGCAGTGGACTGTGTCTGATTTTCAAGGCAAAGTGGAAACATGAACAGCTATTTCTTCTCTGGGAAATCTCTGAGAGTTAGAGCTGGTCATGGGAAATTACTGGGTCATATTATTCTGTGATAGGTTAATAACTTGGAGAAGTACTTAATTCTGAGGTTCAATGTGCAATCAAAATTGGACAAAATGCATCTGTTCTCTAAAACTTTGCCATTAGCAGTATGGTCTCAGACCAGGAAAATCTTTATCCTCTAGGATTTTTTTGAAAATGCAAATTATCAGGCCCCACCCCAGACCTAGTGAATCAATATCTGCATTTTAACAAGATCTCACTGAACCCATATGCACTAAATTTTAGTAGCAGTGTGTGTGTGGGCATGTGCACACACACACACACAGAATAAGAGAGAAAATATTCAGCAATATTAGCAACTCCTATTAACACCCAATCTTTAGTACCAAAAAGAAAGAAAAAAAGGTGGAGGTGCAGGGAGAAAATTAAAGGTATAATCTATGTTGGACCTCAAAACCTTCAGCCTTGGATAAAGAGAAAGGAGTAAACTCGGGGTGGGTAAAAATGAACAACATATGTGGTACAGAAATAAGAGCATCCAGATATCCTCAAAGATATATAGAAACTACTTTGAAATAAAACTGAACAATTTTTAAACATATCATGATAAATCTTTAGAATACAAAAAATGTCACCACCTCCTGATATCAGGTAATAAAATCATAAATATAACAAAGTAAAAAGTCTGTTTTAATTTACAGCTAATAATCTTACATAACATATCACAGATACTTAATTTACCTTTGATGTTCCTTTAGTAGAAAAATATAAACCAGATCTTCTTAGAAGGATGTAAATTTTTTCCAGGACTTCTTTCCCTGTTTTTTTCCGCATGTAAGAAGCCATGGATTTCAGGATATGTGCTTGAACTTAGAAACATCTGAAAGAAAAATTAGACTCTCCCCTAATATTATGGAAACAATGATTTTGTAGCCTTTTACCAATCAAATGTAAGTATGAAAAACTAAACAATATCAATATCAAACATCAAAATTATAAACTAGTTGATTGTCTATTTGTAAAGCTGGACATCATTTATAGGGTGAAGTCCTATACTTCTCATCCTTTCCCATGTTTTTTTTTTTTTGAGTTGACAGGTTTACCTATTGATTTCCTTGTGTTATAACATAGAAGACCACAATCCTGACTTCAATTATTAAAGACAAGAAGTTGAGCCAACTTCACTTTGCTGATGAGAATATACAACCTCTTATCTTCCATAGTTCTGTCATGGGGCATTATGACAGGCTGGGTTTTCTCCAAAGAGGACTGCAATAATAAACATTATTAAAAGAAGTGACATAGGTTTTAGTAATGAAATAAATGTAAAGAGTAGGCATAATATTATCACTCATGATTTTTCCTTGGTGAGTATTATTTATATTATACGTCAAATTGCTGAGCAGCCATGCCTACTTCGATATCCATCATGCATCACAATCTCAGTATTCTAAACAAAACTTGTCATCTTCTAGTAGGTTTTTTCTTCTTTTAGATTCTCTGTCCCAATGACATAGTTATCAAAATAATTTTCTATAAAGCCCCTATGTGTCCTTGACACTTAACCTCGGACAATCATCTATCTCAAGTTCAAGAAATTCTACTACTAAATAATTTCCAAATCTATCTCTTCTATTTTAGTTGCTAGTGTTTTACTCCAGGACCTAATAAATGTTTTTTCAGAATCAGTGCAATAACATTTTAAAAGTAGTCTCTCCTCTTATTTTGTTTCACTTAATAAATGCTCCATATTGCAGCAAAACTAATCTTTCCAAACTAGAATGAGATTGTGCTTTACTGCTTCTTTACAAATCCAAGGTAATTTAAAATGCATTACCATCATTCATTTGGTTCTTCATGATCTGTAGACTGGCTATGTTTACTGTGTACCAATTTCCAGGACACTATAATCCACCCCACCCCAAAATATTACTTTCTGCCTAATGAATCTGATAAACTCTCACAGGTAAGTTTGTATTTTATTATACTTCAACCAAGTTTAAACAAAAATCTACTCTACAATCTTCTTCATCTTGTTTAGGATCATTATTCTTGTGATTTAAAAGGAAAATGATTTTATACATTTCACTTTTTGCATCTACAAAGTCAAATTGGTTTGATGCCTGCAGTTACAATGTAAATTGGCTTTCCATATTTTCATTCTTTCTAAATGAGCTGAGAAAAGCAAACATGGTGAACTTCTTAGAGAAAAAAAACACCTAGTTTTCATTTATCTAATGCAACCAATTTATTGTAAAATAATTTCAGGACAGAATTTCTTGATAATGAATTTTACCCTCAAAAGTCAATCACAAAAATACATCAGTGAAGGAAGCACCTGCCTATCAAGAAGCTGTTCTATATTTTCTTTCTATTATAACACATTTCTCTGAAAGAAACTTTTTAGCAACCCTAAATATTATTATTGCATACAATACCATCTCCATTAAGTTTATTATGAAGTACCATATGTTTTAGTTTGGTGTTTTAAAGCAAAGAGAAGAGTACTTTTTTTTTTAAAGTAATGTTTTTATAAAGTAAACTTATGAGCAATTAAATTTAATTTTGTATTTTATTTTCAAATATTGACAATTCTTGTTTCTCAAGAATTATATTTTTTTTTCCATTTTTAAAATAACCCAGGGAAAAAGTGTATGTAGTGGGGCTAAATACTTTACTCGGAGTATGTAAACACAACTCTAGAGTTCTTTTTTTTTTTTTTTTTTTTTTTTAGAAGTAACATTTTTATTTGTATGTTTAGATTATTATACGTGGTCCCAGAAAATAATATTTAGAAGAAATCTTGAGTAACATCATAAGTAAGCTTGAACTATTATATGAACAACTCAATAAAGAGACAGTGGCTATTGTCTGGGGCTCATGGGACATTTTCAAAGGTCAACCATGTGTTAAAGCACACATATGCCAAGCCAACTCAGAATCATTTCATACATGGCATCCTCTTAGTGTAATGTAATAATGTCATAAATCAATAGTAATATAGATTGTCAAATGATTTTGTCTATCTAAAAAAACCATTCCAAGTAACCCATAGGTTAAGGTGAAATCATGAGGAAGATTATGAGATATTTAGAGATGGACAGCAGAGGAGGCACCACAGGGCAGTAGTCATGCCACAGCCCCAGACAGTATGGATGGGATACTTAGAACCCCCAAGACAGCCATCAGGTAAGGAGGAAAAATCAAAAGAAAGAGGATTAACTTTTCAAGAGGAAAACCGAGAAATAGAGCAAGATAGTAAATGTGTGGTAGGGGCAGAAAGAATGACATTTAGAGGAAAATATCCATGAAAGAGAGCAACATTAACAATCAAAAACTCAGTGGGGTGTGGGAGGAAGCAATATTTTCAAAGTTTTTCTTTAAGAGAGGTCTTTATAGTATTGATTAAAGTATATATATATATATATATATATATATATATATATATATATACACACACACACACACACACATAAGTACATAAACACAGAGAGAAATAATTCATAAGTTTATGAAGTTGGAGCCCTACCTCACACCATATATAAAACAACTCAAAATAGGTTGCACCTAAAATGTAAGAGCTAAACACATAAAACTCTTAGAAAAACATAGGCATGAATTTTCCTGTGTTTGGAATAGAGAATGATTTCTTAGATCTGACATCAAAAACACAAGTGACAACAACAAAAAAGTAAATTGGACTTTATCCAAATGGAAAACTTGTGTACCATGAAGGACATCATCACAAAAGTGTACGGGGCTGGGACGTAGCTCAGTGGTACAGTGCTCACCTAGAAAGTGTGAGGCTCTGTGTTCAAAACCCATTACTGAAAATAAGAGAAAGAAAGAGAAAAATAACTGATAGCCATTGAATGGGGGGATATTTGTAAATTTTATATGATGGATTTATATCTTTAATGTATTAATATATAAAGAATTCTTGCAATGCAAAAATAAACGGGCAACCCAATTAAATATTGGGCAAAAAATCTGACAGATAATTCTCAAAAGAATTTATACAAATGATTATTAAATATAAAGAGAAGATCAGCATCATGAGTCATCTGGGAATTGCAAATCAAAGCTGCAATGAGATACTACTTCACATCTATTAAGGTGGCTGTCACCAAAACCAGATAATAAGTACAAGTGAGGATGTAAAGAAAGTTGACCCCATGCACTGCAGATGGGATTGTACAATGTTGCAACCTCTTTGGAAAAGAGTTTGGCAATTCCTCAAAGGATTAAAAATAGAGTTAAAATAGATACCATAGGGATTTATCCCAGAGAAATGAAAGCCCACTAAATTAAAACTGTTGCACCAACTTTCACAGCAGCATTATCCATAGTAGCAAAAATGTGGCAACAACTTGAATGTCCATCAACCTATGAATGGATACATAAATGCGGTCTATCCATATAATGGAACATTCATTTTTTTTCCTTTAATTTTTATTGTTGGTTTTTCAAAACATTACATAGTTCTTGATATATCATATTTCACACTTTGATTCAAGTGGGTTATGAACTCCCATTTTTACCCCGTATACAGATTGCAGCATCACATCGGTTACACATCCACTGTTTTACATATTACTATACTAGTGTCTGTTGTATTCTGCTGCCTTTCCTATCCTCTACTATCCCCCATCCCCTCCCCTCTTCTCTTTCTACCCCATCTACTACAATTCATTTCTACGCCTTGTTTATTTTTCCCCTTTCCCCTCACTTCCTTTTGTATGTAATTTTGTATAACCATGAGGGTCTCCTTCCATTTCCATGCAATTTCCCTTCTCTCTCCTTTTCCCTCCCACCTCTCATCCCTGTTTAATGTTAATCTTCTTCTAATGCTCTTCCTCCCAACTCTGTTCTTAGTTACTCTCCTTATACCAAAGAAAACATTTGTCATTTGTTTTTTTAGGGATTGGCTAGCTTCACTTAGCATAATCTGCTCTAATGTCATCCATTTCCCTGCAAATTCTATGATTTTGTTCATTTTTTAATGCAGAGTAATACTCCATTGTGTATAAATGCCACATTTTTTTTATCCATTCGTCTATTGAAGGGCATCTAGGTTGGTTCCACAGTCTTGCTATTGTGAATTGTGCTGCTATGAACATCAATGTAGCAGTGTCCCTGTAGCATGCTCTTTTTAGGTCTTTAGGGAATAGACCGAGAAGGGGAATAGCTGGGTCAAATGGTGGTTCCATTCCCAGCTTTCCAAGAAATCTCCATACTGCTTTCCAAATTGGCTGCACCAATTTGCAGTCCCACCAGCAATGTACAAGTGTACCCTTTTCCCCACATCCTCGCCAGCACTTGTTGTTTGACTTCATAATGGCTGCCAATCTTACTGGAGTGAGATGGTATCTTAGGGTGGTTTTGATTTGCATTTCTCTGACTGCTAGAGATGGTGAGCATTTTTTCATGTACTTATTGATTGATTGTATGTCCTCCTCTGAGAAATGTCTGTTCAGGTCCTTGGCCCATTTGTTGACTGGGTTATTTGTTTTCTTATTGTTTAGTTTTTTGAGTTCTTTGTATACTCTAGATATTAGGGCTCTATCTGAAGTGTGAGGAGTAAAGATTTGTTCCCAGGATGTAGGCTCCCTATTTACCTCTCTTATTGTTTCTTTTGCTGAGAAAAAACTTTTTAGTTTGAGTAAGTCCAATTTGTTGATTCTACTTATTAACTCTTGTGCTATGGGTGTCCTATAGAGGAATTTGGAGCCCGACCCCACAATATGTAGATCTTAGCCAACTTTTTCTTGTATCAGACACCGTGTCTCTGATTTGATATCAAGCTCCTTGATCCATTTTGAGTTAACTTTTGTGCATGGTGAGGGAAAGGGATTCAGTTTCATTTTTTGCATATGGATTTCCAGTTTTCCTAGCCCCATTTGTTGAAGATGCTATCCTTCCTCCATTTCATGCTTTTAGCCTCTTTATCAAATATAAGATAGTTGTAGTTTTGTGGATTGCTTTCTGTGTCCTCTATTCTGTACCATTGGTCCACCCACCTGTTTTGGTACCAGTACCATGCTGTTTTTGTTACTATTGCTCTGTAGTATACTTTGATGTCTGGTATCGCTATACCGCCTGATTCACACTTCCTGCTTAGAGTTGTTTTTGCTATTCTGGGTCTTTTATTTTTCCATATGAATTTCATGATTGCTTTCTCAAATTCTACAAGAAATGCCGTTGGTATTTTGATTGGCATTGCATTGAACCTATAGAGAACTTTTGGTAATATCGCCATTTTGATGATGTTAGTTCTGCCTATCCATGAACAGGGTATATTTTTCCATCTTCTAAGATCTTCTTCTATTTCTCTCTTTAGGGTTCTGTAGTTTTCATTGTATAAGTCTTTCACCTCTTTTGTTAGGTTGATTCCCAAGTATTTTATTTTCTTTGAGGATATTTTGAATGGAGTGGTTGTCCTCATTTCCATTTCAGAGGATTTGTCGCTGATATACAGGAATGCCTTTGATTTATGCATGTTGATTTTATATCCTGCTACTTTGCTGAATTCATTTAGTAGCTCTAATAGTTTCTTTGTAGACCCTTTTGGGTCTGCTAGGTATATAATCATGTTATCTGCAAATAGTGATAATTTAAGTTCTTCTTTTCCTATTTTTATGCCTTTAATTTCTTTCGTCTGTCTAATTGCTCTGACCAGTGTTTTGAGATCTATGTTGAACAGAAGTGGTGAGAGAGGGCATCCCTGTCTTGTTCCAGATTTTAGAGGGAATTTCTTCAATTTTTCGCCATCAGAAAGATGCTAGCCTCAGGCTTAGCGTAGATTGCTTTTACAATATTGAGGTATGTTCCTGTTATCCCTAGTTTTTCTAGAGTTTTGAACATAAAGGGATGCTGTACTTTGTCAAGTGCTTTTTCTGCATCTATCGAGATGATCATATGGTTCTTATCTTTAAGTCTATTGGTGTGGTGAATAACATTTATTGATTTCTGTATACTGAACCAGCCTTGCATCCCAGGGATGAATCCTACTTGATCATGGTGCACAATTTTTTTGATATGTTTTTGTATCCGATTCACCAGAATTTTATTGAAGATTTTTGCATCTAGGTTCATTAGAGATATTGGTCTGTAGTTTTCTTTCTTTGAAGTGTCTTTGTCTGGTTTAGGAATCAGGGTGATGTTGGCCTCGTAGAATGAATTTGGAAGTTCTCCCTCTTTTTCTATTTCCTGAAATGGCTTGAAAAGTATTGGTATTAGTTCCTCTTTAAAGGTTTTGTAAAACTCTGCTGTATACCCATCCGGTCCTGGGCTTTTCTTGCTTGGTAGTCTTTTGATGATTTCTTCTATTTCCTCAATTGATATTGGTCTGTTTACGTTGTCTATATCCTCCTGACTCAATCTGGGCAGATCATATGACTTAAGAAATTTATTGATGTCTTCACTGTCTTCTATTTTATAGGAGTATGAGGATTCAAAATAATTTCTGATTATCTTCTGTATTTCTGAAGTGTCTGTTGTGATATTGCCTTTTTCATCCCATATGCTAGTAATTTGAGTTCTCTCTCTTCTTCTCTTCATTAGTATGGCTAAGGGTCTGTCGATCTTATTTATTTTTTCAAAGAACCAACTTTTAGTTTTGTCAATTTTTTCAATTGTTTCTTTTGTTTCGATTTCATTAATTTCAGCCCTGATTTTAATTATTTCATGCCTTCTACTTCTTTTGCTGTTGTTTTGCTCTTCTTTTTCTAGGATTTTGAGATGAAGTATGAGGTCATTTATTTGTTGGTTTTTTTTCTTTTTTTAAGGAATGAACTCCAAGCAATGAATTTTACTCTTAGAACTGCTTTCAATGTGTCCCATAGATTCTGATATGTTGTATCTGTGTTTTCATTTATCTCTAAGAATTTTTTAATTTCCTCCTTGATGTCTTCTATAACCCATTGATCATTCAGTAACCTATTGTTCATTCTCCAAGTGATGCATGATTTTTCCTTCCTTCTTTTATCGTTGATTTTCAGTTTCATTCCATTATGATCAGATAAGATGCATGGTATTATCTCTACTCCTTTATACTGTCTAAGAGTTGCCCTGTGATATAATATATGATCTTTTTTTGAGAAGGATCCATGTGCTGCTGAGAAAAATGTGTAACTGCTTGATGTTGGGTGGCATATTCTATATATGTCAATTAAGTCTAGGTTATTAATTGTTGTATTGAGTTCTATAGTTTCTTTATTCAACTTTTGTGTGGAAGATCTGTCCAGTCGTGAGAGAGGTGTGTTGAAGTCTCTCATAATTATTGTATGGTGGTCTATTAGACTCTTTAACTTGAGAAAGGTTTGTTTGCTGAACATAGCTGCACCATTGTTTGGAGCATATATATTTATGATTGTTATGTCTTGTTGGTGTATGGTTCCCTTGAGCAGTATGTTCCCTTTTTGTCCCTTTTGATTAACTTTGGCTTGAAATCTATTTTATTTGATATGAGTATGGACACTCCTGCTTGTTTCCGAAGTCCATATGAGTGATATGATTTTTCCCAACCTTTCACCTTCAGCCTATGTATGTCTTTTCCTATCAAGTGTGTCTCCTGTAGGCAGCATATTGTTGGGTCATTTTGTGATCCATTCTACTAGCCTGTGTCTCTTAATTGGTGAGTTTAAGCCTTTAACATTTAGGGTTATCATTGATATATGGATTGTTCTTCCAGCCATATTTGTTTATTTATGTTACTTAACATGGTTTGTTTTTCCTCTTTGATCATTTTTCCCCCTTTACTGTACTACCTCCCACTGTTGGTTTTCATTGTTATTTTCCATTTCCTCTTCCTGTAGTGTTTTGCTGAGGATGTTTTGAAGAGATGGTTTTCTAGGTGCAAATTCTTTTAACTTTTGTTTATCGTGCAAGGTTTTAATTTCATCTTCCATCCTGAAGCTTAATTTCACTGGATACACAATTCTTGGTTGGAACCCATTTTCTTTCAGCGTTTGAAATATGTTATTCCAGGATCTTCTAGCTTTCAGAGTCTGTGTGGAAAGATAAGCTGTTATCCTGATTGGTTTACCCCTAAATGTAATCTTCTTCCTTTCTCTTGTAGCTTTTAAAATTCTCTCCTTATTCTGTATGTTGGGCATCTTCATTATAATGTGTCTAGGTGTGGATCTCTTATGATTTTGCTGATTCAGCGTCCTGTAGGCTTCTAGGATTTGGGATTCTGTCTCATTCTTCAAGTCTGGGAAGTTTTCTCATATTATTTCATTGAACAGATTGCTCATTCCTTTGGTTTGGACCTCTATACCTTCCTGTATCCCAATGACTCTTAAGTTTGGTCTCTTTATGTTATCCCATATTTCTTGGATGTTCTTCTCATGGTTTCTTAACAGTCTTGCTGAGCTGTCTATGTTCTTTTCCAGTTGAAATACTTTGTCTTCATTGTCTGATGTTCTATCTTCTCAGTGTTCTACTCTGCTGGTAATATTCTCAATTGAGTTTTTAAGTTGGTTTATTGCTTCCTGCATTTCTAGGATTTCTGTTTGTTTGTTTTTTATAACCTCTATCTCCCTGTATAGTTGATCTTTTGCTTCTTGGATTTGTTTATTTAATTCATTGTTGAAGTGATCTTTCATTGTCTTATTTTGTTGTCTAATGTCTTCTTTGAGACTCCAGATCATCTGAAGCATGTATATCCTGAATTCTTTACTGACATTCTATCTGCTGCAGATATTACCTCTTCTAACGTTGAGTTGACCTGCATTGCTTGTGGTCCTTTCTTTCCTTGTCTTTTCACACTGCTTGCATTTCTTTCTGCTTGGTGAAACTGTTGTGTTATTGAATTTTCCCCCTATATATTTATATTGCTCTTGTATAGTTGCAAAGTCTCCCTCGCAGGTGTGGGCAGCTGCTCTGCCCCTCCTCCAATTGGGGCAATGTGCCTACCACGCCGGCAGGCCACTGGGCCTGTTCTGCCAGTCGGTAGCAGGTCCGCCTACCTTGCAGGTGCAGGCGGTGGCTCTGCCCCTCCACGGGCCACTGGGCCTGTTCTGCTGGTCTGTCGTAGGTCTGCCTACCTTGCAGGCATGGTCCGCGGCTCTGCCCCTCCCCCAACCAGGGAGATGTGTCTACCACGCTGGTGGGCTGCTGGGCCTGTGCTGTTGGTGGGTCACATGTCCGCCTAACTTGCAGGCGTGGGCAGCGGTTCAGCGGTTCTGCCCCTCCGCGGTCCACTGGGCCTGTTTTGTTGGTGGTCGCAGGTCCGCCTTCCTTGCAGGCACGGGCGGTGGCTCTGCCCCTCCATGGGCCACTGGGCCTGTTCTGCCGGTCCATCGCAGGTCCGCCTACCTTATAGGCACGGGCAGCAGCTCTGTCCCTCCCCCAACCAGGGCAATGTGTCTACCACGCTGGCGGGCCGATGGGCCTGTCCTTCTTGTGGGTCGCAGGTCTGCCTATCTTGCAGGCGTGGGCAGTGGCTCTTCCCCTCCGCGGATTGCTGGGCCTGCTCTGCAGGTGAGTCACAGGTATGCCTATCTTGCACGTGCGGGCAGAGGCTCTGCCCCTCCTTGGGTTGCTGGGCCTGTTCTGCAGGTAGGTCGCAGGTCTGCCTACTTTGCAGGCGCGGGCGGCGGCTCTGCCCCCTGTGGGCCGCTGGGCCTGTTTTGTCGGTGGTCGCAGGTCTGTCTCTCTACAGTTCTTTTAAAGTCTATCTTCTTTAATATAAATTCATTAGTCTTTTAATTCAATCAAATTTCAAAGATGTCAGAGCATAATTTTAATCAAACTGCATGCAAATTGAACTGAACTTCCCATTGAATCCCAAGAACTACCAACTAAAATTACTCATCTGGTTAAAAGCTGAGCTCAGTGTCCAGCACGTGGAAAGCATTTACTGAATGATGAATACAACCATTATTAGTACGTGCAACTTGGCAACCACTACCACTGCTACTTGATGACCAAGGAAGAAGATAAGAAAAAGGAGAGAAAATATTAAGAAAAGGGAGGAAACAGTGATGGCAGAAAATAAAAGAAAGAAAAAAAAATGTAAGAAGCAGGGTGAGGAACAAGAAGGA
The DNA here is from genome assembly GCF_047511675.1 of Marmota flaviventris. Taxonomy (NCBI): domain Eukaryota; kingdom Metazoa; phylum Chordata; class Mammalia; order Rodentia; family Sciuridae; genus Marmota; species Marmota flaviventris. Next base: position 120,491,956 of record NC_092508.1, read on the forward strand.
AAAGGGAATCAGGGATAGTAAAAGGGGACAAGAAGAGAGGAGACAATAAGTAGTACAGTCAGTGTTTCTTGAGACAAGTTGTTTTGGGGATGAGGAGAATTTACAAAATTTAAAGTGGAATTTGAGTAAGTATTAATTTTTCTCCAGTATTTGCTTTTTTGGCAGTACCAACACAAGATAATGTGCTCACGTTAATGTACTTCATCAAACATATATTTTCCATTAATTGCTGTATTTGTTTTAGCCAAATCAATATGGGGTTTTGGGTGACTCAGTGGTAGAGCATGTGCCTAAGCATGCACAGGCTCTGGGTTCAAGCTCAAGCACCATAAAAATAAAAGATGCTTTGGTAAACTAAAATGATGTTTGGAGGTTACTTAGGCTATAAACTAAGTAACAATTACCAGTATTCAATTTTGTACATGAAAGAACAAAAATTTTGATGAGACTTCAAAACTCTTTCCAAATACTGCCTATTAATTGCATGTTTGAAATTTGTGACTTATTTAAAAATTGCATTTAAAAAATTTTGCTTGGTATTTTCACACTATATGAAGTGTCCTTTCAAAGGAATTTTATAAGGTCATCTTTCAGAACGTATATTTTCATTGTACATGGAAATTTTTTCATTGTAAAATAAGCAGATTTTAAACTGTACAATATTATCTAGGTATAAAAAAACTATATATGCCATCACAGAATACAGAAAATGAATAAAAAAAAAATGACTTAAATGAAGAACATGAAGTATAGTAAAGGTATCAAACTTTATATATATATATATATATATATATATATATATATATATATATATCCCTTATATAATTAATACATTCTGAATATAGATACAAGTTCAACATGCACACACATCTGTATATATTCCCCCAAGATAGCAGGTGTTCAACAAGATGTCCAACTTGTATAGGTTACTGCCTCAAAAAATGATGCCAAGAATCCACAGGATTAGAAAAATGGACTACAGGATCTAAAACAACAACAACACTAACAAGTATATTTTAAACTGCTCTGTTGAGGGAGTGAGTGGCCAGCTTAGGGCAGAGAAGAGCTAGAGGCAACACAGGAAGATCAGTTCCAATTCTTCTTTAGCTCTCCCCAACCCATTTCCCACCTCTTTGCCTTTGGACTGTTATTGCCTATCCTTTTGCCCTCACACCATTGCTGTGGGGATCTTCTTGGGCAAGAGTTCTTCTGTGTAAAGTTAAAGTAGGTGGAGGCTGACATGCTTTGTGCATTCAGTCGTTTACTTCTCTAATCTAACTCCCAGTGTTTGTAGATTGCAACCTGGCAAAACTGTCCTCTATCTACATTCCAACATAAAAAAAGAACTTGGGGTGCCATCTTGACCACAGTTATTTTCTGCTGGGCTATTTCAAAATCAAGTGATAGCTGTCTTATGATGCACTGCATGGGTCTTTCTGTCAAAAAGTCCATGTCCCATGCCATGTCCCACACACAAGATTCTTCAGCTTTGTTACAGAGATAAACACTATGTTCTGGCCTTTGGTTCTTCTCCAAAACCAAAGAACCAATAAAGGTAGTGGAATAATTTTAAATAAATATAATAAACTATGATGCACGAATATATAAATGTAAGAAAAGAGAAAGATTACTCATGTCACCAGAAGTAAGTAATATTCTGGGCATCATAGAGATGGTAAAGACATGAGGTTTACTAATGCTCTTCTTTTCTAAGAGGGAAGATACAGCCACTGATATATTAGGGAAACAGAAGTATTGTTTGTGTCTCTAAAGAGAAACAGAAATAAAATTATTGCATAAAACTTTAAACACCAGAAGAAAATGTTATAGAAGTTAATTAAAAGAGCACAGCAAGTACAAGAAATAGAAAGAACATTAAATAATATGGCAGAATAAAAACCTAGTTAGAAATTAAAACAAATGAAGATGGATTAAAGTAACCAAATAAAAGACAAGGATCCATAAATTCCACAAAGGAAAATAAAATCCAACAATGTGTTTTCTTCAAGAAATTGAAGACTTGGAAATGCTGAAAAGGACTAAAAACATATGCCTGATAGATATAAATCAAGGGAAAGCTTGAACAAAAGTCTTATGTTCTCACAAGCAAGCAAAAGAATTTGCTTTGGATGTTTCAGAGCTTTATGTGAGTTTACAGGTGATTTGTATAAATGGTCCTGATCCAATCTAAGTGAAAAAGCAATAATCCAAGAAAAGGGTGGCTAGTGGGGGCGGGGAGAGGAAAAAATAAAAGAGGAAAAAAAACATGTGAAATAAAGAATTTATAATCAACATTCTGCCATCAGTACAGATGTAATAGTAGGCCAATCCTGCTTTCTAAGAGTAATTCTAATTATAAAGAACCATCTGCCTTGTGGATCTCTCATCTTCAGATTTTATGACGTCAATAATGAAATATGTTTTAAATAATTGTATTTAAATCTATCCAGTGTATTTAAGAGAAAATAGAAAGGGGAGTTTTTCCTTTCAGCTTGCTAAGTGATGTTCATTAATAAAACATGTTATATGGAATGTAATGAAAGAGATCGGATAGAGATAGTGCCATTGGGGAAGAAAGAAGTTGATGTGACATTGTGGACTACTCTCCTTACAGATCCTGTTGATATTACCTTTCCAGGCAGGAATTATACTGTTCAATGATTTATCATAATGATATAAGTTGAAAAGGGAGATTTTAGAACAAAAATCAAAATTGTTGATCAGTAAAAGAAAAATGCCTTGAAAAATGAGAGTGGACATACAGTTAATCTTTATACTTGTTTTTTTAACTACAGAGAAATGAAATACTTCCTCTTAGCATGAATTCAAAAGAAATCACTGATGAAAATAAATGTCATGTTTAGCCATTGTGCTTATTTTTTCTTCTGATTAATCATGCCACTTGAGAGTAAATATAGTATTTTGAATATACTAGCATGCATTAAGGAGGTCCTTTCCCTGAGAAATATTTTAGTGTTAGGGGGAATTTGTAGCATGCAGCTGATGTGTTTAAATCCATGACCTGTCTTTATCAAAGTGACTATTTTTAAGAATGTATTTCTATTCACTAATATTTTAAAACTTTGTAAAAAACCTTCAAAGATTATATATGTGTATAATACATAACACCAGAATTATATAATGGTAGTATTTTGTTCTGAAAATAAAATTTTAAATAAACAATGAAGCAAGAATCAGAGAGGAAGATAGGCAAGGGTTAGATCAAGAGAATGGTGGGATTGAAATGTTAATGCCTTCAGAGCCCTTTCTCCACCCATATCAAGAATAACCCTGCACCTGTTCCAACCTGTTGCTAAGATAACCTGTCCCAGAGATTGTCCCTTCCTATAGGGAGTTGTTAATTGCCTTCCGGCCCTGATGGCTCCAACTTGGCCAATCCATCCCATCTACTGCTCACATTTTGGCCATCACACTGAGCAGCTCCTGGGCCTAGTCACATAAGCAGGAAGGAGAGAGATAAGGGGAAGAGAGCAGGAGAAAAAAGGAAGCCTAAGTCCAATAAAAAAAGGCAGAATGGCCCCACTTCTAGAAACACCATCTATGCCCCCCTTCTCCCTCCTCAGAGAAGTCTATGCTATCCCTTGTTAAGTAAAACCTGCTTTATATGCTTGCCTTAGTGTGAATTTTCTAATGTTCTACTTCAACATATGAGGGAGCAGAACTTGTCACTGGGAACCAGCAGTATCAACAACATAAAATAGAATTATTTTTTAGAAGACTTGAAACTGTAATTAACTGTTTGATTAATCATTTACAAATATCCTTTATCTAAAAATAAACTTTAATCTGAGTATGTTACATCTATATTTTTAAATATATTTTAAGTTTCCTCAACTTAGCATATTTCCTCACTTTAACATATTTATATCCTCCCCCTTTTTTCTTTTTCTGTTTCAATTTCAAAATAGATTATATGATGTGGTAAAATGGTTTGTACATGGTAAGGGTTTCCCCCAGATATCCATCAGGATATTATTATTAATTTATTATATAAAGCAATTATGTTAATTTAAGTGCCTTATTTATGATGATGATATATGTATACCAAGAAGATATAAATAACCACATTTTTACAGTGTTTTAACAACTTTCTTATAATCTCTGTCAACATTACCCTAGCTAGTACACCTCAACATTGATTTACATTACTTTTCTAAGGTTCAGTTTTCCTCATAAAATTGGGTTTGTGGCATATTATTTCCCCAATAAGAAGCTTTCAAGTACATGTAAGGAGAAAAATCCTACTAGATTGTACACAGACTGTCTAAAGAGGCCCTCAGCATTGTCCTGCCCATCTCCAGAGTCTGTCAATATATCAAGATATCACTCTGAAGCTTATCTTATGTTTTATGGTACAGATCACCCTTAAGTAGGAAAGTGATCTAGAAGACCTAACCAGTCACATAAGCCCTTCAAAGCAGAGTCCCTTCTCTGGCTGGGACATAAATAAGAGATACTTGAAGCATAGGAACTGATCACTGAGGGCACTCTGAGAACTGAAGAAGCCAAACAAGAAGGAAAGGAGGAGGACTTCAATCCATGAAACAGGTCTCCAGTTGACAACCATCAAGAGCATTGGAACCACAAATATGCAACCCCAAAGAAGTGAATTTTACAGTAGTGAGAAAAGTTACAAGGGGTTCTTGGGTGTTAACTTCAGACTTGTGAGAATGATTGTTTTAAAAGATTTTTTTCTTTATTAAGTCATCAAGTTCATAGTGATTTGGGTCACAGGGATAGAGAACAAATACATACACAAAGGCAGCAGAGTCAGAGAAAGACTTCTTGAGAAAGAAATAACTAACCATAATCCCAAAGTTCAGAAGAAATGTATACATGGTAAAAGAAAGGGAAGTGAGAAGGGCAGAATGAAGATTCCCAGAGGCATGAGTTTAGGGTTTAAGTAGTATTTTGATACAGGGGTGTAGAGATGCGTGCAAAGAGAAAAAAAAAATAACAGAGTCACAAAAGTCAGTTATTCTGTAGTAATAAATTCATTGTTATTCAGAAAGTTATGGTACATTAATTGTGAACTCTAATCCATTAGAAAGTATGCTGGGATTTAAATACATGCACCTTAGTCCTGATATAGTACTAAGAACAGCCCAATGGAATAGAGAGTAGAGACAGATCAAAGGCTATTTTAACAATCCACATAAGAAAGAATTAGAATTTCAACTAATGAATTTGAATTTGAAAGCTACCCAGAAGATAAATAGAGTATGGAGAGGAAAACTAGGGAGGAAAGAGTGAAGGATTATTCCACTTCTGGCGGGTTTACTAAGGAACTGGAAGTACTCCTCACTGCTGTTCAGAGTTACAAATTTCAGGTAGAACTTTAGGATGAGAAATCTATGCATTCCATTTTAATGACATTTATGGAATTCAGCTGAGCTATGTATCAGTTAATTATTTTTAAATGAGAAAAAAATCCAGCTAAAGAAATTTAATAGGCATTGACTACATGGGTATAACATTGGAAGAAAAGGAGGTTTGGTCATCAAATGGATATTTGAGAATTACCAGCATGTTGATATAGTAGAAAACCAAAAAGATTTAAGAACCCTGAGCATATGGGTATAGTAAAAAGTAAAAATGAAGTAACTATGAAGTAAAATAAAATGAACAGATGAAGAATAAGGAAAAGACACTGTCACAATGGCTTAGAGAGGAAGTAACTTAAATGATTTTAGATGTAATAGAAGTAAAATAAAAATAATATTTTTCATTGGATTTACCAAAAAAAGTAAGTCTTTGTGGATTATAACAAAACAGTCTCAGATGGTATGTGGGGGTCAAAATCTCAATTAGAGAGAGCTAACAAATTAACTGCAAAGTGAAGTAGTAAATTCCCAGCTACACAATTATCAGAATGCAAACTTCTTTCAAGAAACTTGTGAATAGTACAATGAAGATGAGTAACTGACTTAGTCTATTTTTGTGTTGCTATAACAACATACCCGATAGTAGATACTTCATAGAAAAAGAGGATTATATATCTCAGCTCTGGAGGTGGAGGATCATATTGTCAGCATCTATTCTCTTCTGGTAATGGCCTCATTGTGGATGTCATCACAATGGTGTGGAACAGACAAATCACATGGCAAGATAGCCAGTGGAAGATGGTAGGACCTAGGCTTTCTTTCTATATAACTATCAGCTCTCATGGGAACTAATTCACTTCTATGAGATTTGTCCCACTTCCAGAGATAGCATTATTCCATTCATGAGGACTCAGTCCCTATGATTTAGTTACCTTCCATGGTCCCACTTCTCAAAGATTCTTAATATTGCCATACCAGGAGCCAAAATTTTAGCCCATTAATCTTTACGGGAACATAATATTCATACAAATACAACAGATGATAGAATTGAGATGGTGATAATGATGAAGATGAACATGTGTGTGTAATTTGTTATATATATATATAACAAATTACACACACATGTTCACATGTATATATATATATATATATATATATATATATATATATACATATATATAATTACATGAAAATTATATAATTATATATAAATCACATATATGTATATATATATATATATATATATATATATATATATATATATATATATATATATATAATTTAGACATGTGATTTTTTAAGTAATTGATAAATGGGCTAAGAGAGATAAAGGGTGGGAAGAAGAGAGTAGATAAAGATGACCATAAGTTTGTCATTTTTAAAGCTCTCCCAAGAATTTATTGTTATTTTTTAACATGTGGTGGCACTAGTAATGAAGAGATTTACTAGCAAGTACAATTAAACAGTTTTTAAAAGTCCTTTACATTATAAAATACCCCTCTCTACATATTTTGTTGTTACTTGTGACTTGATTCCTGAACAGCTGACTACTTAATTCCATATCTGCTGTGATATTTTCATCTTCACATCACACATACCTAATCATTCAAATGAACTATAGAAGTTACAGTTTAAACCTTGATTAATGCAGTTATGAGAGCAGCCACCACACAGGAAGTATCACTTCATTCAACCATCTTGAGTGCTCATCAAAATTTATAGATAAGTCAATCTCATCAATGTCAAGGTCACTTTTTTTCTCTAATCAGTACATGATGTAGTTCATGGAGACATGCAATTCTCTAAATTAATTTTCACACATGATTAGCTTGCAGTGAGAGAAGTATCACCCCCAGACCCTGCTACCCATACTTATTCTCCATTCTATCTGAGCTCTGCAAGTAAAACAACCTTAAAGACTGAAAATTAAGGGACTATATATACCACAGACACCCAGCATTTTATTGTCTAAATATTGAAAGCAAGCTTTAAGTATATAATAATTAAATTATTATTGTTTAGTGATAATAAATTTATTTAATGAAATACTATGTATTTTTTAAATGAATGTAAAGTTAACATGTAAGTGGAGAATACACTCTTGTTAATGGAATTTTTTTAAAAATGTGCTATTACAAAAAAAAATTCTGCAGAATTATAATTTTGTTAGAAGTGTAGTTTTATATGTGAATTACTTTTCTTTTAAATTTTAAAGTTCACTTACATGCATATAAAATTAAATGCTCTATGTTCTAGAAAAAAAAATCTATAGGAAATAAAATATTTATCCAAAGACATTTAGTAATCGTGTAACAAATTGAATCTATGGTAGGCATGACTGAGTTTCAGAGTAATATCATATTTGAAAGAAAATATTCCAGGTCCTCCCCCCATAATTTCACAACAATCAGAGATTTTCATAATTATATCTTGAACATCATCAATAGAACATATTCAAAAACGTAATTTTTACTAAAATCTACCCCTTTTTCTTTATAATTTTCCCAGATTCATTCAGAAGTTCTTTCAAGTGCCCTGCAGACTTAAGAACCACTGGTCTTTCTATATGCCCAGCTTGCCTTCTGAATCTGCATCAGATAAGCTCTCAGAATATATCTGACAGAGAAGAACCCTCCAATTAAAGAGCAGGGATGAAAAGGACAAACATCGATCTTTGTTTATGTTTTTTTTAAATGAATAGGGAAGAGGTATAGTTTAAAAACAATTTCACATAAACATTCCTACCTCCATAAAACTATGACTTTTTATTACATAACAAACACGGATTGAAAGGGCTAAATTGGAAGCACCTGCAGTTGATGCTTTGACATTTGGGGTCTTCCTGAAACCCTAGGGACTTTCTTCCACTTCCAAACTTTGCTAATCACTAGAGATGGCAATGTGGGCCTGAGTAGACTTTTGAAACATGAGCCAGCTCATGCCCCAACAGCCTGCTTTACAGAGATCTCATTCCCTGTGTCATCATCCACCTGTGCTAATGCCCTCAGGAGCAGATATCAGATAATAAGGAACAGCCCTTTGCCTCAAGTCCCACTGAATTAATTAAGCCAGACAATCCTAAACCTCACTACCCCACCCCAATTCTTCCTAATCATAGAAACCACACCAAGAGCTCTTGCCCACATTTCCTCTCCCTTCTGTGTTTTTTTTCTTCTGTGCTTTTGACTGATGCCAGTGCTCCTAGCCCCTATGTGGCACTCATGTCATGGTGTGGAAACAGAACTGGAAACAGAACATAAGAAGCTACCTCTTCAGTGGCAGCTTCCACTGAGCTGTTGGCCCTGCCATACCTAAATAATAATGAAGACTATGTTTTAAAACACACACACATTTTATTTCTTGGAGATTTGAAATTGGACTTTGCAGATGCTCTAGTGTTTGAGATCAGCTGATTGATAGGCTGCCTCTTCCTCTCCCCTTCAAACCGAGTGGTGTGCATATTATCTCATTTCTATAGTAGAATTTTGGTACCAGAGATCGAAAACATTGGGCCCAGCAGCCCACCACTGGAGGGCATGTCAAAATAGCATCCAAGGCAGTGTCCTCCACAGAAGGCATAATGGCGTGGAAGGCGCAGGAACTGGCTCAAAATTGCAGGAGGGCAGCACGGTGAGTTTGAAAATTGATTAGCAGAGGGGGCAGTCTGAGCGCAGTTTCCCCCTCTCTCAGCCATTTGGCAGTGAGTGGCGAGCTGCAGAGGCCCATGCCTAAGCTGGCAAGTGGTTTGATGCTCATTCTTTTCAGCATAGGGTATGGGTGGCTGTGAGTGGTTAGGGCAGCAGCTGAGCATTTGTCCTTATCAATTTTTCAGCCCCCTGAACTGGCAGTCTGGAGAGGCAGCGGGGAAAACTGTCCAGACCCCATCTCCATGGTCCCCGTGTGGCACCTGAAACCCTGTGGCACCTGAGACATCAGTCAAAAGCATAGCAAGAGGCAGTGGGCTGCAAAGTTCAGTCCCAGTTGCCAGGGATGCTGGGCGCTCCAGCTGCACCTGTTCCCAGCACCAGAACAAGGTAGGTGGGTCTGGAGAAGCGCACTGCCACAGGCTCCTGAGCCTTTCCATGGGCCCAGGCCAGGCAGGCTGGGGTGGGCGCAGGCCTGAGGTGTCTCCTTGGTGGGCTCGAGTGGGCACAGGCCTAGAGTGGCTTCTCAGTGGGCTAGGGTGGGGGCAAGCCTTTTGCACCTCCTCGGTGGGCTTTGGCGGGCACAGGCTGGGGTTATCTTTTAGGTGGGTGCAGGTCTGGGGCACTTCCTCCATGGCTTCAGGAGGGCACAGGCCTGGGGTGCCTCCTTGGTGGCTTCAGGAGGACACAGGCCTGGGGCGCTTCCTCAGTGGGCTCAGGCCTGGGGCATCTCCTTGGCGGCTTTAGCAGGGCACAGACCTGGGGCACCTCCTTGGTGGCTTTATCAGGACACAGACCTGGGGCACCTCATCAGTGGCTTCAGGAGGGCACAGTCCTGGGGCACTTCCTCAGTGGGCTTAGGCCTGGGGCACCTCCTTGGCAGCTTCAGCAGGACACAGGCCTGGGGCACCTCCTTGGTGGCTTCAGCAGGACACAGGCCTGAGCCACCTCCTCAGTGGCTTCAGCAGAGCGCAGACCTGGGGCGCCTCCTAGGTGGCTTCACAAGGGCACAGACCTGGGGCGCCTCCTTGGTGGGCTTGGGAGGAAGCAGGCCTGGAGCACCTCCTTGGTGGCTTCAGGAGGGTGCAGGCCTGGGGCAACTCCTTGATGACTTCAGGAGGGTGCAGTCCTGGAGTGTCTCCTTGGTGTCTTCAGGAGGGTGCAGGCCTGGGGCACCTCCACAGTGGGCTCAGGCAGAAGCAGGCTTTGGGCACCTCCTTGGTGGGCTTGGGCAGAGGCAGGACTGGGGAACCTCCTTGGTGGCTTCAGGATGTCACAGACTTGGGGCGCCTCCTTGGTGGCTTTAGGAGGGTGCAGGCCTGGGGTGCCTCCTTGGTGGGCTTGGTTGGAGGCAGGCCTGGGGAAGCCTCCTCAGTGGGCTCAGCTGGGCACAGGCCTGGGGCGCCTCCTTGGTGGTTTCAGGAGGGTGCAGGGCTGGGGCACGTAATCAGGTGGAGGCAGGCCTGGGGTGCCTCCGCCATGGAATCTGGTGGGTGCAGGCTGGGGTCTCCTCCTCAGGGGCTCTGGCAAGTGCAGTCTGGGTTCACTTCCTCGGTGGGCTCTGCAACTGAGATATCTAGAAACTGCACTGTGTTTGCAGCTTCCCGAGAGGAAAAAAAAAAAAAAAAACCACATGCAATGTTTAAGGAGCAAAATGGAGTGCAATGTGGCCAGAAGGATAAGGGCAAGTTTGAGGAAGAGAATAGTAAGACAAGAATTCCAACAGTCAGTAACCAAATCATATACGGCAGTTGCCATGGAAAATATTCTTTTTGAATTTTTTAAATTGCAATTTTTTGACACTTAAAAAACTTTTATTTTCACTAAATTAAATCCACATTAAAACATTCTGAAAAGGTACAATTTTTTTTTTCATTTTTAGCAAAGTATTATAAAACATAAAGACCCCAAAGACAGAATACTTTACCTTTATAATTGAAAATCAAATTAACAGTATATTAAATATTTACAAAACTCTCTTTTAAAAATACTTATACAGTTACATGCAATTTTGTAGAAATTACAAAAGAATGGCTAAAAAATGGAAGAATATTCCTTCATTCCTAAAAAGAAAGCATGTCCAATAGAAGCTGCAAAGGTTTCATTCTTAGAACCAATGCCTTATCTCTGCACATGGGAGAAGTGATACACGTGGCCACCATTCCTTCCTCTATGTGAGAAGGGATTTGTCCTGGCCCTTTGGCCTCCAACAGCACAGTAAATGGTTTTATAGAGTACTGCAAGAGTGGATCACATGCCTCATATAAATTCAGCCCTGGGACTGTTCAGCAATAGCCTCATTAGACTCCATTGCTTTCAGTTTCACCTGACTTGTTACTTGCAAATCATCTGTGCTTTGGAAAGGATGGCCATCGCTTCTCGGGCTTTTGGCTAAGATCAAGCGTGGAAAGGATGGCCAGCCCTGCTCAGGATCCACAGGACCATCCTTAGAGAGGAGGCTGAACAGGGAGATCATTTCCCTCACAACCTTTAGGAAAGGCCAGCAGTTACCAGGATAGGAGACTAGCATCAGACAACACCATGGAGGTTGGCTGCAAACACACTACCCTGAATGAAGAAAGGCCACAGTGGTGTGAACAAGCTAACTCCCTTAGAGTTAGGAGATGGTGCTGGCTTTTTAATACCGTGTCACATATGTATGTTCAAGAAAAATCTTTTGTCTTTATTTTTATTTTAACTGATAGCTCCCATTTCCTCAGTGCTCATTAGCAATTAGAAGTTTTAATGTTAAACACTTTCCAATTTTTGATATTACCATGGAATAAAAATTAGAAAATAAGCTGAAAATTGAGTATTTTGCTTAAAAAATCAGAAAGATACACTTATTTAACATAAGTCCATCCCAACACTGTTCTACCTGGGATTGTACATTCCTCTGTCCCCTTCAACACATGGCAGGCTATGAAGGCAGGTTATGAAGAACACAGCACCATGCAAACCCATCTGGTTCTGGGTAGCAGGACAGGATGGCTCCCGCAGGCCAGGATGCTGTATCTTCAACTGATTATGAAGTATTCTAGTGAAGTGAAAGGTGTTTTGGGTGCTTACTGACTGGTTACATTTGGAGAAAGACTCATTAGCAGTAACTCTGCTAGTCAAGGTCTGCTCATCCAATCCGAGACTGAACATGGGTATAGGCTTGTGGGTGGGCAAGATTCCCTTTGCATCTGCTTCTCATGTTGAGTCACTCAGTTCCTGACTGCACAGCCTCGCACCACACATTTACATTCAGAGAGGACCAGAGATTTTCTGTGGCTGAGACATAGCCACTGCTAGGTCAGGACTGATACACTGCACTCTGAATATCACACTTTAGATGGAAGTTTTATTTTAATTTTTGTTACATTAGGGTTAACCCCTAATATTTATCAAAACAGTATTAAGTGTAACAACATTTTCATTCCACTATAATGACACTAATACTTAATAAGATTTTATTCTTTTGCTATGAGACAATTTGAATTAGGCTTTATTTAAAATATTTCTTTGTTTAAAAAAACAACAAATTGAAACTTTAGCTTTCAGCACATATCCAGCCATTGTGATAGCCTTCAGTAGTATCAAAACCATAAACATTTATGAGCATTCTACTATTCTTGAACACAACAGGACAAACTCCAATCTGGTGCTCTCTAAGGCAAAGTTGTGTCAGCTCTTGATATTTGATTTTTTTGTAGTGTTGGATTAAGCGATCCACATCACTGTTACTTCCAGGACTATATGTAATACTGTGTACCATGAATAAAGATGAATACAGAGGTCAATTCTGAATAGCAAAGAAGTAAAATTCTACTAAAACAATACTACAAAAATTTACATAAAAGTCTTTCATAAAAAAAATCTTCTTTATGTTCCTTGAAGTCAGGAAAAGGATCTAAAATTTGAAGCCTCATAGGAGTATTGCAAGTTCAAACCCAGCCTCATCAATTTAGTGAGGCCCTAAATAACTTAGAAAGATCCTGTCTCTAATAAATAAATATGTATACTTAACACTGAGCCACTCAGTGTTTAAGTGTTCCTGAGTTCAGTCCCTGGTACCATAAATAAATAAATATTTTTTTTCTAGGTAATGGTTATAACTTTCAAGTTTGTGCTTAGATATAGATGGAACACCAAGTAGGAAAAAGAAAAACAAATACATTTTTTAAGGAAGTATTATGTGTGCGTTTAGAAGAATGCTATTTCTGTATAATACCCTTAGTGTACAGAGCATGTGTTTATCTACCCAAAGGAACACTTTTATTTCTCTATGGTCCTTTCCCAGTATTGATTTCTAGATGTTTTAGTCAGCTTTTTCTCTGGTGTGACTAAGAGACCTGACAAAAACAGTTCTAGAAGAGGAAAATTGTATTTGGGCCTCACAGAGATCTCAGTCCATAGACAACTGGCTCCAATCCTCAGGGCTTGAGGGGAGGAAAAACATCACACCAGGAGACTGAGGTGGAGCCAAGTGGCTCAAGACACAACACTAGGAATCTATGATGTGGAGGGGAGGAGAGGAGAGGGGAGGGGAGAGGGGAGGGAGAGTGTGCATGCCAGAGAGCGAGCACACACTTAACACAATAAAGACAAAATATGTGCCTCAAATTCATGTCTCCTGGGAACACTCTTTCTCCAGCCACACCCTAACTGCTTTCAGTTACCACTCAGAGATTAATTTACTACTTGGCTTAAGGCTTTTATAACCCAATTGTCTCACATTTAAACCTTCTTTTTTTTTTCCTCTTGAATTACTTTATTTTTTTTTCTATTTTTTTTAATTTTTTATTGTTGATTGTTCAAAACATTACAAATTTCTTGACATATCATATTCCACACTTTGATTCAAGTGGGTTATGAACTCCCACCTTCACCCCATACACAGATTGCAGAATCACATCAGTTACACATTCATTGACTTACATATTGCCATACTAGTGTCTGTTGTGCTCCGATGCCTTTCCCATCCTCCACAATCCCCCCTCCCCACCTCTCCCCTCCCCTCCCCTCCTCTCTCTCTACCCCCTCCACTGTATAACCATGAGGGTCTCCTTCCATTTCCATGCAATTTCCCTTCTCTCTCCCTTTCCCTCCCACCTCTCATCCCTGTTAAATGTTAATCTTCTTCTCCTGCTCTTCGTCCCTACTCTGATCCTAGTTACTCTAATTATATCAAAGAAGACATTTGGCATTTGTTTTTTAGGGATTGGCTAGCTTCACTTAGCATAATCTGCTCTAATGCCATCCATTTCCCTGCAAATTCTATGATTTTGTCATTTTTTAATGCAGAGTAATACTCCATTCTGTATAAATGCCACATTTTTTTATCCATTCGTCTATTGAAGGGCATCTAGGTTGGTTCCACAGTCTTGCTATTGTGAATTGTGCTGCTATGAACATCGATGTAGCAGTGTCCCTGTAGCATGCTCTTTTTAGGTCTTTAGGGAATAGACCAAGAAGGGGAATAGCTGGGTCAAATGGTGGCTCCATTCCCAGCTTTCCAAGAAATCTCCATACTGCTTTCCAAATTGGCTGCACCAATTTGCAGTCCCACCAGCAATGTACAAGTGTACTCTTTTCCCCACATCCTCGCCAGCACTTGTTGTTTGACTTCATAATGGCTGCCAATCTAACTGGAGTGAGATGGTATCTTAGGGTGGTTTTGATTAGCATTTCTCTGACAGCTAGAGATGGTGAGCATTTGTTCATGTACTTGTTGATTGACTGTATGTCCTCCTCTGAGAAGTGTCTGTTCAGGTCCTTGGCCCATTTGTTGATTGGGTTGTTTGTTCTCTTATTGTCTAATTTTCTGAGTTCTTTGTATACTCTGGATATTAGGGCTCTATCTGAAGTGTGAGGAGTAAAGATTTGTTCCCAGGGTGTAGGCTCCCTATTTACCTCTCTTATTGTTTCTTTTGATGAGAAAAAAACTTTTTAGTTTGAGTAAGTCCCATTTGTTGATTCTAGTTATTAACTTTTGTGCTATGGGTGTCCTATTGAGGAATTTGGAGCCCGACCCCACCGTATGTAGATCGTAGCCAACTTTTTCTTCTATCATACGGCGTGTCTCTGATTTGATATCAAGCTCCTTGATCCATTTTGAATTAACTTTCATGCATGGTGAGAGAAAGGGATTCAGTTTCATTTTGTTGCATATGGATTTCCAGTTTTCCCAGGACCATTTGTTGAAGATGCTATCCTTCCTCCATTGCATGCTTTTAGCCTCTTTATCAAATATAAGATAGTTGTAGTTTTGTGGATTGGTTTCTGTGTCCTCTATTCTGTACCATTGGTCCACCCGCCTGTTTTGGTACCAGTACCATGCTGTTTTTGTTACTATTGCTCTGTAGTATAGTTTGAAGTCTGGTATCGCTATACCGCCTGATTCACACTTCCTGCTTAGCATTGTTTTTGCTATTCTGGGTCTTTTATTTTTCCATATGAATTTCATGTTTGCTTTCTCTATTTCTACAAGAAATGCCGTTGGGATTTTGATTGGCATTGCATTAAACCTATAGAGAACTTTTGGTAATATTGCCATTTTGATGATGTTAGTTCTGCCTATCCATGAACAGGGTATATTTTTCCATCTTCTAAGATCTTCTTCTATTTCTCTCTTTAGGGTTCTGTAGTTTTCATTGTATAAGTCTTTCGCCTCTTTTGTTAGGTTGATTCCCAAGTATTTTTTTTTTTTGAAGATATTGTGAATGGAGTGGTTGTCCTCATTTCCATTTCAGAGGATTTGTCGCTGATATACAGGAATGCCTTTGATTTATGCATGTTGATTTTATATCCTGCCACTTTTCTGAATTCATTTATTAGCTCTAGTAGTTTCTTTGTAGAGCTTTTTGGGTCTGCCAGGTATAGAATCATATCATCTGCAAATAGTGATAATTTAAGTTCTTCTTTTCCTATTTTTATGCCTTTAATTTCTTTCATCTGTCTAATTGCTCTGGCCAGTGTTTCGAGAACTATGTTGAACAGAAGTGGAGAGAGAGGGCATCCCTGTCTTGTTCCAGATTTTAGAGGGAATGCCTTCAGTTTTTCTCCATTCAGAATGATGCTAGCCTGAGGCTTAGCATAGATTGCTTTTACAATATTGAGGTATGTTCCTGTTATCCCTAGTTTTTCTAGAGTTTTGAACATAAAGGGATGCTGTACTTTGTCGAATGCTTTTTCCGCATCTATCGAGATGATCATATGCTTCTTATTTTTAAGTCTATTGATGTGGTGAATAACATTTATTGATTTCCGTATATTGAACCAGCCTTGCATCCCAGGGATGAATCCTACTTGATCATGGTGCACAATTTTTTTGATATGTTTTTGTATCCGATTCGCCAGAATTTTATTGAGGATTTTTGCATCTAGGTTCATTAGAGATATTGGTCTGTAGTTTTCTTTCTTTGAAGTGTCTTTGTCTGGTTTAGGTATCAGGGTGATGTTGGCCTCATAGAATGAATTTGGAAGTTCTCCCTCTTTTTCTATTTCCTGAAGTAGCTTGAAAAGTATTGGTATTAGTTCTTCTTTAAATGTTTTGTAAAACTCTGCTCTATACCCATCCGGCCCTGGGCTTTTCTTAGTTGGTAGTCTTTTGATGGTTTCTTGTATTTCCTCTATTGATATTGGTCTTTTTAGGTTGTCTATATCCTCCTGACTCAATCTGGGCAGATCATATGACTTAAGAAATTTATCTATGCCTTCACTATCTTCTAATTTATTGGAGTATAAGGATTCAAAATAGTTTTTGATTATCTTCTGTATTTCTGAAATGTCTGTTGTGATATTGCCTTTTTCATCCCGTATGCTAGTAATTTGAGTTCTCTCTCTTCTTCTCTTCGCTAGCATAGCTAAGGGTCTGTCGATTTTGTTTATTTTTTCAAAGAACCAACTTTTAGTTTTGTCAATTTTTTCAATTGTTTCTTTTGTTTCGATTTCATTAATTTCAGCTCTGATTTTAATTATTTCTTGCCTTCTACTTCTTTTGCTGTTGTTTTGCTCTTCTTTTTCAAGGATTTTGAGATGAAGTATGAGATCATTTATTTGTTGGTTTTTTTCTTTTTTTAAGGAATGAACTCCAAGCAATGAATTTTCCTCTTAGAACTGCTTTCAATGTGTCCCATAGATTCCGATATGTTGTGTCTGTGTTTTCATTTATCTCTAAGAATTTTTTAATTTCCTTCTTGATGTCTTCTATAACCCATTGATCATTCAGTAACCTATTGTTCATTCTCCAAGTGATGTATGCTTTTTCCTTCCTTCTTTTATCGTTGATTTTCAGTTTCATTCCATTATGATCAGATAAGATGCATGGTATTATCTCTACTCCTTTATATTGTCTAAGAGTTGCCCTGTGACATAATATATGATCTATTTTTGAGAAGGATCCATGTGCTGCTTAGAAAAAAGTGTAACTGCTTGATGTTGGGTGGTATATTCTATATATGTCAATTAAGTCTAGGTTATTAATTGTGTTATTGAGTTCCATAGTTTCCTTATTCAACTTTTGTTTGGAAGATCTGTCCAGTGGCGAGAGAGGTGTGTTGAAGTCTCCCATGATTATTGTATGGTGGTCTATTAGACTCTTGAACTTGAGAAGAGTTTGTTTGACGAACATAGCTGCACCATTGTTTGGGGCATAAGTATTTATGATTGTTATGTCTTGTTGGTGTATGGTTCCCTTAAGCACTATGTAGTGTCCCTCTTTATCCCTTTTGATTAACTTTGGCTTGAAATCTATTTTATTTGATATGAGTATGGACACTCCTGCTTGTTTCCGAAGTCCATATGAGTGATATGATTTTTCCCAACCTTTCACCTTCAGCCTATGTATGTCTTTTCCTATCAAATGCGTCTCCTGTAGGGAGCATATTGTTGGGTCATGTTTTGTGATCCATTCTACTAGCCTGTGTCTCTTAATTGGTGAGTTTAAGCCATTAACATTTAGGGTTATTATTGAGATATGTGTTGTTCTTCCAGCCATTTTTGTTTATTTCTGTTACTAAACATGATTTGTTTTCCTCTTTGATTATCCCCCCCCCCTTTACTGTCCTACCTCCCACTGTTGGTTTTCATTGTTATTTTCCATTTCCTCTTCCTGTAATGCTTTGGCGAGGATGTTTTGAAGAGATGGTTTTCTAGCTGCGAATTCTTTAAACTTTTGTTTATCGTGGAAGGTTTTAATTTCATCTTCCATCCTGAAGCTTAATTTCGCTGGAAACACAATTCTTGGTTGGAACCCATTTTCCTTCAGTGTTTGAAATATGTTATTCCAGGATCTTCTAGCTTTCAGAGTCTGTGTTGAAAGATCAGCTGTTATCTTGATTGGCTTACCCCTAAATGTAATCTGCTTCCTTTCTCTTGTAGCTTTTAATATTCTCTCCTTATTCTGTATGTTGGGCATCTTCATTATAATGTGTGTAGGTGTGGATCTCTTATGATTTTGCACATTTGGCGTCCTGTAGGCTTCTAGGATTTGGGATTCTGTCTCATTCTTCAAGTCTGGGAAGTTTTCTCATATTATTTCATTGAATTGACTGCTCATTCCTTTGGTTTGGAGCTCTGTACCTTCCTGTATCCCAATGACTCTTAAGTTTCATCTCTTAATGTTATCCCATATTTCTTGGATGTTCTGCTCATGGTTTCTTAACAGTCTTGCTGAGCTGTCTATGTTCTTTTCCAGTTGAAATACTTTGTCTTCAATGTCTGATGTTCTATCTTCTAAGTGTTCTACTCTGCTGGTAGTATTCTCCATTGAGTTTTTAAGTTGGTTTATTGCTTCCTGCATTTCTAGGATTTCTGTTTGTTTGTTTTTTATAACCTCTATCTCCCTGTATAGTTGATCCTTTGCTTCCTGGATTTGTTTGCGTAATTCATTGTCGAAGTGATCTTTCATTGTCTGATTTTGCTGTCTAATGTCTTCCTTGAGACTCCAGATCATCTGAAGCATGTATATCCTGAATTCTTTATCTGACATTCCATCTGCTGCAGCTGTTACCTCTTCTAAAGTTGTGTTGACCTGCATTGCTTGTGGTCCTTTCTTTCCTTGTCTTTTCATACTGCTTGCGTATCTTTCCTGCAGGTGCGGGCGGCGGCTCTGCTCCCTCCTTATTCCAATTGGGGTGTTGTGCCTACCATGCCGGCAGGTCACTGGGCCTGTTCTGGGCGCTGGCGGTGGCTCTGTTCTGCCCCTACTCCAATTGGGGTGACGAGTGTACCACGCCGGCAGGCCAATGGGCCTGTCCCGCTGGTCGGTCGCAGATCTGCCCACCTTTCGGGCACGGGTGTTGGCTCTACGCTGCCCCTACTCCAATTGGGGTGTCGTGACTACCCTGCCTGCAGGTCGCTGGGCCTGTTCCTGGCACTGGCGGTGACTCTGCTCTGCCCCTACTCCAATTAGGGTGGTGTGTGTACCACGGAGCAGGCTCCTGGGCCTGATCCGCCGGTCTGTCGCAGGTCTGCCTACCTTGCAGGCACTGACGGCGGATTTGCCCTGCCCCTCCTACCACGCCTGCGGACCGCTGGGCCTGATCTGCAGGTTGGTCACAGGTCTGCTCACCCTGCGGGCACGAGTGGTGGTTCCGCTCCGCCCCCACTCCAATTGGGGTCATGTGACCACCACACCGGCAGGACCTGATCCGGGCGTGGGCGAAGGATCTGCTCTGCCCCTACTCCAGTTGGGGTGACGTGTGTACCACGCTGGCAGGCCACTGGGCCTGACCCTCCAGTCTGTCACAGGTCTGCTTACCTTGCAAGCACGGGCAGCGGCTCTGCCTTGCCCCTCCTACCACACCCGTGTACCACTGGGTCACGAGTCTGCCCACCTTGCGGGCGCTGGTGGCGGCTCAGCTCCGCCCCCTCTCCAATTGGGGTCACGCGGTCACCATGCTGGTGAGCCGCTGGGCCTGCTCCGGGCGCTGGTGGCGGCCCGGCTCCTCCCCTCTGGCTCGATGACAAATCAAGGAGACTCGGGTGTCTGTGCCTCACCCCCCCCACCAGGAGACCAACTGTTTCTGTCGCCGCTGGTATTGATGAAATTCTCTCCTCTGCCACTTTCTGATGACATCAGATCTCTGCCATGTTGGTATCCTATGCAAATGGCAGCATTTCGTTCCCCTTTCCGGGCAACCAAAGCAATGGGTGAGTCCTGACCGGCCCTCAGCAGGACCCGGACCGAGAAGCAGTTTCCGCGGGCTCCTAGCCCTGCGCCAGGGCAGTTCCGGGAGCCGGAACTCGGCCGCTCTGTGCTCGGTGTATGCTCCAATAAGAGTAGGATCCAAGAAGCAGCCCCCGCGGGCTCAGTTCCAGGAGCCGGAACTCGGCCGCTTAGTGCTCGGTGTATGCTCTGATAAGAGCAGGGTCCAAGAAGCAGCCTCCGCAGGCTCCCCAGCCCTGGGCCAGGGCAGTTCCGGGAGCCGAAACTCGGCCGCCCCGCGCTCGGAGCTCGCTCCGATAAGAGCAGGTTCTAAGAAGCACCCAGGCACTGAGCCTGAGCAATGTGTCTGCAAGCCGCAGGCGAGTGACAGCCTGAAATTACCTGTTCTATGGCTGAATGAGCTGTGGTCAGTCGAAAACAGGGGTGGTGACGTCAGCTTTCCAACATGGTGGCCGCTGGCCTCCTCTGTGGTCTGACCGGTGTGGATAACCGAGATGGACCGCTTCCTTCCCCTGTCTCGAACCCAGAATTCAGCCCTGAGTACGGTGCTTGCATGGCTGGCAGAAACTGCAGCGCTGTATTCCTGCATCGCTATCTCCTTGTTTCCCAGCGTGCGCTGCAGACTCTAGCTGCGGGACGATTTGCTGAATAAGCAGTGTTACCCTCCGTGCGACAAACTTCTCGCGTTTGAGTCCCCGTAGCCGATCCTCGTGCGATGGAAATCCTTCCTCCATGTTCTGGAGCACCCCACTATTGCTGGAAATTCCTAACAAGATAGCCTTTAGCCGTCCTGACTTGTCATACTCCCACACAGTGAAGCAGCACAAGGGGGCAATGCACTCCCCTCGCCGCCATCTTCTCCAGGCCCCTAAACCTTCTTCTATTGTCTCACACATGAGGTTTGGGGGGACACATTGGTAAATCATCCCACCGGATTTGAAGAAAAAGAGTCTGCTTGTATCAATGTCAAGGATAATTCTATTATAATATTTTTATATTCTCCCTTTGAAAACTGAACGCACACAAGAAAGATTATGAAACTAATATTGATTCAATTATTCTCCACATTTCTAATTAATAATTATTTCTACTAGTTCAGAGCAGCCCTTAGAGTTCACTAAATCAAGGAATTTTATATAATATTGGATAAGGAAAGCTATTTATAACCATTATACTAGGGCTGATAAGTCTTAATCCAGGAAATATGCAAAGGTTAAAATGCAGAATTAGTATGTTTTGACAATAGCCAAATTCTGTGACAACAAAATAAATGAAGCTCCACTGGAAAGACAGAAATGAGGCTTGGGCCCTGTGCAGGGTGGAAAGAACCCAGGTGTCATATACTCTCCCATCAGCTAAGTTTTCTTACCCACAAAGGGAGAAATGTTCTGTCAACCAACTGTCCTCTCTACATGAAGAACCACTTGTGAGGCTATCTCTTATTCATATATGTATTCCTAGTGCTGGTTAATATTGGGGCTTCAATGAATGTTCACTGAATCTGCTTGAGAGGAGGTGCTTTCTTCTATGAGCAGGGATGTTTCCTTAGGACTCACTGTAACTTGGAGGACATCACCTTCTATTTACCTATGGTCTGATTCTGAGATTAACAACTCAACTTCTGGCTACCAATTTGACATTTCACCTTCTATGTATTAAGAATGGAATGCATTGGATAAATGATGTGAGTGTTCTGGTTGTGATGTATTGTTTTCATATATCAGCCACCTGTGAAATGAGTAATTGAATATTTTAAAATGCTGAGGTTGGGCAAAGGCTCAGCACCTGCAGTGCCCCTCTGGACAGCGTGGACTCTGAAGCCAGATGGCCCAACTTGGGATCCTGACCTTGCAGCTTCCTAATTGTGATCTTGAGCAATATTATTTTTTTTTTACTTCTCTGCACCTCATCAGGAAAATGACTGATCCTAGTACTTACCTTATAGGGTTGTAATGAGGATGAAATGAGCTGACCTATAAAAGCACCTACAGTAGTATCTGATGACCGAGCAGAAGGCATGAAAGATGCCCAAGAAGGCATGAAAGATGCCAGTGTTGATTATAATGATGATGGGTGTGAAAGACAGTGGGGTGTGTGGCTGCTACAGCATGATCTGTCTCCTCTTGAACAAATCCACTGAGATCCACTACAGACAGGGGCAGAGAGGGTGCTCAGCAGCTATTTTCTGGATGAGAAAGTGCATATAGGAGTGGCTGAGAAGAACCTAACAGCACACAGCAGCAGGGGCCTGGGGTCCAGCTGGGACTTCCTCCCTCATGGCTTCCCCTCCACATATTTCATCTTGTCCCAGAGCAACACTCTGCTCCAGCACCTTCAAAGGGAATCTGTGGAGCAAACTTTGGCGGGGGGGGGGGGGGCGTGTTCCATGTAATTCACGCTTTGTTTGTCTTTTCTTCCTCTTCTCCTTACAGGAAAGAACAGCTGGAGTCAGCCGCCAGGTGAATTTCTGATTATAAATTCCCTTCTCCCCACCACTGGGTCAGGGTACAGGGTCCAGTTCTCCCAGTATGCTTTGGTATGGTGGGTGGCCCCCGTGTGGCCATGCTTGTCACAACATAGAGTCTCTGGGGTCACTTTTGCTGATGATGGCATTTCTCCTCCATTTTCATGCAGACATAATCAGAGAAACTTAATGGGAATCATAGCAGCAGCCACTTACTATCCTCTGGGCCAGATTTTGTGCCAGGAATTCTCTCTGTGTTGCCTACTTTGGTCCATAAAACCCCAGTATAAAATAAGCTTTGATATCCTCCCTGGTGGATGAGGGGAGTGGGGTCCAGAGAGGTTGAATCATTCCCCCTGGTTTACACAGTGAATGTGTGGCAAGACTAAAATCCAAAGTCTGGCAGTTCTGAATATTAAGAAGTTATTTCCATTACATGGAGTTTCATTTGCTTCTTGGCCTCACACATGGAACTTCAGAAAATGAATCAAGACCATAATGCATGGTTCCCACACCTGCAGATGCTTCCCAGCAAACAGTCCTCACTGCAGGCTGCTGCAGAGACTGCAGGAGCCTCTGGGTTCTAAGCATTTCTCTAACCCTCCTCCTTCTCCCTCTCAGAAGAGGCCCCAATGACAGGGAAACCGTGGACCCTGCTACAGACGGTAAAGAAAGGCCATCTTGTAAATACCACTGCAAATTGCTTATGTATTTATAAATACAAATAATTACACACACATTATTATTTGTTGGAAAACCACTTACAAGGTCTCACACACTTTTTAAAAAATTGTATTTTACTGTTCCTTTTAGCTATGTATGACAGTAGAATCCATTTTGACATAGTTATACAAGCATGAAATATATTCTTGTATCTTAAGCCAATGCTGTGCTCCTAGAGCTGACAGAATTTGGGCAGAGGAGGTGACAGGAACTTAGAATGCTTGCAGGGAACCATTTGAGAACACTGGCCTTTGAGAACCTGTGATTGGACAACCTTGACCCTTGAGTGATCTGCATGGTGCTCTCCCCATACATCATCCTGCTTGGAAGAAACCATTGCAGTCAGAACCATCAATTTCCCTGCAGAAATATATGTCAGGCTTTCCATGAATGTGTATGTATAGTGAATGGAGAGTTTCTTGCCTGCACCTAGCTTGGACTGTAGAGGTCATTGGGGGTGGACTGTAGAAGAGGGCTAGATGAATTTTGATGACAAGGTCAGAGGACATTTTCTAGAGAAACTGCAGCAGCTCATGACTCACAGAGGCAGAGTGGGAAGAAAACCAGACTACTCATCTAGATAGATTTATACAAACTGAGAACCCTCGAGGAGACAGGCTCACCTTATATCACACAGCGCATGACCAGCAGAGGTTATATGATCCAGGTCTCAAGACTCCCTCCAGCATATTCTTGATTTTCATTCCCTCCAGACCAATGAGGTCTTCAATCATGCATAAGTTCACACTGCCTTTGGAGTCTTTTCTATATAGACATAAAGATCACATTCCCAAAACTGATTATCCATATATAGAAGAATAAGACCAGACCCTCATCTCTTACACTACACAAAATCCACTTAAAATGGATCAAGGAATTGGACCAGAAACAATGCAACTCCTAGAAGAAAACATAGGGTCAACACTCCAGCATGTAGGCAGAAGCAACGACTTCCTCAATAGGACCCCTAAAGCTCAGGAAATAATGCTTTGAGTAATAAATGGGATAGCCTCAAATTAAAAAGCTTCTGCACAGCAAAATAAACAATTGGGAATATGAAGAGAGAACCTACAGAATGGAATGAAATCTTTGTTAGCTACTCTTCTGACAGAGGAGTAATATTCAGAATGTATAAGGAACCCAAAAACTTAATGCCAAAAATCAAATAACTCAATTAATAAATAGGCAAATGAACTAAATAGATACTTTACATAAAAAGTGGAAATTGCTAAAATATTTAAAAAATGTTCAACATCATTGGCAATCAGGGAAATGCAAATCAAAACTACTCTGAGAATTCATCTCACTCTAGTCAGAATGGCAGCCATCAATAGTACAAAAAATAATAAATTCTGGAGAGGATGTGAAGAAAAAGGAACACTTTCACACTGTTGATGGGAATGTAAATTAGTACAGCCATTATGGAAATCAGAATCCAGGATCCTCAAAAGGGTAGGCAGGGAACCACCATATGACCAGCTATATCACTCCTCACTATTAATCTTAAAGACTTAAAGTCATCTCACCACAGTGATACATGCACGCACATGTTTATAGCAAGACAATACACAATACTCAAACTATGGAACTAGCCTAGGTGTTCATCAGTAATGAACAGATAAAGAAAATGTGGTGTATAGACACAATGAAATCTTATTCAGCCATAAAGAAGAATGAAATTATGACATTTATAGGAAAATAAATAGCACTGGGGAACATAAGTTAAGCAAAATAAGCCAAACATAGAAGGTCAAGGGCCATATGTTTTCTTTCGTATATGGAAGTTCAAGAGGAAAAAGAAAAGAGCAGTAGGAGGAAATCTCATCAAAATCAAAGGGAGATGAGTAGAACAGAGAAAAGTTACCAGGGGGAAGGAGGAAAGAAGGGAAGGATAAATACTGGGGAATAATATTGGCCAAATTATGTTATTATATTGTGTGCATATGTATGAATGTGTAATAATAAATCCCACCAATATGTACAACCATAACACACCAGCAAAAAATATGGAAAAAAGAACACATTCCAAGATCTAGTGCGGTCTTGGAATGTGTTCTTTTTGAATGTTGAATGTTTTGAGATTAGCATTAAGATGCACTGGAAAAATAATATATAAATCCCCAAAGCTCATCTCAGTTCATGTAAAAGAATAAAATAAAATTTAAAAACACCACACAAACCTTTTTTTTTTTTTTTTTTTTTTGTGGCCCAGGAAATTGTATCCACTATTTTCACAAATGTGGTAAGCTTTCCACTGCTTCTGTGAGAAGAGGATTATTTGCCAAGATAATGAGATAGCCAGCATTTATTAAATGCTTCCTGCATCCCAGACAGTGGGCAAAGGACTTTACAAGCATTACTGCATTTAACTCTTCGTCAGCTGTGTGAAGTACAGGCTCACTGTCTTTATTCTGCTTGTAAGGAAGCTGGAGACCAAAGAGCACAAGTTATGTGTCCTGGGTCACATGGTTCACCAGGATGTCTCTTCCCAAAGCCCATGACCTGAGTTACCATGCTGAGCATCCAGATGTACTGAGCAGGGGAGTGTGCTAGGCCCAAAATAACTAGGCAGAGGCTCTGCCTAGCAGATGTGGAAATGGTTTATCCACACAGTGTGTTAATATATGACAGAGAGAAATACAACATGACTTTGGAGCAGATGAGGAGTATCTAATTTCCAAGGGGGGACACTTGTACATAGGTTTGCAGATAGGAATGAGGTTGTCTGAGGAGGTGAAAAAGGGCACTGCAGACAGGTGGACCTGTTTGTGTGGGAGGACCCTTTGGGAAGGAGGAAGGGCTTGGTGAAGATAGAAAGATGGAGCCACTTGGAGGTGTAGCAGGGCAGGTAGGCAGGGGCCAAGAGGGAAGATGGCCTGAAAAGTAAATGCCAAAGCCTCTTCTTCCTTGGTGGGCAGGTTTGCCTTCTCTATGTGCTCAGTTCACTTCCTGCCTTATCCACCATTGACATCTTCTCTGCCTATTTGCTATTCACCAAATATTGGTCAGGAAGGCAGCTCCAAAAATTTTGACTTCAGCTTAGGGAAGATGGAGCTGGTTGAATATTGGAGTTTATCTAAATGTACCCTGGGGTGGTTATTCATGGGGTCCTTCAACCAAACTGCTGTGAACAGTGCAGGATGAGATAGAATAGCCCCAGAGGGAGCAAGAAATAAGGGGTGCCCATTGCTTATTCTCATAGTCATCTGTTTATTTACTTATTTATACAATACTTCTTAGTGACTTCTATTTACCAGGCTGCAGGCAGGATGTGTCACAGATAACATCATGTGTAACAGTCCCCAAGCCTCTATGAAGCAGTTGTCAGGCCCCTGTACCAGATGAGGACCTGGTGCTCAGGGAGTGCAGGAGTTCTTAGCAGGGTTGGCATTCCCACCTGAGCCCCGCAGCCCCACCCTAGGACCTCCCTCCACACAACCCTAGGCTGCAAAGGCAGAAGCCCACAGCTGTGGCAGTGACACTGGCTTCTCAGAACACAGAGTGGTCCCAGGCCCACAGGGAACTGATGGAACCCCCATACACATTCACCCTCTCATGAGACCCTATTTTGTGCTAAGCCCCATGTAGAGTACTGGAGAGGAAGCCAATGACTGGAGCCTATTTATGTGGGAAAATATGCAATATGACTCTCCAGATATCTTCACACAGAAATCACTATTTCTTATGCCAACTAGTGCAACAGCACAGAGGGTGGGAAATAGAGGGAAGAAATTCATATCTATTTATTTTTTGGGAGGGATATATTGGGGATTGAACTCAGGGGCACTCGACCACTGAGCCATATCCCCAGCATTATTTTGTATTTTATTTATAGACAGGGTCTCACTGAGTTGCTTAGTACCTTGCTTTTGCTGAGGCTGGCTTTGAACACATGACCCTCCTACCTCAGCCTCCCAAGCTGCTGGGATTACAGTCGTGCACCACAAGAAATTCATATTTAAAGAGCACCTACCATGTATCAAGTTCTTTGTCAAATATTTGACCAACATCATCTCATTGCAACCCAATGGAACAGGGAATGCTTACCTTTATTTTACAGATGAGGCTCCTGAGGGTCAGGAACAGCATGGCTTGGCCAATGTCAGCCAGATGGGAAGGATAGACCTGGCCTCAAGTGGAGGTGTTATTTTGTACCAGGAGCTGATATTTTGTACCAGGACAACTGTATATTTGTTATCAACTACTTTTTGTGCCAAGAACTTTTGTGGCAGTCTGTCAAAACTCACGGATTCTTTCTAAGAATACTTATTTGAATCCATAAATAAAATATAATATGCAGTTATAAAAGAAACTGGTTGTTAAGTATTAAATAGAGTTAAATACTTAAAAGTTTGAGCTGTTAAATACATGCTTCATTGTGTTGTACTAAAGGACAAGACCTAGTGGCAGGTTGAATACTATGATAACCTTGAAGCTGCCATGAGCATAAACAATACCTTGAACTAATAGGACATAAAATTATCTATAATTTCTTTTGTGGGCAGTTATAGGCATTGGGGATATTGGTGGAGTTTGTTACCTTTATTTGTTAATTGAAAGAGATGATAAATTTTAGTTAAAGGCTAGAATCTTAAAGGTATCATTTTCCACCCAAGTTCCTGGACCCCCTAGATTCTGTCTGTGGATAGCAGGTTAAAGGTGCCACTTTATGGCTTTATGTTATTTAGTTCTATTCAAGGGGCATTTGATAAGGATCTGCCTGTGTAAGTCATATTTTGCACCACAATGTGGTAAAAAAGGAAAGACAGAAAGTCATTGATACAGAGGGGAGAGACATGAAGAAGCAACGAATCTTTTCAGCATGAACTATGAGACAGGAACCTCCCAGTAGCCCCCCTCATCCACAGGGGATGCATCCAAGATCCCTATGGATCCTGAAACAAGGTGGTGCAGAGCCTGACATACACTGGGTGTTTTTTGTTTTTTACATATACACCCACACCTAGGATAAAATTGAATTTGCAAATTAGACACAGTAAGAGATGAACAGCAATAACAGATAATAAATATTTATAATAATAGGATAAAATAAAAGTTATGCAATGTGCATGCATTCTCTCAAAATATCTTAATCCTTCATTGCACTCTAGTAACATTTTCAGATAGTGGTAGACAGCAGATAGTTGAAACTACAGAAAGGGAAACCATAAAGGGGTGGACGCTCTTACTGTATCTTATGTGCACCCCACTTTAGCATAGGAGGAAGCTGGGTCCAGAGAGTTGAGGAGCTCTCCCAAGATGTGAGGCTGTGCACTGGTGCCCAGCATGTGAGCCCCAACCTGTCCTACACTGGGCACTACTCCCCATCAGCCTTTGAGGAGGACATTGAGTCTTTATGGAAGGATGGGAAGTTACAAGAGCCTGAACTTAAGGAGGAAAATTGTTCACTTTTGCTTATTTTGTAGCCAAAAGCTGGGTCTCTTGGATCGGGTTCGCCTTTCTAATCCTCGTGGTAGCAATACTAAAGGAAAGCTATTTACTCCTCTGAATGTAGATGCCATAGAAGAAAGTCCTTCTAAAGAGCCAAAGCCTGCTGGCTTAAACAATAAAGAGTGCTTCCGCACCGCCTTCCGCATGAAAGCCTACGCTTCTGGCAGAGCTCCCAAGGTAAGGGCCTCCTGTCCTCCTGTCCTCTGCCTGTCTCCCCGACTTCTGCTCTCCTGAGCACACCTCCTCCCCACCTCCCCTCCTCTCCTTTGAAGAACTCTTGAGTCCCCAAAGTGCCTCTCCCTTCCCTCCTTCTCCCTCATCTCATTCATGCATCAGGGCTCATAGGACAGGAGGCTCCTGAGTAAGCTGCTTTCCTGGCTGTCTCCAGGGAGCTGGGGGCAGGTTGCCATGGTTTCTGAGGTGGCCCTGAAGGGCAAACAGCTTTGCAGGTCAATTTGAAGGCAGAGACCAGTTGCACAGCCATCTGCAGATGGACGCCTCAGTACCCAGGTCTGGGGGGAGGAAGAGGGGTCAGAAAAGCACCCCCTGTGTTGAGGAGCCATAGGAACAATGGCCTTGTATGCATCTTCTACTCATGAAGAGGGAGGGCCAGCAGGAAAGCAGTGACTTCAGTGTCTGAGGCCACTGGGTCCTTCACTCTCACCATATTGCTGGGTACTCTCTGAGACCTGTGAAGTGTGAATGGCACAGATAGTGACTTCCCAAGTTCACCAGGACAGTCCGACAGAGAAAGAATCCCACTTCAGATCTATCAGACTTTGAGGTCCTCAAAGGTGTCCATTGCTGTCTCATGGGACCTCTTGGGTCCTGTGGGACATACTTTGCCCACTTCACATGCCCTCCCCAGGCCTCAGGCCTCTAACTCAAACTTCTGGACAAGAAAGGGGTGCAAGGAAGGGTGGGTGCTGTGGCAGCTGGAGGCCACAATGCGGCCCCACAAAGTGGAGACAAAGCCTGAGGCCTGGAAGCTCCTACTCCAGGGAGAGTCTCAGAGCTTCCCCACATGTTGAGGCCTGCCATTGACACCTGTGTCTCCCTCCCAGATGCTGGGACAGGCTATCCCATGGCAGAATACAGGGGCTACGGAAATGACTTCCTCATTGAGACATGATCCCCACTCTCAAGGCCACCCTCCGAGCCATCAGGTAATGACCACCCCCATCCCCTTTGTGCCTCCCTGGCCCAGTTCAGCTCCCCAGGACATGGCTTGTAAAGTGCCCATGGGCTTTGGGCAGGGACAAGAAACTTCCAGTCACTTGTGGCCAACAACCAAGGGTATTAAAACTCTGAGGGGGACACTGCCTCAGGAACAATGGCTCTCCTTGGCCAGTTGTCTTGTGACTCCTGCAGAAAGGCTTCCAGTGTGCTCATATAACAATGGGGTTCAGCGAGAACTATAAAGGGGTTTTGGCCACTGAAATCACCTGGCAAAACCCACATCCTGGTTTTATTGAACTTTGCTATCAGATTCCTTGACCTCCCCAGTGTCATTTTCTTTTAAAATTAAATCACCTAGTTCAGTTTCTGCAGCTTGAAGCCCAAGTCCCCAACCACTGCCCTGTCTCTACAGCATTGGGTCAGGCTGTCAGAATAAACCATAGTTATACAGAAGTCATTATAAAGAGGCTTTCTCTTCTGAGACTGAACCCTGAGAAAGATGGCCATGACCAGATACCTATGCTTCCTCATTCTGAGATGCCCCAGGCTGGCTGGAAAAGAGATCACAGATGACTCTTGTTTGCCAAATAGCTGTGCCCATCCTGTGCTGAAAGGGTAAGAGAAGGTGCTGAAGGCCACAGAGCTTAAAAAAAGCAGAAGGCCATGTCCATTGAAAACATGCTTTTTAAATCTGGCTGGGCTCTTTCACAAATAGGGCAGGGACTGCTGCTAGTTGCTTGACAGTGCCTCTTCTGCATCCATAATACAAAGATAGTGCTGAAAACATGCTCATATTTATGCAAATAAAGTATTGTCATCATCTGGAATTTTGTAAATGGAGATACTCTGTGGTTAGCAGAGTGGTTCAAGGTGAACCATTGAAGATGTGGGGTTCAAACGTGACCAGAGCCCAAAGGTAATTGTCCCTTAGACTCAGTGGTGTCACAACCATGGGCATCTCTGCAAGATCTCTTTCATTCATTTCAGGTGGAGTTTTCAAGGAGCAATGGAGAGGCTAGGTGACAGGGAGGCTGGTGTAGGAGTGATCTTGATGGAAAACCATGCCTAATGAAGAAGAGCAGAGCCATTTGGTATGCTAGTGGATGCTGGTGGAATTGGGCCAACCCAGACTGCAAACATTCCAGAGCTAGAGGGAAAAACCTGCAATCCCAGACTGTTAAATATGTCATCGGAGGATGAGTCACGTGGACAGAATGCAGAGGATCAAATGGGTGGAGTGGGCGTGGCTCTGCAGAACAGTGCAGGTAAGAGACCAGATGCTGGGTGGAGCCTATGAAAAAAGGTGGAGAGGACCTAGTGGGCAGAGCTGGTGAGGCAGAGTCAGGCTGAGTGAGTGGAGCCCAACTCAGTAAGAACAGTGGGTGGGGAGAAGACAGGGGAAGCACGTGGGAGGCAGCACCCCACCCAGGACCCCTTAGTTGAACACATCCTAGGAACCAGGAGGCACAGTGATGCGGGAACAGAGGGCATGGTGGGTGCATCCACAGGAGGTAAAGGGAGTCAGGAGAGGCATCCAGTAATTCTGTCAGGAGTCACTGTGGACCCAGAGGGGAAGCAGGGTCTTTGGGCTCTCAGATAGTAATTTGACCTCAGGGTCTTCTCCATTGGGGGCCTCAGTTTCCCCTCTTACCCACTGAGGCAATAGAGGGAGGCTGAAGATGGCATGGCACAGCCTTTCTATCTTCCTCCTTCTCATTGGATGCTGTGCACTTTCTATATTTTCAGGTTGGTTGGTTCCCATTGGGTTTCTGGAAGTTGTCCTTGGGATATCGCCTGAGACACTTTGTTTTGGGGGAAAAATAATTTTTTCCAATGTGTTCACAGAGACTTCTCTTGGTGCCTGCTGTTTACATAATGAGACCCTGAAGTCCAGAGAGGGTAAGCCTGTGATGCAGCCGTCACTTGCTGGAGCCTGATCTGGATCACACATTCCCCTTCACTCACTCACTCACAGGCAGGGGTTTCATAGCGTCTGGTCAATAAAAAAAGCATTGATGAGGGAAGAGGCCTTGACTCTTTCCAGGTGCTACTTTGGGACACTCCCTACGTCTGTAAAGTAGGACACAAAGTGACGTCTGCCTCTCAGGCTGGTGTAAGGCCAAGTTCCATCTTCATGATTCTCTAAAAGGCAGTTTGCAATGGATGGGGTAGGGGATCTATTTTGACAGTATTATCATTTAGTATTTTTTTAAACATTTATTTTTTAGTTGTAGGTGGACACAATATATTTATTTTATTTTTATGTTATGGTGAAGCTTGAACCCAATGCCTCATGCATAATAGATGACCACAGCCTTCATTTAATTTTATATATGGAAACATAACTCCTTGCAATAAAAAAAATTAAAAAGAAACTATAGTACCAGGCTCTGTCCTAGGCAGAGAGGACACAGACATGAACAAAACAGCAAGGAATCTCTGCTCTCATTTTCGTGGGGGCTACAATTCCCCTGGACTTACCCAAGAATTCAGGCACTAAAGAGACATGAAGTACTGACCCCCTTTAGGCATCTGATCTAATGTTACCACCCATGGCAATGTTTTAACTTCTCAATTATTCTAAAACATACCCTTCTCCATGTGATTTAGCTGCCCCAATCCTTTCCTACCTGTGAGATAAAAGCCTCCTTAAGGATCCCTTCCTTGCTTGCTTCTCCAGTTGCATCACCCCACCCCTCTTTGAGGTTTCAAGTATTCCTGTCTCATCACTACTTCTACTTACTGCTCTGCTTAATGTGGGTACTTTCCTGTTGTTAGAAGTGCTAAGTCCTAATTAGACACTAGATGGCACCAGAACTGTACTTTTGACTCATTTTTCACCTATAGTGGAGGCTGTGAAAAGTCAGTCTCTTACAATATGTCCATGCCCACATCTGATAATTTGCTGTCAGGCTATTGTTATATGTCAAGGTCTATACTTTACCTGCCACCTCACTTTAATTGGAATTTTTTTTCAAATCCTAGGTTTCTCTGGAGGCAGTGTTCATCTTCAGTCCTTGGATCCTGGCTTCTTCCTTCTGTGTTCATTTAGATTCAAGTCTTTTTTGGAGAAGACCCGCTTCAAAAATGGGAACAGTAAGGCTTGCTTAAAATCACTTTCCCAATGGCCCATCAGTGCAGGAATTGAGATTGGGACGAGTGTTAGTCTGTTGTGGAACAGTTCTCAGGAGAGCCATGGGAGCACTGAGATTTTGGACTTGAGTGTTGGCATCAAAAGAAAAGATACTCACTTTCTGAGAACATTCTGGGGCAGGTGAAGGATCCTGGAGATGACTCAGGCCTAACTCTGCCCCAAGGGCTCAGATTAGGTAAAGTCGAGCTTTTGTGTTGTACTTTATTTCCATCTCCAGAAACCTGAATAATAATTGGTGACAAAGATGGCTGGTTTTCTTGGCCTACATTATTCCTGTATCTGAGGACAATGAACAGAAAGCAAAAAAAGAAGAAACATCAATGCATCTGTCTTTCCACTATTAGAAAAATATACCCATAAAATACTGAAAAAGATTTCTTTTTACTTGAAAAAAAAAACAAAAAAACAGTGGTTGGTAGTCTGGGCTGCTATGGCTAACCAGCTATTCCATCATGCCCCAGGACCCTGCCTGTTTTTCATTCTGCCATCCATTCAATACAGCAATCAGGGGAAAGGGAAGAAGAAAAAAACAAAGAGCTAGAGGTCCAGTGGTTTCCACTGATACCTCATTGGCCAGCACAGAATCATAGATACCCCTACCTGCAAAGGATATTGGGAAATACAGTTTGTTTTCACTTTTAGTTTGGGCTTGATTTTGTTTTTGCTTGTGGGGACTGAATCTAGGATTGCTTAAGCACTGAAAAACCATCCCCAACCCTTTTTATATTTTAGAGATAGTGTCTCTCTAAGATTTTTAGGGCCTCACTACATTGCTGAAGCTGTCCTTAGACTTGTGAGCCTCCTGCCTCAGCCTCTATTGTCACTGGGATTATAGGCATGTGCCACCAGGCCTGCCTGGCTTTATTTTTTTTTAACAAGCTGGAGTTGGATCCTGTGGGAGGCCATCCTTACATGTGATTTGAGTTACCTCCCTGGCTGGGTGAGAGGCGCTTAAGCACAGCCTGTGTTAAAAAGCCTTCCCCACCCTTTCCCAGGTCCAAGGGCTTGTCCATGCTGAGCCGTGCCTGGCAACTGAC
Source organism: Marmota flaviventris (assembly GCF_047511675.1). NCBI lineage: Eukaryota > Metazoa > Chordata > Mammalia > Rodentia > Sciuridae > Marmota > Marmota flaviventris. The sequence continues at coordinate 120,526,108 of NC_092508.1, forward strand.
CTGAAGACCCAATTGCTGGCCCTGAACCTGGGATGCTGCCCCCTTAACCTTCATTGGATAGGATTTTCCTTTGAATTTTTTGTTCCCCAATAAAAGCTCACTCCCTGGCATGCTCTCCCTCTCTCACTAGTCTCTTCTGTAAACCTCACCACCACATTAGGTGGCTGGATGTGGGAACTAGGAGAAGCCATCTTGGAGCTGTGCTAAAGGTAATGAGAGTCTCTTTAATTTAAAACTCACTAGCAATTTCTTATGCACCGAATCCTCTTTCATGAAGCTCACGCTGGTCGCGTGGCAGAGGAACCCAGAGCCAGGCACATGTGAAACACTTGTTTTACTACTGAACTGTACTTTCAGCCCTAAACCTGTCATTTTGAATTATTAGAAACCCATTTTATAAAATATAAGGTCCCAGTGGAATGAATTAGTGATACCTGAACCTGGACCTTAACAACCAGTTGTGCTCTGGATGCTTAGTGCAGGCCCAGTGCATAATCAAACGTGGCATGAAAGAATGGGCATCAAGTGAGGAATGGGTCCTCATGGGCTGCTAAAGGAGAAATGCTGGATAGGTGGCCAGGCTGAGATATTGTTCTTTCATATGCGTTAGGGTGGTCATCCCAGATAGAGAAGGGGTACAGGGTGAGTGCATTTGGGTGGTTACCCACTGAAATACATCGCCAGTTTTTAAAATATTTTTTTCTTTGTTGGCAGATCTTTATTTTGTTTATTTATATGTGGTTCTGAGAATCAAACCCAGTGCCTCACACACGCCATGCAATTCAATTGTGCTACCACTGAACCACAGGCCCAGCCTCATTCCTAGCACCTTTTATTTATTTATTTGATTTGGCCCTTCTGGGATTGAACTCTTGGATACTCCACCACTGAGCAACATCACCAGCCTCATTTTGTATTTTATTTAGAGTCTCACTAATTTTCTTAGTTTATCACCTTTGTTGAGGCTGACTATGAACTCTTGATTCTTCTGTCTCAGCCTCTTGAGCCACTGGGATTACAGGTGTGTGCCACTGTGTCTGGGTCCCCTTTTCTTTCTTGTTTTTTTTTTTTTATTTTGATAAAGGGTTAAATTGTTTCTCAGTACCTCACTAAGTTAATGAGCCTGGCTTTGAACTCTCAACACTCTTGCCTTATCCTCCACATCCACTGGAATGACAGGCCTGTGCCACTGAGCCAACTCTAATACAATTTTTAAAGTTATTTATTTCATGGTAACATGGATCTACTTAAACTTACAATCCAAAAACATACATACAATATATTCACTTATTATAAATAAATTTATAAGATTTTTTTTATAAAAATATGCCATTTTTATAAAAATAGATGTCACAAAAATTACTCCCATTGACCAAATGTGACCCAAAAATCTTGAAAACATGGATATTTGATTTATATATTTTTATTCTTTTTCCAGATTTATTATTATAGACAAGTTCAAAACACTGAATGAGTGAATGCAAAGAATTATGCCAATTTCCTGAATTATTAATTGAGAATAATATTTTATTTTTCCTAGTAATGACATTTATTTTCCCACAAATACTGCATGTGGTATTTATGTGCTGAAGCTAAAGAGTTGATTACACAGAAACTGAAACAGAAATGCTTCCCAGATTTATGATAAGAATGAGAAAGAGACTGATTGTGTGTAAGGAGTGCCAAAAACAGTTAAGACCAGAAAGTAACTCTTAGGATTCATAGCACAATAAGGTGATTATGTTCTACAATAACGTCTTAAACAAATCAAAATAGCCAGAAATTTGCAGGTTTCAAACAAATAATAATAATTTTAATGAGATGAAAATTACCCTGATCTGATAATTACACACTATATACACATGTTGAGTTACAATAATGGGTCTCATATCAAAGTACAAATAGTAGATTCCAGTTAAAAATTAAAATAAACAGAAATCAACTCTTTGATGTTTTAACCAAATATCTACATCACCTCAGATTTTAAAATGGTATACTATGTTCATAAATGTTTCACTATTTTGTTTTTTCTTACTGTCATGTCTTTTATATCTAAAAGGTCTAAAGAGTCATGGAATGATTTAGCCTCATCCACATGGTTTTCTGATGACTGCTATTTTTTTTTCAAAACTTGTTTACACTTTATTTTATTATTTTATTTTTTATGTGGTGTTGAGGATTGAACACAGTTTCTCACATGTGCCAGGCAAGCACTCTACCACTGAGCCACAATCTTAGCCCTGATGCCTGGTATTTTTTAATATGTGGCTTGAAACAATTTAAAATACATACCTACTATTTCAGACACTTGACTTAAAACACACATGCCTTGTATAGAAAATATTCCATCAGATTAACATCAAATTTTCTGTATCAATTTTATATGTGTTTTTTTACTGAAGAAATATATTGCTTCCTTCAAGCAGATGAATATTGTGATTTTAATGGAAGTTCATCTTTTAGGCTTGGGCCAAATTCTTGTTCTTTAATTAAAAAACTTACAATGAAATGACTTTGAGTCTATCTGAACTGTGACTTTAATTACCACCTTTATTCCAGATGACTGAGGAGAAGACAATAATAATATATTTCTACTGATATTCAATAGCTGGACTTTGGTCACTTAAGATATTTTTTTCTGGTCATGATAATAACATATATGCAAGGTGGATAGCTACATTGGGGATTCAAAGACAGGCCTAAAATACTGCCAAATAGTTTTCTACACATATTGCTAGAATATTTCAACATTATGAAAACAATTTGAAGCAAAAACATATGTAGCCATTATTAAAAGAAAATATTTAAATCTATTAAATTACATATATGAGAAACTGCATAATTAAAACATAATGGCCAGCATTTCTACTGAGGACTTTTTATTTCAGAATCCCATCCATATTTGATACTTGTTCTTCTTTCATATACAATAGCTCTAGAATATATGTAATGTGACTCCTTATATGTCATACAAGATGATCAGATTTAGCATCAAGGTAACACTTTAAGTCAATAAAAGATTATAAATACAAATTTTAAAAAAAATCATCTTAGAGGGCATGGTTCTCTGTGTCATCTTAGATAATATATTAAAAGCATTAGTTCTGGTAATAAATGTCAAAAGACAGCACTAAAAAATACATCTATGTGCACAACTACTACATTAAGATGCATTTTTGAGAAGGTTGCAATTCATTACTTTTGTGCAATCCTTCCATTTCAATTCACTGAAAATTGTAGAGTTTTCAATATGTTCCTACTGCTTAATCAAGAACAGAAAGATGAAATCAAAGTAACACACTACCCCAGAAAACCTCAAATGAGATTATATCAAGAACTATTTTGATAATATATGGCAATTCTGAATCTATAAGAAAGCCTATGTACAGTGGGAGCACAACTACCATTACATAATCCAGATATAATTTGGTAATAATATTGGAATGGCACCTGGAGGATATTAGAGGGACTTGATAACTGAAGTGAGAAAAAATGTGTTTTGGGTGAATCCACATATATCCCTGGTAATAGTATAGGCTGAGATTGATGAAGATGACACTATTTGAAACAAAGGCTTCTGCTTCATTTTCTCCTATGATATATACTATTAATATGGAATATAAAAAAAAATGAAAAAGCTCAACAAACTATATTATTTTATTAGTAAAAGAAACATTTCCCCTGAAGTTTGTTTTGAGATTTCAGCTAACACCATAATTTTCTTCTGAAACTTCACATTCCTTTTCTAGCACAAGAACTAGCCCAAGAACTTTACCATTGGTACCTTGGCCCTAATACATCTAGGGATGCTGATAATTATGGGGTTCATAGTTACAGAATTTTTTGTCTCATAATTTTGGAGATGATGTCAAATAAAAATTAATAATCTACTTTCACCGGTTTTTTGGGGGGTGCTTCTCCATTTGTACCACCTGCCCACTGAGTGTTCCCTATGACATCACCTTCAGCCCCAGAAGCTCCTGCTTGGCATAGTTCAACCATCAATTCTCACATCAGAGCCTGTGATTCCTTGTTCCTTGAGGGTATTCTACATGTTCATGAACGATTGATTCTCATTCTCTTCTACTGCCATCATCAATGTGATCTAACATGACCTTGTATTTATTACTGTATGCTGAACAATTGTACCAATGCATTACTTTCTAAGTATTTATTTTCAATATTTGGGGTGTTCCAGGAAGTCTTTTTTCTAAGGCTCATGTCCTTAGGTCTTTCTAAAAGTCAATAAATAGATAAAAATCTAACTAAAAATAAATGATGTTATCACTCTTAATACATGAACATTAAAATAAATAAACAATATTTAAAACTCTCAGCCCATAGGTATAAGGATTTAGATTACATAGATCAATTTGTTGGAAGACAGAAACTACCAACATGCATGTTGTCCTTGGTGATCATTGTACTGGGAAGAAATTATTGTTTTCAGCATTGAACTCTCACCAAGCCATGGGTTTATTTATTGTAGGACACTGCTATTTTCTTCTGTAACCATGACATGGTATCAATCATATGTAAAAAGAAAAAAAAACAGAAATAGGAAATGGTTCTCTCAGAAAAAAAAAGAAATTACAAGCACGTTGTGATAGTGCACAGAATATCCAAAATGTGGCCTCTGTATACAGGGCATCTACAGAAAGCGTGAACTTGTATACCTGCTGGGAGAAAGAAAAATGTTGCAACCCTCCAGTGAATTGGGCTTTATTATTTGAAAGTATAAAAAAATAGCCATTGATAAAGCAATATTTCTTGCAGGACTGAACATTGAATGTACATTTGCAAGAATATAAAATAGATTCCCAGAGCTATTTAATAAAGAAATATTGTTAAGAAATGAAATTCAGAAATAGCCCAAATGTCCATCATTTGTTTAGTTCCAACTTTCATCTATCTATACCATGGAAAGTTAAGATTTTTGCATATGTGGAGTGTTTTCCAGGTTGTTTCATTGAGTGAAAAATAAGGGGCGGAAAGGATATACAGGAGCACTCACTTTTGGGTAAGAAAGAAATCTACATAATAACTTATTATTGTTATTGCCTCCTACCAAAAAAAGGAAAAGTAAGAATATATACTAGAAACAACTAAATCAGTTGTTCATAAAGGGCAATGTTTAAAGATTAGTGGGGATGGAATATAGGTGAGTCTTAAGTATATTTTAATATGGGTTTATATTTGAGCCACATAAACAAAAACCATGTTCAAAACATAGAATTAAATCAAAGGACAAAAATCAAGCCCAACAGACAGGTATGAGTCTGAAAACACAAACATGAACCATACTATTTTGTGACTAATTAATTTCTTAAGCTTGCATGATTCCCAGGATCTTTTCTCCAATGTGAACAAAATGTTTACCTAAAGTAGCAATGCTTGCTGTGATGTAACATTAACTGATCAGTAATTGGCAATAAAGGATCACAGGATTCATATGCAATGTTTAGTGTCAGCAAGCAAGGGACAACATGGGTTTTATGCTTTCTCAATTAGACTGGAGTTTACAAGATCAGGGGCCACTTCTTATCTAGTGTGAGCAGCCTGGTGAATACATAGATATGACTATTAATATACACTGAAGAATTCTTTGAAAGTTTAATGCCAAGAACACAGAGAGAACTTGACAGTTACTTTCAGGTCCAGGTTTCAGAAGCTTGGCTATACACACATGGGGAAAAATGACCAGTCCTAGACCATGTGTGAGTATGTATTTTAATGTTGTGGTAGTTTATCATGAGCCTAGGCAGACAAAGGTGGAGTCCTGCAGGTTATTAAGTCATGGAATAGGATTATTGTCATTTATTAAAAGAAAGTTGCAAAGAAACTTCTCAATATATCCTGTGAGGACAGAGATGGTGTACTTCCTTACTCTCATCAAGCTGCTATAATAATTTATGGTAGACTGGGTGGTTTATAAGCCATAGACACTCATTTTTCACAGTGTGTAAGGTCAAGGCACAAGGCAATTCAATGTTTGGAAAGGACATTTCTAATAGGTAGAAGCTTCTGGCTGTGTCATCATGTGGTGGAAGAAGCCAGCTAGCCTGTAGCACTGTTCATTAGAGCATTAATTCCACTGATGAAGTCTTCAGCCTCAGGACCTCAACACCTCCCCAAAGACTCACATTCTAATACCATCATCTTAATGGAGAGGAGTTCAACCAAGGTACTCAAGGGGACACAACCTTCAAATTAGAGATGTCTATAAAAAAGCAGGTTCTCAATAGTCAATAAACCTGTTGGAAACTTGATCTTGGACATCTGAACTTTCAGAAGTCCACAAATGATTTTTTTTTTTTGTTTTTGCTTTTAAGGTATATGATACTAGTACTCCCTTAGAGCAGTCCAAACAGACTAAAATATATTTAAATGATAATTCTGTCTTTTCAATTGTTCCTCCAATATGAACACTTCTTTGAATTTTACACAGGTTATCAAGTCTTTGGGCATCCCTCCATGTATGTGCCTATGTATATGCACATACAACAGCAAGGAGCTTGGGGCTTTCCACCAAACCCAATTTCTCATATTCTGCATTTTTTCATGTCAAATTTGGGACCCACCCACTTGGCCCCATCCCTGCAAGGCAGGCCCAGGCCTCCTGTGGTGTTACTCTCTGACCTCTTTAAGATAGGAGTGAAGCCTCCTTCTACCCTGTACTCTGGACTCTGCTCTCATCTCCTCAGGGGCCCTGCCTGTATATTGGTTAAAGCCAGGCCTTCCATTGGACCTGTACCTCATTTTCCTGCTCTATGACCTGATCATTATGTGCCAACACTTTACCATGCTCATCTGTGCATTTTTTCCCTCTGTTCCCACAGCAACAATGAAACTACCATTTGCTAGCTGTGTGACCATAAGCAAGTTAACTCGGCACAGCTGAGCATTCCTTACCTGCAAGATGGGTGTAAACATGGCTTCAACTCATGGAGTTCTTATTGCTAGTGAAGAGGTCAGGGATAAAATTCTCAAAAACAATAGTCCAGTACATGGTCATCAATGGCTCCTGATATCATTACGTGTCACCATTACTAGCTGTCAATCCCACTTCACAACATGGGAATCATGAATCCTTGAAAAGTAAAAAAAATAAATAAATAAAATAATTAATTTCATGGGGCCAGTGGGCCCAGGTCTGCTGTGACTCTATATTTTGTGCCCCCAACCAGAGCTCAGGGCCAGGATGAATACAAAGGTGCCACATGAGGAGAGGACAAATGTAAAGTACATAAAGGCAGTTTCATGAATGGACAAAAAGGAAGGAATTGAGGAAAGAGCCAAATCTTACATCTGACACCTGCAGAATCAGGAGATTTTACCTTCATATTGACTCTCTTCTCTTGAGAACAAAACTGTACTGAAAACAGACCACTGAGACAGGTTAGTCATCAATGCAGACAATAAAAGACACTCTGGATGTTACCAGGAGGTTTGGTGAATGTACAAGCAGTCAGAGCCACAGATTGGAAGACCTCAAATGGTTCACATGAGATCTTTTGCTTCCTGCATCTTCATTCCCTGGCTTACACAATGGCAGGCTGAGCTTGGACATTGAAGGTCCTGTGTGTTGGCAGGTGACATCCCCAGAAAATAGAATCTACACATATTTTCACAAGTTTACTCATTCTACTCAGCCATAAACAAGAATGGAATTATATCATTTGTGGGAAAAGAATGAACCTGGAGAACATCAAATTAAATGAAATAAATCAGATGCAGAAAGTCAATTGTCAAGTGTTTTCTCTCATATGAGAAAGGTAAAAGAAAAATGGAGCTAAAAAAGAAGTGGATCTGAAAAAAAAATAGAGGAAGAATAATTGAGTTTAGACTGATGGAAGAGATAATAAGAGAGATGATTCAGGCCCTGGGAAATGAGGGTCAATGATGTTATGCCCATATATGTAGAGGTCACAAATGAACATACTAATAAAATAATTACAATGTCCTAAATTAAATGACATTTTTGGTACCAGTGACTTAAATTCAGCATGATTCACCATTGAGCAACATCCCCATCACCAGTCCTATTTTTATATTTTTTTAAACAGGGTTTTGCTAAGTTTTTGAAGGTTTTGCCCAAAGAGCTAAAGCTGGGTGCCCACAAAGCAAAAATACAAAGGCCTGTCATCCCCCTGGCTTATGGAGCACTCTCTAGGCACTAAGTGCTAACTATTTATGACTTCATTTAATTCTCACTATAGTCTTGGGAAGCAAGTGGCATTAGCCCCATCTTAAAGATAAATAAATAGGAGAGAAACTAAAGATCTCTTCAAGCTAAGTGAGGTGGCACATGTCTGCCATTCCAGCAGATTAGGAGCCTAAGGCAGAAAGATTGTGAGTTCAAAGCCAACCTCAGCAAAATTGAGGTGCTAAGCAACTCAGTGAGACACTGTCTATAAATAAAAATACAAAGTAGGACTGGGGATATGACTCAGTGGTTATGTGCCCCTGAGTTCAATCCCAAGTACCAAAGGAAAAAAAAACCTATTCAAGCCTCTATAAATATATAAAAGCCAGAATACAAATGTATGATATGTACTCAAGACCTTGGTCCATTATCATTTATCTTATACTAGTCATAACATCTAGAAACCTCCCTGCAAGCTTAATAAATCCAATGCTTGAGAGTACTCCCCAGATATTTTTGTTTCACTGACTGGAGCTAAAGTCCAGGTATCAGGGTAATTGACTCTACTGCTCACAATTAGAGATGCAATCACTTTTATATTAAAAATCAGGGAAACTTTGACAGAAAGATTGGATTCACCTTCTCAATGTTGTGCATCAAGTCCACAGGAAAACCAGGGTGTGTGTCTGTACTTCTGTAGCTCTCCAAAGAGATCTCTGTGGCTCCAAACAAAAGAAGACTCCACAAAGCTGGGGGGACACAAGCCAACCCCTCTGCCACAACTCACCCCACAATACTCCCAGGGAATAAGTGTACATAGAGGAGAGAATTCCAGGTGGGAACTTGGTGATCAATGGACAATGCCATGCAAGGAAATAGGGATCAACCCAATTCAGCAAAGCAGAGGAGTGGCTGGGCCAGGTTGCGGGCTTGCCTAGAGGATAAACTTTTCCAAGGCACATGAAGCCTGGGGCTTCCTCCTCCTCAAATGAGCCTTGCCTTATCACACATAGGCTTGTTCAACTATTTATGCCCTTCTCCTATTTTATATTTCTTTTGCACATGGCTTTGAAGGCCTCATGATTTGGCATTTCTTATAATTTTTTTTTCTGCAGCTTTCAAACTACTCCAAATTCAACCATGTGGAAAATTACCTGTAGGTATTACAGTTTTTATTTTATTTTATTACCATTTAATTCAAGTCTCCAAATCTCTCTCAAAATATCTTTTTTTTTTCATTTTTATGATACTTTTATTAACTCTTCACACATTGACAATGGTTGTGATAAAGCAGTATCTTCTGACTCCAACACTGGAATTTCAGTGACCTGCTTGAAATGATTGAACTTTCTTTTGATTCTACATTACAAGTCTCCATTTTATTTTTTATGCTTTATATAACTTTATATATAGTACAGACAAGACTAAGCTAATATTACATGGTTTGTCTCAGAGAAAGTGCAGGCCTCCCCTCTACCTTCATTAGTGAATATGAGGGCTCATCACAAGTTCCTTAGGGTTGCCTTTAAGCATGGGCTCTGACTCAGCTCAATGTTCAATCTTCCTGTGATCTCCTCAGCCTGTGGCCTTCAGTTCTTCTTCTTCTTCTTCTTCTTCTTCTTCTTCTTCTTCTTCTTCTTCTTCTTCTTCTTCTTCTTCTTCTTCTTCTTTTTCTTCTTCTTCTTCTTCTTCTTCTTCTTCTTCTTCTTCTTCTTCTTCTTCTTCTTCTTCTTCTTCTTCTCTCCTTCTTTTGAAATTTCACATTAATTTTAATACTTTACACAGAGCCTGAATCACAAAAAAGCCAGTTTAGAAATGGTGGCATGCAGAAACAACACTACCCAGAAACCAGGTGCTTCATGTGAGAAAAAGCTAGGGAAGAGGAGCCTATCACACATGATAGAGAGAGGACCCTCAGAGCCATGGTGTAACCATGGGAGGTGCCAGAAATCCCTCACCCCAAAGTGGAGGTATTGTAAATTGTTTAATTGGACTGGACTAATTTGATCTTATGATCAGAGTAATAGCAATTTTGTTTGGACATGATTCCAATTGAGATGCTTTTCCAAATATGTCCAGAAAAAAGTTTAGAGACCAGCTCTCCCAGGATTGCTGTTATCCACCAAAGAATAAGTAAAATTAAGAGACAGCTTATGTGTTACACTTGGAAAGCCTCAGTTCTGTGTTTTCCAGGGAGATTTTTGTCATATTTCTCTAGAAAATAATATTATAGGCCTGAAGAGACAGAACTTAAAGATGTCTTTCCTTAAAACGTGCAACTCTTTAGGCTATTATCTGCACCACATCATCCTTTGCCTCATCCATCTGGATAAGTGCCTCTGCATTCTTACATTCAGAAGTAGTGTGCAGTTGGGTCATGGAAAGGCTGTGGAATGAGGAAATTTTAGCATAATTGAGGTTTCTTGTAGATGCAGAAGAGAGACTTCAGCTCCAAGAGTTTTACTCAATCCAGACGACTGTGTTCTGTATGGTACATTGAGGATATTTTCTTCTAACAATGTTTGCTTCTTTAATTTATATCCTCCTAAAATGAGTCATTTTTAATAGGTAATAATGATTAATTTTAGTTTTCTGTTTGTTCTAAGTTTAATGAGTTCTAGTGATACAACTTACATATGGAATGTCATCTAGAGATTTTAAAAATTACTTATTTGTATACATATTATAAAAGAAGACATGAGTTTAACTTGATATTTTATAAACTTTTATTTTATTTTATTTTCATGTGGTGCTGAGGATAAAACCCAGGACCTCACACATGCTAGGCATGTGCTCCACTACTGAGCCATATCTCCATCTGTAATTTAGCATTTTTTATTTATAAACTTGCTTCTGTAATAATAAAAAATAAAATAGAACTACTATTGATGTGAATTCTATAATTTGAGTAATTATAATTTTTTAAATTTTTAGAATGAAATGATATTCTATGTTCAAAACTTCATTTCATAGAGGGCAATATCACAATGCCATAAACTACTTATATTTCTCATAATGTCTTTGGATCCAATTTAACTCAAAAGATTAAAAATTTCCTGATCCTGTACTCTTTCAGTTAGGAAATGACAAATGGTGTAAAGCAGTGGATGTGTAACTGATGTGATTCTGCAATCTGTATATGGGGTAAAAATGGGAGTTCATAACCCACTTGAATCAAAGTGTGAAATATGATATGTCAAGAACTATGTAATGTTTTGAACAACCAACAATAAAAATTTTAAAAAAAGGAAATGACAAATGAGAGGATCATGATAAAAGGGTTTGGAAGCACACTGAATTTTTTTGAAAATCAAATGGATGTACTAGTAATTTTCCATTCCTGGATTAAAAATACACAGGAATATAATTTTCAAGTTTAGAGGAGGAATATTTGTGTTCATTCATTCTTTATGTATTAGTTTCATGTGTGTATATATATGAGACTATATACATACATATATGCCCTTTCCCATTTTTGTCACAATGGAAATGTCTGAATCTAATTTTTCTTAAAGGAACACTTAGGTCAGTGGAATCTCATCCTACCCTGATCACTGTACAAAAATTTCTGATATTTCCACAAACTCAGTTGTTTTTTAGTTCTTTTTTTGCTTGCTTGTTTGTTTGTTTGTTTGTATGTTTTTTGTCTTTAGCATGAACAAATAATTGTGAACATATCTCATTCTCTGGTCACTGAAACACAAAGAAAACGATGACACAGGAAAGCCAAAGTTGTGGGGAAGAAAACCAGGACTTGAATTTTACATAACTACATCAATCAGAGAGACAGACTGCCCTCTAGGACAGCTTGGCATCTGTGAAGAAGCACCTCTCTGGCTTTCTATTTCTTTACTTTAATATTAAACAGATCTTAACTTTATGATCCATATAAATTTATTGATCATCAACTATGTGAAAACTCTAAGGCTAGACTCTGGAATGAGGAGTTCTTTAAGCCACTGTGCATTTTCTAGCTTGCATGGTAATTGCTCTCTAATTTAGAAACTGTATGATTACCAAGAGTTCCTAAAAATATTCTATAATTAGAAAGAGGCATATATCTCATATAAGCATATATTACATTAATACATCTGAATAAATGAAGCACGTGAGATCACAAAACAAAAACATAGAACTAAAACTCCTCAAACAGCTATAAAAAGTGCTGCAATTACAAAGCAAAATAACTGTCTTTTAGGTGCAAAGCATGTGTTTTCAAAGTCTTGTTGCTAATAAATGTCTATACCTTCTTTATTCCAAATTTATTGCTGTGCATGAATTATCATGATTTGTTTGAGGGATCATGTGTTGATATAGGATTTCATTTCAAAAAACTCTCTTAAAAGAACTAAGAATTTTTCTTGTAACATCCATCACTAATTGTATTAGTACCATAGTTATATGGTGAATTTTGAGCCTATCGGAGAAGTTTACTTAAAATTTAAAAATTCTGTGTCACTGAAAAGGTAGGAGATATATTATATTAAAGCTGACCTTATTGTCTAGGAAGTAGAAATCTGTCAGCGGAAATATATCCAGGTATTTGGTCATTTTTGAGGTATTGATCTGTGTATAATAAGTAAAATTTAATTGTATTTGCAGATTTATGGAACTGTGCTTCAAAATAAATGTGCCTTGAGAAATAATATTAGTGTATTTAACCTCTACATCTATGTCTAGAAAATTTACATAATATCATAAAAATTATATGATTTGCATAGAAGTGCTATTCACTGTATAGTATTTTGAGGAGATTCATGGATTTGGTATTTTTGCTTCAAATATCTTTTGTCAAAAATAAACAGAACTTGGTTATAGAGCTTTTTGTTTTATATTATATCATCAATTTATGGTGACATTATTATTCTCTTTCAAGCACAAATATATATTAAAAATAGTGATTTTTTTTCTTGGTGTCATGTTATCTTCCAAAATTCTTATCCTTTGTGAAGAAAAGATAATTTTGTAGTGCAGAATTACATCCTAATAAATCCTAATTTATTTCCTCCAATTTTAATCATGGATCTAAATTCATATTAAAACGTATTGAACATTTTTGATTGTGTATTATAAGCTCATAAACTAACTAGTTTACTTAGAGATCTGGATCTTCAAATATACAAGTCTATTTTACTGACAATGAATTAAAGTAACAGTAAAAGAGAAGCATAAAATGTGATAAACATCCACATTGGAAAGAGGAGGTAATCTCCAGTGAAAAAAAGATTTCAAAGAACTTCTGGAAAACAGAAAGTCTGGAAGTAGATGAAGGATGCATCTGAGTTCTAATTAGGGATTCACAGGAGGTGGATTAAGACCATGACTAGTCATCTTGGAAGTCCATTAGTTAGTGTGCTTCAGATCAGCACAATGGAAATAAAGGGAAGGAAGCACATTTGGGCACACAGAATCTGGGGTTGCATTCTAATCTCAAAGGAGGCTTCTGCTTACTCAAAGTGAAATTATGGATCTGTCTTGCACTCTCATATATTTCCTACTTGAGACATGGAGTGTGATTTACATGAGTCTCAAACAGTCTTGAGTTTAGGAAGCCTTAAATGGTAATAGCCAGAAAAACTATCTTCTACTAATGAAAATATTTTGAAAAGACCACTTTCAGCAATTGTCTGGGAAATGAATCCTTCAGTCCTAATGGTGCCATAAAGCATAGTTCCCTGTAGTAACACCACAAAAACTCACTTTTCAGTCTAAGTTCTGTACTTAGTTTATGGTACTGGTGAGACTCTATTCCTGAAGAAAACTTATAAGAATGGAAAACAGTGCAATTAACTACAGTTTTGACAGCTGTGTAGACTGAATGTCAAATTAATAGTCATCTTGTGTCTCTTCTGTTGTTCAATTTAGATCCACTAAACATACTTCTTTTGGTCTCTATACTCATCCCCAAATCATTTGAGGCTCCTCACTATAATTTTCTCAAGACACAACTACTGCACTGATCCTTTTACAATTCCTGTATGGAAAGTGAATACTAAAAAGTAGAGAATTGGATCATCTGTTTTCAAATTGAATCATCTGATTTTTATCTTCAAATATACAATAGACTTTTATATTTGGATACAGTGGATACCATGGTCATTGACCATTAGTAATTTTTTTTATTTTTGTTAAGTGTGGTCTGATTCAATTTTACACATGATGTATTGGCACTTTATTAGTGGTACTTGCTTAGCATTGCAACATGGAATCAATGTCCTTCTGGTGAGGAGAGTGAATTGACCTAGCTAGGACTGTAATTTCTCCTCTTGCTTTCTGTTTTCTTAGTGCATAGAATTTAGAGTCCTCAGGTGCAGTTTAATTTTAGTTGGAATTTTGTTAGACATCCTGTTGGAAAAGTGTCCTCTTAAATGATTAAGATTTCTAAAAGTGGAGGATGCAGAGGCATGGCATAAGAAAATATAATTGCCAAGTGCATTAATAGGAGTGATGGTGAGTTAAGACTCTTAAACTGTGACACTCTGGTTCCTGGTTCTATATAGTGTGTCTCTTGGTAGCACAACCTGATATAATGATGTGAAATTTTAGAAGTGTTAGCAACACCATCACCTGTTCCAGAGTTCTACCAGGCCAGCAGCTTTTTGTTTCTTTTTTTAGATGATAATACCATGGTCAGTCGTAGACCAATAGTAATATCTTTATTTTTGTTAAATGTGGTCTGATTCAATTTTAGGCATGATGTATTGACACTTAATTAGTGGTACTTGCTTAGCATTTATTGTCTGTAAAAGCAAAAATTTAAAAAAAAAGTGTTTGGGTTTTTCTGGTTAAAATTATTTCTGTGTTAAAAGACGTCCACTTGTTAATTTATTATGAGAAAATGATGAAAAGAATGATGCTGTAACAAGAACCTAGAGATAGATCTCTCCTCCTAGCTGGCTAGATATTTGGAAAAAGCATTTGATAGATAAAATACGGTGACTGGAAACCACTATGGTACTCAGTCTTCATTCCTCCTGTGCAGCATCAGAGGCTGGATAAAAACAACTAGCCAAGTACAGTTGTCAAGTTGGTTGTCTTGTACAATGTCCATGATGTATGTGCTTTGGTATGTGATAGCATGAAATCCCATGATATTTACACTGCTTTGTCTCTCTCAGAGATCCATCCTTATTACTGTACCCCCCAAATTTTATAGTCTTCATAAGTTCCTTCTAAACCTTTGATCAAGACTTGATTTCTTCCTATTATTTTATGTACCTTCTTATGTATCTTCTTACCTGAGGTAACTTCTTTTTCCACGTGAAGTTAAGGATGAAGTGTGCTGCCAAGTATTCTGCTCTTTAGAAAGAGTTTTTTTTTTTCATTTTTTTTTATTTTTCAAGGGTAATCCTGAAAGATACTGTACAATGGTGTTATTTTATTTCACTTTACTTCTAAATGAAGATAACTCATATTTATTTCTAGTAATATTTTGATAGAGGTTGGCCAATTTCCTCTTCTATCTGATTTGCAAAGGGGACCTTTTCCCAAAGAAGGAAATGAATAGGTGTTGTATCACACCTTTGCTCTGAAATTGATTGGGGTTTTCTGAGAAAGAGTGTAACTTCAGTGACTATCTTCTTGGTTAGTTATTTGCTTAGTTATTGGTCACACTCTACAAGTGTGACCTCAGGTGAAATGCCAAAGAAGATAGAGTAAAATAAGCAGAAGTTATCAATTGATTATACTTTTGTAACTGAAGTAAGGTTTGTGAAGTACTATATGACTTGCATATCTCTCTGCCTTCCATTTAAAATCAAAATATAAAATTCATCTTTATTTTTTAATGTATCACCAATAAGCTTCTAAAAATAAAATTTACATCTATTATTTTTCTAATCCTGTTCATGATTTCTCTATTTTCTTGATTATATGAATTTTTTATAACTGATACTAACTTGATAATCTGTGTCATTTTCTGGTTTACAAACACTTATTGATTTTTGTCTCATTTTAGTTATAATTGGCCTCCAGTGACTAAGGGAAGTCTTCTCCTTAGTCAGACTTCTGGTCTGCTCCTCCCAGCCCTGCTTCAGTCTCTCAGCTTCCCAGACCCTCATGCAGTTGGTTGTAAATTCTTCCAGAAGCTGTTTTACTGTCTACTTTTCAGGACTAAAAATAAAAATCAAAAGTTAAAAAAAGATACTTTAGGGCTGGGGATATGGCTCAAGTAATACCGTGCTTGCCTAGCATGCATGAAACACTGGGTTCGCTTCTCAGCACCATGTAAAAATAAAAAAAAAATAAAGATATTGTGTCAACCTAAAACTAAAAACGAATATTTTTTTTAAATATACTTTAAAAAGCAAAATGTGGAGGGAGAAAGTAGATATATATATATATATATATATATATATATATATATATATATATATATATATATATTTGTAATTAGGCTTTTTAAAATTTTTTAACATTTGTCTGTTCTTAATGAGGGTCACCCACTAACACTTCATCAAAATAACAGTTTCTTTGCTGAGTTCAGGTGACCAAGGAATAGCCACACCCTTCGAACAAAACAAAACACACACACACACACACACACACACACACACACAAGAGAGAGAGAGAGAGAGAGAGAGAGAGAGAGAGAGAAAGAAACAGAATTATCTTTAACCTAACTTTTTATATGATGTCTCAGATCCCCTTAACTTTGCACATTAGCTTCTTTGTTAAGTTGAATTGTAACTGCTTTTTGTAGTTGGAAAGGGTGTGACTATTGAACTTGAAACCTTTTATTCTGGGCAGCTTGGTGGTTTCTGGTGAGGTTAAGTGGGTGAGAGGGTGAAGGGAAAGTGGGGGATTCTTTCCTATCATAACATGAAGTTTCCCCCATAGTTTGCTCTCAGGTGGCAGAACTCAAGTATTTCTTACAGTGGTATACTTTGATTATTTTTACTTCCCCTTTACCCATAAGTTTTAACAGCATTTTGTCAAACTGCACTTATTAAGAACCATTTTTAAAATAAAGTTATAGTTCGCCTAACCAGTCTGCACTTATTGATTATGGTTTCCCTCACCTGCTATGCCTGTTTTTGGTATCTGAAAAAAACAGATATATTATTTTCCATATTTTATCCATTTTTCTAGATATATATACTGAAAAGAAAATTAGTTCTGCAAATATTCCATTTTGATTGAATGCTATAATCAATAATATTTAAATATGCTAAATATATCTCCAGATTTTCTCAAGTAACTATGCTTAAAACAAAGAAAATATCCTGAAATGAAAAACCATGGTCAGCTTCAAGAAAGCAAGAATAAAACCCAAGTATTTATCCTTAATGATGGATTATAGATGATAAATACAGAATAACCTCAAGATTTAAAGGAAAAAATAGTATTCAACCTGGTATTCTAAAATGAAGCAGATTGTCCATCAATGATAAATAAAAATAGATTTTCATAAATGATAAAAAACTAAAAAGCTATTTTCCATGCCTCATTTCAAAAAGAGTTACTCACTATAGAAGAAAAAATATTTAAAAAAGGGAGCAGACTTTGTGGACAGAAACAGTGGCTCTAACTGCAAAGCTCAAGAAAGTTATGCTGATTCTGCAGTAGACCTTGAAAATAGTTTTGTTAGCATACCTCAGTCCTACCTTTAAAATGATGGTTTAATAGAAATATTAGCTAGTGAGTAGTCAAGTGATTGAATGTAGCAAAAGTTAGAAGATTCTAGTGATCTATTTTTCTCATCACAAAAAAATGAATATTAGAAAATACAGGGAAAACAAAGTGATGAAAAAAGAAAGTAAAAATGCACTAAACACAAATAATGGAAAGCCAAGTTCTGTATATGAAACACAGTAAAATGTGCACTTTTTGTAAAATTTAATGGGATAGAAAAAAGTAGTATTGATTGTTCTTGATGGTAAGAACATCCCTCCATGAGCAGCATTCATGTCCTGATATTGGATGTCAGAAAGGCTAATAAATTAGAGAAAGAAATCATTCTTACTTCTGGTGTGTGTTTTGTGATGAAAAGTATCTTAAGGTCAAATTTGTGAAAATGCTTACGGGTTTTTAACCTTCATAAATTTTCTGTATACAAAGAATGCAACACATAATTATTTTTTAAAGAGAATAACTAACCGAGGAAGCATGAAAACAGGGACTTGTAACTATTAAAAAATAGAGTGGGGTGTGGTGGTCTGTACAGATGCTGATACTCAGAAATAATAAAGTGTCCAATGTAGATTAAGCAAGAAA
The DNA here is from genome assembly GCF_047511675.1 of Marmota flaviventris. Lineage (NCBI taxonomy): Eukaryota > Metazoa > Chordata > Mammalia > Rodentia > Sciuridae > Marmota > Marmota flaviventris. Next base: position 120,544,469 of record NC_092508.1, read on the forward strand.
TCACAGAACACATACCGTAAATGATAATCAATTAAACGCTAAATCCTTTTAATATTTGATTGATTTGGCCTGAAGAAAAAGAAGTGGCCCCATAAGTTAAATTGGTTTTCCTCCCTCTCTCAATGCAATTAGAAAAAATAATGGGAATACCTAAAACATTGTATAGGGTCTTCTATTTAAATTTCAAGATTATGATCAATATAATCAGACAACTAGTAGTAGGTATGGCTAAATTTAGTTTCCTTTTAAAACTTTACATAGTTGCAGATAGAGTGTAGGCTGCTGATTTGGGTGTAAATTTTGGAAACTACTGTTTTATATGGCACTGGGGATTGAACTCGGGGTGCTTTATCACTCATATATATACAAAATTCTTTGATATTTTATTTTAAGACCTGGTCTCACTTAGTTACCAAGGCTGGCCTTGAAGTTGTGATCCTTCTGCCTCAGCCTCTATGATATTTGGGATTACAGGTATGACATCAGGCCTGGACACTACTTTTTTTTACATGCATCTAATAATCAAAAATATTTTAAATATTTTTGCATTTTCTTTGATATAAAATATTCAATACTATCTTACCAAATTGGTTTTGACCCTAATATTCTTTTCTTAAAAAGGCCAATATTCATGTTGAGTAGTTATACTTTTTTTTTCTTACCATAACAAGATTTACTCATTAGATTGTATCCTGAGTTAGCAAGTCAATCTTATCCATGTTTCAGAAAAACAAATTGCTATAAATTGTTGTGGTCATGGTTTTAATAGAAGTACCTTCCTCTTAATCATAATAAAAAAAGATAGGAGAAAATTCAGTAAAGTCAAAAGCTAAGATCCAACAGTTAGCCAGTTCTTCTTTCAACCAGATGTTTATGATTTGATTGTTTCTATTTTAAATTTCTTCTTCTGATTACTCTGATGGCCTTTTCTATGATATTTAATAGTCAACTTCATTTAAAATCACTACTTTATGTGAAAAGTGGATACTAAGGAAAATAAATATCTGGAACAAATTCATAGTACTCAATATGCTTCTCATGATTATATACAGTTTCCTCCCACAATTCTGGGATTGCAATTTATAGAGCTTTAAATGACTTCCATTCCTCAGTATATTTCACTCTCAGCACATGTAGAAATAATTTCTCACCAAATTTATATTAAATAAGTAGCAATTTAGAGAAAACCAGACATAATTTACACCTGTAAAATTAAAACAATATATGTGGAAGTTTGCCAAAGAATACTTGGCATATTCAAAAAATAAAATGAAGAAAATTACCAGAATTGTTGCTTTCCTTTATGTGACAGGGCACAGTTTATTGACATGTTGTTTCAAAAAGACATTAATATTTTCCTTATGAAAAAATAGTTATTATTCTTTAACATAAATTTTACTTCATTTTTAAAAATTTTTACCCATTTATCTTGCACACTAAGAAGGTATTTGCTGGGGTAAAACACAGTGAGATACTGATCAATATATTGTATTTTTACTAATGTTGTAAAATGCATCTCTGACACATTTGTTTGTTTTCATTTTATATAATAGCGTCATGCACAATCAGCATGAGAAGAGTTTGCTCATTAATTTTGGTATCAATAGTGGGTTAGGTTCATTGAAAAGATGTTGAGAAAATTACATCTATAATGGTGGAATCTCGCAATTCTTTGTTTTCATCTTTTCTGTGGTGCTTCTGCTCTTGATATTAGTATGTTAACTTTAATTTGCATTGTCCATATAGTTTCTTAAAACATAAGACACTTAGAATTGAGGAAATCACATATAGTAAGTTTATTTCATAAACTGATATGACTCAATGAAAGACTTCAGCATTATTAAAGTACATTTTATCAAAATTCCACTATATCACAATGGTACATACAGTATTGAAATTTTATATAGCTAAAGGTTTTTTAACAATGAATGATAGGCACCCTAAGCAAGTATGTAGTTCCAATTTTTCATTTACTGAGCTTCATTCATTCATAATATAATAGTTGACAAAAACCACACATCAGAGTGTCTGTTTTTGAAAAAATTGTTTGGTGAATTAGGAACAATGCAGCATACAATTTCTATTTATTATTGGTTCATCAAACCCACATTTTACTCGCATAGTAAGATTGTTATAATATTCAATAAGTTGTAGCTAAAATCATGAAATACCACATACCATATTGTACAGATTATATAAATGCTCTTATTATTTCTTCATTCTTTTTCACAAATATTTATCAGGCACTTACTATATGCTAATTAGAAATAAGTTCATTATAATTATTTCAGATATTTTAAAAAACTGTAAGACCTCATTTGAAAAAAGCAATATAGATTTCAGAAGCAACTACTGCTTCTCTAGTGAATAATGTGTATACAAATCTGCTAAGGTCTTGGGGTATGCAAATATATTTGAGATGCATCAGAGAGTATATATGAAAACACAGTACTATTTATTATGTTATTTAAATAAAATGAAATATCATAACAAAGGTTAAAAAATTAACTTTTGGGAAAAAAAGCAAAAGGGTGGACTAGTATTTGAAATAGTGTAATAATAATTTTTACTATAATAAGTTGTTTCTGAGTCTTATTTCACTCTTTAATTATCTATCCATTGTGTTAAGAACTCCTATAGGTGTTAAACTATATAAGGTACATATATTGTGGTGTGAGGTGTTATTGGAAAATATTAGCATTCGGTGAATAATGCCATCAATTTTCTGTTTTGCAATATTAAAGAACTATTTCAGATTTATTGCAATGGATAGTTTTGTTTAAAGGTAACAGTAGTTTTTCAATGTAGAAATTACTAAGAAAAATTTAGGTGTTCTCCAAAAGTCTGTAACAACCATATTTGATGAACTTTGTGTCATAATGTATAAGAAAAGTTGCTTTCCTACCCCAAATCAGACATCATTGGAATAACCTTGTGTAGTATCAACACATATAAGTTTAGATGAGGACTTTTGCTTCTTTTCTCCTTTTACCTCCCACTTACAATATGGCTTATTTTTAATAAGCAATTTTCTATGCTTGTTAAACCTCTCACACATCTCAGAATTCTCTAGGAGAGATCCCTGACAATCTAGAAACAAACATATCTGAGATAGTGTATAGATTAACATATGAAAAAGTTCAAGAAAATATTGATTTGGCCATGAGATGGTGTGGTAAGTATGTAGAAAGCTAAAAATTGAAATTGAAAGAAATATAATACTCCTGAGAATTACTATGAATCATGTAGTCTTTGGAAGCAGATATTTTAAGTAGGAAGCTCTTGAGACTGATGTCCACTGCATCTTTTATATGAATATTTCCTCTGGTTTTGAGGGCCACCAGATTTTAGCCAGTAAACTTTTGGCTTGATATAGCATAATCAGAAAGCCCAACATTCTCTTTTTATACCTAGGCATGGTTTACTAAACATTGAGTTTTTGCACAAACTTTTCCCTTATTTTAATATACCTAGTCCATTAGTCTTGCCACATTCAAATTCATTCATTCTTCAAAAAGTAATTTAATTCCCTATTGTCTTTAAAATAAAATATCAACCTAAAATAATTTCTATACTCTAAAGCATTTTATTGTAGTATCTAGAATCTTTATAATTACTAAGAAATGACATTCTATGTCTCATTTTTACTGTTGTCTCTCTCATATTACTTTCATTATGATTTGAGTATGTCCCCCAAATACTCATGTGTTTGGAACTTAGTTTCAAAGGGAGAGAGTTGGAAAATAGTGGAATGTTTAAAAAGTGAGATCTAGTAAATTGTGGTTAGATCATTGAGGGAGATGTTCTTGGAGAGGGTTAATATAAATTTCATGGGGCACAACATAGTTTTTATTAAAGCTGGGTGTTTCAAAAGTGCAAGTCTTTTTTTTCTGAATTTCCTGACTTCCTGTCTCATTATGTTCTCTCTACCTCTCAAATGAGCCCTCACGATAATGCTACCTCATGTGTAATGCAGGTGAAGGAGCTGTCACAGGAGCTGAGAAGATTCTGGTAGAGTGCACTTAAATCTTCAGAACTATGTACTCAAACATATTTATATTTATTTACAAGTTGTAGTTGGACACAATACCTTTATTTTATTTATTTATTCATTTTTATGTGGTGCTGAGAATTGAACCCAGCTTCTTGCATGTGACAGGTGAGCACTTTACCACTGAGCCACAACCCCAGCCTCTCAGAAAATAATTTTTATGCATTTATATCTCTTTTTATACATTGGCCTGTTTCTGGTATTTTTCTATAACATTATAAAACAGACTAAAACAACCTCTGTGTCTTATTTCTAAAGAAGACAGGTGAGACTCTGCAATGTATTATCAAAAATTTCTGTAAAAGCTTTAGAATAAGAACTGTTATGCATTCACTGAGTGACCTTTAGTGAGTGATTAAATATCTTTGAGTCTAAGGCATCTTACTATGAGAGTGAGTAGAACATCTAAGATTACATTTTAAAAGCTCTGGTATAGCTTAGATGTAATGGCTTAGCATTTCTGATTCTTATTTTTATATTTCAAAGGTGATATCTTATATTTCTTATATTCCTCACGGTGCTTAGTTTAATGTATTGCCATTTACTTTGGGACTCAAATATGTGGAATTGATTTTGTTTAGTAAAGCAAAAGCAAGAGTGGTTCCTTAGAATATAGCAAAGACTGTATGAGAATGTTTTTTATTTTTAATGGGAAGAATTGTCTCATTGCTAATGATTATAGAGGGAATTTATATTTTGATGACACCCATTAATCAGAAATGGTCTGAACTGACTAGATCAAAACCACTAGAAAACCATGAATAAAGAAGCAGATTTAAAAAATAGGTTTGGGGCTGGGGATGTGGCTCAAGCAGTAGCGCGCTCGCCTGGCATGCGTGCAGCCGGGTTCAATCCTCAGCACCACACACAAATGAGGATGTTGTGCCCACCGAAAACTAAAAAATAAAATATTAAATAATTATCTCTTACTCTCTCTGTCTCTCACCCTCTCTTAAAAAAATAGGTTTGTCTAGCACCATTTTGAGTCTCCTATTAGAGTACAAATTATAGTATTTTACCAGTGAAAGGACTCAAACACATGTAGCTGCATTTAAAGCCTCCTGTAATCACACAAGTCACCATCAATTATAATACCATTGTAGGAAGAGAAATGTAGATCTTCACAGGCAGAAAAATCAAATACAAAAATTGCAATTTGCCTTATGCAAAAAAGAGACCTCATTATTTATGTCATACTTCTTTTAGCTCCCAGGTTCCATCTATTTGAGCTCAAGATATTCAACCAGAAGAAAGTGGATTTGTTTTATGCTAGACAAGTTAAGAACTGATATAATTAGAATGTAGAGTAAACGTATTTTGATTTGGGGTTCAGTTGTTTTAAGTATGATGGCTTGCCCAGGAAAGCAGTGCAGGAGATTTTGTCCTCCACTTCACCCAAATTGTATGGAAAAATTATTATTTGTTTAAATTAAAAGTGGAAGCCACAGGGAATCTACAGCAGGTATTGAAATGTCATGATGAGACATCAAACTGCAGTTTTTTTCCTCATGTTTTGTATCATTGATTGCTGTGGAATTTGAATATTTGAAATATAAAAACTATATTTAAAAATAAACATTAATATTCTTTTGTATTTTAAGGTAATTTTAAGTCTCATAGCCTAAGGTCATAATACACAGTATAATTACCTCATATTTTTCTAATGTAATCCCAAGACAAAGGAGTTGGAATCTATTTTTCATGAAAAAAAATATTTTTACTAAGTAAAATTACGTTGTTCCATGTATCATACTTTTCTATTAATAGAAGTGAATGCCTTGATGGGACTGCCAAAAGGTTTATATTATCTTGCCCTGTTGAATATTGTGGCAGAATATATGGATGATGAAACAGAAGATTTCTGAAATTGTGTATTTTTGTGGCTGGAAACTGTTGAAAGGTACATCATTGTTATTAATGAAAAAGACTGACTAAAAACAGCAATGTTGTTTAAGCGTACATACGTGAACAAATTCTTTGCTAAGCAAAAATGCCCTGTGCAGCCAGGGATGGCTGAAATACATTATACTTAGACTCTGGTAATCTCAGTTCTTTATTTTTTCACTCTAACTAGTAAATTTTTCTAGCTCAATAAATCTCTCTCTATTCCTTTTCTTGCTTTTAAAACCAGAGGGGCAATACTTGTCTTTTTTAACTTTCTGGATTGTTTCTCAATTTGACTGCAATAAAATATGCAGAAAATTTTTGGAAAATATTACAAAGCATACAAATGGAGGTGAATAATCTTTGCTTACTTTGTGACTCTTCTTCTTTCAAATGCTGTTGTAGTTCAAAGTGGGTAACTTATCTTTCTTCAATTACCTTTAACTGATTATATGTCCATTTTTCCCCTAGCATTTGGAAACCACACTTCATCCACTATTGGTCAGTTGCTTAAGTCTTTACAAGTTTTTATTTATATATTGTTGTGTGTTGATCCAATTGATTTTTCTTCTCATTTAGTGTAGTTTCATGTAAAATTAAATTTGTATAAATATGTCTATATTGGAGAGTGTAAAATGTCCCTAGACCTTGTTCTTAGGCATATGTTGCTGTAAACTCAGGTCTTCATGAATTATATGTAATCATGGTTAATAAAATTGTGAATGATGTTCAATATGATTTTTGTATGGATTTTGTGTATAATAAGCTTTTACACTATTGTACCTGAAAAGCCAACATTTTATGATAAGAAACTTAATCTTTACATACAACCTTCTCAGTTTACCTCTTACTACTTGGTCCTCAGAAAATGAGACTATAAAACATAGCTCATTGATTATTTTGTCATAAGTATAAGGCCTCACTCAACTTTGACTCCACATCCATTTCTCCAATTCCTGCCCTGAAATAACACTACCTATAGAATAACAAAGATATCAGAATTTACTAATGTACATGAAAACACTGATCATTGACCTCATTCACAGAAAAATGAAATGTCTCCAATGAGGATGAAGTCTACAAGGCCATTATGCACACAAGAAAGATAAAGCTCTTCTCTCCTGTAAGAGCTACCCTTAAGTTTGTGGAAATTCAGTCTATTAAAATCACTAGGAAATGTTAAAATGTTAAAAAGTTAAAATTTTAAAATTTATAAATCAAGATATGAAAACCTGGGGCTTATTTTCCTATATCTATATCCTTCTTATAACTCTTAATTTCACCATAAATACAAACAGAAAAAAAAATGATCTGACTTATGCAAATTGTATTCCACATTAAGTTTGATTAAAATGTGTAAAAGTATTAACAGATGCTAGAGTATTATTCACTCACCAGTATGTTTTACAGTTACATAGAACATTTAGTCAAGTGGAACACTATGATGTCTGTCATTTAACAACAGGATGCAATACATGAGTGTTAACATATAAACAAATATTCAGTTATAAAGACATATTGCATACATAAGGTAAATATAGGTTAAAAAATGCACTGTAAACCTGACATGATGGTCTATGCTTGTAATCCAAGCAAACTGGGAAGCTGAGTAATTTCATAAGTTTAAATTCAGCAACTTAGTGTGGTTTCAAGCAACTTAGCAATACAGTCTCAAAATTTGAAAAAGTGGAGAGAGGGCTTAGGAATGTGGCTCAGTGTATAAAAATACCTAAACTTAAACTGAAATACAAAACAAATTATAGTTTAAAATATTACACTTCAGTGTTAAACATCAAAAATAGATTTCATATAATTCTTTTATCACTATTCAAAAGTGAAAATAGTAATTTTTAATTTATAAAAACAATTATATTCTTTCAAAGATGAGGTTTCTTCACTATGCATTTGATATTTATGACTGATATTTCTACAAAATAACTTGATAATGCTTAATAAATTTAAGCAAAAGTTAAAGACAACTACTTGTTTTCTAAACTTAAATGAGTTCTGTATTTTACTGATCCTCATATACATCAAGGTGTAATATATAGATAATAACTTTAGTATACTCTCACATTTATTATAAATGTTTCATTGTTATATAAGGCATATATTTTGGACAAAATCTGTTCAATGTTCACTACTAGTATGAGTTTTCAGATGTTCAATGAATTTAAAATTTAAATACATTTTGGAAATGTTATTTAACTTTTTAGAGTTTCTGGGCACAATGAATTCTCCAAAAATAAGCAGTGTTTAAGAACATGTAGCTATATTTTTTTTCCATTTGTATTTTCTCTAACCAGTATGTATCCACAAGTGCTGAGTATTGGTGAATAAATTTTGGAGGCATTGTCACATTATCAATTTTCACATTTCAAAACTTTCTCTACACTATGATTATTGTGATGAGGATTAAATGTTGTCCCTGTCTTAGAGTATTGGTACAATGGTCTCATTTGTAGAGCTTTTCTCCAGTGTGTTTTCTCTGATGTCTAGTAATATATGATATATAATTTAAAATTTTTTACATTCTCTACATTTAGATGTCTTCTTTCCAGAATAAGTAGCCTAGTGGTGAAAAGAATTGATTTCTTATTAAAAGCTTTGCTGCATTGTTTCAATTTGTAGGGGTTCTTTTCTGTATAAATTTTGTTGTTAATAATGTTTAGTCTTTCTTTTTTTAATGTTTATTTTTTAGTTGTAGTTGGACACAATACCTTTATTTCACTTATTTATTTTTATGTGGTGCTGAGGATAAAACCCAGGATCTCACACAGGCAAGGCTAGCACTCTACCACAGAACCACAACCCCAGCCCCAAGGTTTAGTCTTTGTTTAAAAGTATTATCACTTTATTCACATTTCACATTCACCAGCATGTCTTCTGCTGTGGTGACTAAAGTTTTATTTTTTATTAAAAGCTTTTCCACATTATTCACATTTGTAGGGCAATTCTCCAGCATGAGTTCTGTTGTGGTGAATAAGGCCTGTTTTATTGCTAAAAGCTTTGCAACATTCCTTATAATTGTAAGGCTTCTCTCCAGTGTAAATTCTTCTGTGGCAAATAAGGGGTAAAATTTGAGTAAAAATTTTGTCATACACTTGCATTTGTGAGGCTTCTCTCCAGTGTGAGTTCTGTTGTGGCAAATAAGGTGTGATTTTTGACTGAACGCTTTGCCACATTCTTTACATTTGTAAGGCTGCTCTCTAGTGTGAGATCTGATGTGGCAAATAAAGCCTATTTTTTGAGTAAAAGCTTTGCTACATTCTTTACATTTGTAGGGCTTCTCTCCAGTGAGTTCTGCTGTGGTGAATAAGGTCTATTTTTTGACCAAAACCTTTGCCACATTCTTTATATTTGTAGGGCTTCTCTCCAGTGTGAGTTCTGCTGTGGTAAATAAGGTGTGATTTTTGACCAAAAGCTTTGCAACAATCTTTACATTTCTAGGGCTTCTCTCCAGTGTAAGTTCTGATGTGGCAAATAAGGTATGATTTTTGACCAAAAGCTTTGGCACAATCTTTACATTTGTAGGGCTTCTCTCCAGTGAGTTCTGCTGTGGTGAATAAGGTGTGATTTTCGACCAAAAGCTTTGCCACAATCTTTACATTTGTAGGGCTTCTCTCCAGTGTGAGTTCTGATGTGGCAAATAAGGTATGATTTTAGACCAAAAGCTTTGCCACATTCTTTACATTTGTAGGGCTTCTCTCCAGTGTGAGTTCTGCTGTGGTAAGTAAGGTCTGATTTTTGACCAAAAGCTTTGCCACAATCTTTACATTTGTAGGGCTTCTCTCCAGTGTGAGTTCTGATGTGGCAAGTAAGGTATGATTTTTGACTGAATGCTTTGCCACATTCTGTACATTTGTAGGGCTTCTCTCCAGTGTGATTTCTGATGTGGCGAATAAGGTCTGATTTTTGACCAAAAGTTTTGTCACATTCTGTACATTTGTAGGGCTTCTCGCCAGTGTGAGTTCCGCTGTGGTAAATAAGTTGTGATTTTTGACCAAAAGATTTGCCACAATCTTTACATTTGTAGGGCTTCTCTCCAGTGTGAGTTCTACTGTGGCAAATAAGGTGTGATTTGTGACCAAAAGCTTTGCCACAATCTTTACATTTGTAGGGCTTCTCTCCAGTGTGAGTTCTACTGTGGCAAATAAGGTGTGATTTGTGACCAAAAGCTTTGCCACAATCTTTACATTTGTAGGGCTTCTCTCCAGTGTGAGTTCTGATGTGGCAAATAAGGTGTGATTTTTGACCAAAAGCTTTGCCACAATCTTTACATTTGTAGGGCTTCTCTCCAGTGTGAGTTCTGCTGTGGCAAATAAGGTATGATTTTTGACCAAAAGCTTTGCCACAATCTTTACATTTGTAGAGCTTCTCTCCAGTGTGAGTTCTTCTATGGTAAATAAGGTCTGATTTTTGACCAAAAACTTTGCCACAATCTTTACATTTGTAGGGCTTCTCTCCAGTATGAGTTCTGCTGTGGTAAATAAGGTTTGATTTTCGACCAAAAGCTTTGCCACAATCTTTACATTTGTAGGGCTTCTCTCCAGTGTGAGTTCTTCTGTGGCAAATTAGGAGTGATTTTAAACTGAAAGCTTTGTCACATTCTTTACATTTGTAAGGCTTCTCTCCAGTGTGAGTTCTGATGTGGCAAGTAAGGTATGATTTTTGACCAAAAGCTTTGCCACAATCTTTACATTTGTAGGGCTTCTCTCCAGTGTGAGTTCTGATGTGGCAAGTAAGGTATGATTTTTGACTGAATGCTTTGCCACATTCTGTACATTTGTAGGGCTTCTCTCCAGTGTGATTTCTGATGTGGCGAATAAGGTCTGATTTTTGACCAAAAGTTTTGTCACATTCTGTACATTTGTAGGGCTTCTCGCCAGTGTGAGTTCCGCTGTGGTAAATAAGTTGTGATTTTTGACCAAAAGATTTGCCACAATCTTTACATTTGTAGGGCTTCTCTCCAGTGTGAGTTCTACTGTGGCGAATAAGGTGTGATTTGTGACCAAAAGCTTTGCCACAATCTTTACATTTGTAGGGCTTCTCTCCAGTGTGAGTTCTGCTGTGGCAAATAAGGTGTGATTTTTGACCAAAAGCTTTGCCACAATCTTTACATTTGTAGGGCTTCTCTCCAGTGTGATTTCTGCTGTGGTAAATAAGGTTTGATTTTCGACCAAAAGCTTTGCCACAATCTTTACATTTGTAGGGCTTCTCTCCAGTGTGAGTTCTTCTGTGGCAAATTAGGAGTGATTTTAAACTGAAAGCTTTGTCACATTCTTTACATTTGTAAGGCTTCTCTCCAGTGTGAGTTCTGATGTGGCAAGTAAGGTATGATTTTTGACTGAATGCTTTGCCACATTCTGTACATTTGTAGGGCTTCTCTCCAGTGTGGTTTCTGCTGTCGCAAATAATGTCTGATTTTCGACCAAAAGCTTTGCCACAATCATTACATTTGTAGGGCTTCTCTCCAGTGTGAGTTCTGATGTGGTGAATAAGGTCTGATTTTTGACCAAAAGTTTTGTCACATTCTGTACATTTGTGGGACTTCTCTCCAGTGTGAGTTCTTCTGTGGCAAATAAGGTGTGATTTGTGACCAAAAGCTTTGCCACATTCTTTACATTTGTAGGGCTTCTCTCCAGTGTGAGTTCTTCTGTGGCAAATAAGGTCTGATTTTTGACCAAAAGCTTTGCCACAATCTTTACGTTTGTAGGGCTTCTCTCCATTGTGAGTTCCTCTGTGGTAAATAAGACTTTTTTTTTTACTAAAAGCTTTGCAACATTCTTTATATTTGTAGGGCTTCTCTCCAGTATAAATTATCTGGTGATGGACAACGCCTGAGTTTTTATATGATTTCTGGTCATCACTCTCACTTGTAGTTTTCCATATTTTCTTTTGTGGGAAATAGTCAAGATCACAACTTCTATATTTTGCACTTATCACTTCATGAAATATATGTTTTAGGCCCTTTTCTGGTGAATATTCTTGGATATGACTAGGAGTCATGGCTGAAATAAACAAAAATAAAAAAAATAAAAACAATACCTATTAGTCAGGGATAAATATATTTTGCATACATAACATGAAATTAAGTAAAAATAAGTACATCAGGAGTGTAGCAGATTAGTAAGTCCAAAGTCACCATAAATCCAAAAAATATATATATTAGTTCAAAAAAAAAAGGAAAGAAAAAATTACCTTGTGAATATTATCCAAATTCTTGTAGATACCACATTATCCAAGAGGACTACATCACAAAAAGTGTAGAAAAGTATCATTAACAGCCTTTTGTCCTTCATAAGATAGTATTGTGTATTTGGGAAATATCTAACAGCTACCTTCACTGTCAGTAGAATAAGAGAAATGTAAAACATATATAAACATTTATGGTTTTTTCAGAGTGTCCAAAAATGCTTTTTGTCTACCATGACATGGAGACATGAAAATAGCTAGTATATTTTGGGTGATAATACCATAAATATTCAATAAGGATAAAGAGGCAATGGACTCTTAAAAAGAAATATGAACAAAAAATTTACTAAGAAATATACACATATGTCTATAAAATTTTTCATAAAAACATTTTAAAAGACAATAAAAACCTTGCATACCCTATGGCCATAATATTTGGATGAATTCAACACATGACAGTCAAGTATAATAAATTGATTTTTATATTTTTACATTCATGTGATGAGTATTTCCTTTATTGACAAATACAACTTTGTTTATTTATAAATATATCATGGTATTTTATACTATATATTCAAGGTAAAATGAATAAATAGAATGAATTAACAAAATCATTATTTCATATAATTATCAATTTTGTTCTTTTTTTTTTTAAATAAGTGTAGGCTAATTTTTTTTTTTTTAAAGAGAGAGAGAGAGAATTTTAACATTTATTTTTTTAGTTTTCGGCAGACACAACATCTCTGTATGTGGTGCTGAGGATCGAACCCGGGCCGCACGCATGCCAGGCGAGCGCGCTACCGCTTGAGCCACATCCCCAGCCCCTCAATTTTGTTCTTACAAGGTATTGTATTCCTTCTACTAGTGTTTATGAAGAACATAATACACTCACTATGTGGTAAAATAAAACTCTTGACCCTATTATGCTCAATAAAATAAAAATATGGAGACTTTTACTATAATATCAACCCTACACAAAACACAGTACCTGGTGAGCAAAATTTTGCTCACTAAATTTCTGACTTCCACATGTGAATCAAATGCTCCTACAACTTAATATCTGCCTGCCACCTTTCACTTAATTCAAAGTACTGCATATATTTCTTATAACACTTTAAGAGACAAAATACTTTATAACTAAGTAATAATAGTATATAAGTACATATTTTTAAACATTTGACACTAATGGGCACACACATTGAGTCCCTAGCTTTAATACTGTGAAAAATTTTGGCACTAAACACAAAAGCAGAGGTATCTCTTCAATTTTCTGATTTAATTGTTCATGGATACATATTTAGTACTGACAATTCTGGATCTTTAGGTCATCCAACTTTTAATGTTTCATATGTAATGCTTGAGATTACCCCAAAAATTCTATATCATGAACTACAACACAAGCATTCTTAAAATTGTTTGAGCCATGCTGTTTCTAAATTTCTGTGACTTCTCTCAAATATGAAGTACTTTTGCATGGCCTCCCAATTAACAAATATTACAAGGATGCAGCACTGTTCTTGCCTATTTTTATTTATTTAAGTCTATATTATTTTTCCCGAAAATGGACTATATAATCTACTGTTGGCTCTTTTAATTAACAAATAAAAAATAGTACAGCAAATATAAACAAAGAGAAGCATGGCTAAATCCAAGTTACAAAAAACGAAAAATAAAACATTAATAATTTAACATTAGGATAATGACAGTTATGAATTACTCAAAGAACACTAAATAACAATTTTAAAAAAGTTTAGAGACTGAAACTGAAAAATATTAACATCAATGAGCACAATGTTTATGTGAATAATTCTTTACGAAAAAATGAGAGGGCCATTCCTAGTGTGCAAATCTGAAATTCTACAAATATGGGAGAGGCTTATCAAGCAGTACCAAGTGTAAGACAAGTCTAAGCAACTTGTAAAATACTGTAAAAAATAAAAATCTATAGGATATATAAAGAGAAGTGGGATATATATATATATATATATATATATATATATATATACACACACACACATATATATACACATATATATGTGTATATATATAGATATATATGTATATATGTATATATATACATATATATATACATATATATATATACATATATATATACATATACATATATATACATATATATATATATATACATATATATATACATACACACTGTGTTTTGTGTAGGGTTTATATTATAGTCAAAGACTCTCTCTCTCTCTCTCTCTCTCTCTCTCTCTCTCTCTTTCTCTCTCCATATATATATATATGAAGTGTGAAAAGAATCCAAGCATGCCACATTAAAAAAAACAATGATCCAGAAATTAAATCACTAATCAAAATTTAAAAAATAAAAAAATAATAAAAAATTACAAAGTAGAAGTGTAATGATTTATTCACTTCAAAATATTTATGATTACTAATGCATTATTGCAAAACACAAAACAAAAGAAAAAAATTACTAACAGAAATGAATCTAAAAAAGAAAATATCAAGTCAGTTCCAGCAGAGAGCATGGAAAGTAACCAAGCATGAACTGCTCCTAGAGGCCCTATTTGTTTAAAGATGGATAATGCTCCTGCCTTTACATCTCATCCTTTTGCACAATTTTTAATCAATGAGATATAGTTTTAAATCATGTAATTTCTCATAATTCTTTTGGACAAGCTTTTGTTGAGTGAGCAAATTGTATCCTAATACTTGCCTTTTAAAACAGAAACAAACAAAGATATAGCCTCTCTTTTATTAATATGCATTAAATATTGTTTTATTTACACTTAATGTGCTCAATATACAACATAAAGTTAATAGTCAAAATTGGTCATCTGCATTGAATAGACATTTTATTCTCAAACAGCCATTACCAATAAAATTATGTAATATATGAGGTTCCACCTGACCAGCATGACAAGATTCTATGCCTTTGATCACGTGGGGAAAAGCATAGACTGCTACACTTATGCCAACATGTCCTGTTTGGACTCTAGCTTCATGCTTGAAAAATAGCAATTATAAATGTACATCAGGGACTTCACAAGCTGATTTCTAATTTTCTTTTAACCCTGGAAGATAAGAGGTCATCCAAACAAGAGAATAATCATTCTCCTCAAAAGAGGAGAAACATTAAAAGAAGACCCCAAAATACTTGAATTCTAGTTACTTGGGGAGATATAAAACCATTAACAGCCTCAGCTCAACAGGTGTTGGCTAAAATGGGGTTAGAATGTACTCTAGATAACTTTGTTACTGCTTTGATTGCTAAACTCACACAAAACTCTGTAAATGCTTTGGTCTTAATAACAATTTTGCTCTGTTTTTGTACACCAGCTCTGGGAAATTAAGTCCTGTCAGATCCTGGACTTCTAGAACCCATTACAATATCTTGACTCACTTGCATAAAATTGTTATATACCTGCAAAAATGTCTCATGGTATTCATTGTTGTCTTAGCAGAATAATGTGTCCTTACCATCCACATAGTATTTAATAGGTCACCATCCTGTGCAATTTATTCATAAAAGATCTATTCCTCTTGATAAAAACTGTGATTATTCAGTGAAGCTTCTCTCTAAGGCATAATTTAACACATTGACATTCTCCTTGGTTGGTTTACCTGGACTAGCTCTACCAGCTTATGAAATTACTATGAAACTCGCCTATGCTATCATAAACAGTATTATTCATGCCTCAATGGATGTAAATATGCTTAATGAAGAACAAAAACAACATTGTAAAGCCATACTTGACAATCATGCTGCAATTGATTGTCTGTTATTGTTACATCATAAAGGATATCAGAAGTTTAGTACCATGTGTTCCTTCAATTTAAGTTATAATAGTAATTTTATTTCAAAAGACTTATATTACCTTAAAGATATAATTAATAAGGTTCAACAAGATGATGGATTTTGGACTTGTTGGATTGGTTAGCTTCATGTATACTCAATTTCATCTGGGCCAA
This sequence comes from Marmota flaviventris, assembly GCF_047511675.1. Taxonomy (NCBI): domain Eukaryota; kingdom Metazoa; phylum Chordata; class Mammalia; order Rodentia; family Sciuridae; genus Marmota; species Marmota flaviventris. The sequence continues at coordinate 120,560,556 of NC_092508.1, forward strand.
AAATATTCATAGGTGGATGTTTACTGATGTTGGCACTTGCTGTTGTCTATGCTTGCCCTATTTTTTGCCCCACCAGCATTAAGGAGATAAGTAATATTATTTATTCAATAGGCCTTTAAAAAGAGAGGAGGTATTAGTTATTCTGACCTTCGAATAGACAGGAAAGTGTGGGGGTAATTGTAACTGGCACCCTGAGTCCCACAATTGTAATGCCCAGAAGTTTCTCCCTGAAGCTATTAAGACAACTCTACAGGTGCACTATCTAGTTTCTGTGGTAATGCCCTTAGGGAGAAGGGGCTCTATATTTGTATTAACTGTACCTAATCTTGGTTAGCTAGCACTCGGGGTTAAAGAAACACTGGGTTAGAATGTAGTCATGGTATCAGAAGCTATGTAATTTGGGGGTAATATATGAGCAGCTGTTAAGAGGAGTGGCCAGTTTTTTTCTTTTTTTTTTTCCTTTTCACTGTATGTGTGTGTCTCTCTCTTCTGTTTGCCCCTTTAAAGGTTTCCACACAAGAAGATTTGAAACACATCATGCTGGTCCTCACAACAAAAGGTAGGTTTTTATGGTTTATCTGAATAAACTGGGACATCACTGAAGAAGAAAACAGAGAACAACAAGGAATTTGAAAAAGTGATAAATATAGGGCAGTATGTGTTAAATGATTACAATCAAAATAAATAAACCTAAGCTTCTAAAAATTTCTTCTGAAGGATAACTACTCTTTCAAATTTTTTTAGTTTGGTTTTCTCCTTGACATTTGAATGACTCAACTGTGTCCCCTGCTATGTGTAGTCTACAATAGTTTACATCACTAAATTATACTAGGTACTACTTATCTAAAGGATGTGTAACACACAAAGAAAGAGACAGATTAAAGAGTAAAATTATATATCTATAATATATATATATATATATATATATATATATATATATATATATATATATATATATATATATATATTTAGAGAGAGAGAGAGAGAGAAATATCTGTACTCAAAATGCCCTTTTTCTTTGAAACATAAATCTGAAACTCATTTTTATAGAGAAGTTCCCAGAAGATACTCTGCAACAGAAGTAAATTAAATAATAATTAGTAATTAATAATTTTAAAGGGAAATTAAACTTACCCAGGAAGGCCAAGTTTCTATAGTTCTCTAGCATCACATCTCTATATAAATTTTTCTGAGCAGGCTGAAGGCATTCCCACTCCTCTTCAGTAAAATCAATGGATATATCCATAAATGTTAACAGTTCCTAAAATAAGAATAGGTAAATAAATAACACATTGACTACAGGAATATTTGCACAGTCTGTAATGTAATTACAGTTGAAATTAGAGTTAGTAGACTATCATGTACGTAGTGTTTTGTAACACAATGATACTATTATCTACTTCTGCAGAAAAAGTGATTTAATTTCAAAAAAGTATACATACTCCACATTTATGAAACACAATATAAAACTCACACATTATCACAAAAATGTATATTTTGTATTTTTTTATATCTTGATCTAAATTATACATATTTTTCAGATGAGAAAATCATGGTAATTAAGAAAGGGAATCCTCAAATTTTAATTGTACAACCACTAATCAGAGTTTTAGTAATGTGTAGAATCTTATTTGTTATTTCTCTGATAGAACTGGCTATTCTGAATGTGTAGTGAGATCTCTAGTAATTCCAATATCAATGGTATAAGAGAAATTTTGAAATGTAACAAGGTAGACACACCACTAAATGGAAATATTTAATAGTTTATATAATTCAAACATTTTATGGTTTTTTATGTATGTTATTAATATAAAAAAGCAACAACAATCCTGTTTAAATTTTCCTTTTTATAATTTTAACATTTTTCAACATACAAAATTATATATATATATATATATATATATATATATATATATATATATATATATATATATATATATACACACACACACATACACACACACACAAACTTTGATCAATGTTTATATTGTATGATATTTATAATGGAATATACATATAGCTCTTCAAACAAACATAATTTGTTTTTTTGTTTTTGTTTTTGTTTTATTTTATTGGTTCTTTCTAATTCTACCTGACAGTAAAATCTATTTTATGGTATTATGCAAGCATGGGATATATCTTATCCTAATTAAAATCCTGTTCTTGTTGGTGGCTACGATGGTAGGATTCACTCACAGATATATATCTTTTATATTTCTATCCTTGTCTTTATTTATTTACTTATTTTTGTTTACCATTGTGCAATCTACTGATCTTCTTTTCTTACCCTTCCCCACTTTATGAGCTTTAGATTTCACATATCAGCAATAATTTTCAACTTTTGGTTTTATAGAAATTGTTTGTTTTACTTAGCATAAAATCTCCAGATTTATCCATTTCCTGGCAAATATCCTAAAGTCATTCTTATTTATGGCCGATTCATACTTTATTGTGTATATAAGCAACAGTTTTTTATCCTGTCATCATTGAATGGACCCATTCGTCATTGAATGGTTGGTTTTATAGCTTAGCTACTGTGAATTGTGCTGCTGTAAACATTAATGTGGCTGTGTCAATGTAGTATGCTGATTTTATGTCCTTTGGCCATATACAGTACAGTCAAAAAACTGGGTAAAATTGTGGTTCCATTTCTTTAACAATATCCATAGAGGTTATTATGTTTCACTTAGACCTCCATACAGCTGGAAAAATTGGAATTCATCTATACCTGAGGTGAAAATAAAACATACAAAAAAATTAGTAAGCCAAAAAATGACTAGAATTTATTATCAAATTATCCATCCCAATAAAAAGTATAATTTAAAAACTAAAAATAAAGAAAGTCTTAAGCAAAAGAGCAAAATTAGAAGCTATTAAAGATAAACATAACAAAGAGTTACCAGTATCAATGTTGGTGCTTTTAAAATGCAAATGAGCCCAGTCTAGTAATGGACAACTGTAGTTCCAGTGACTGAGGAGGATAAGAAAAAAGGATCATAAATTCTAATACAATATTATATATAATATTGTCATATATATATATATATATATATATATATATATATATATATATATATATTTTATTGAGCAACTTACTGAGGCACTTAGCAACTCAGCAATACTCTGTCTCTACATAAAATATAAAAAAAGGACTGAGGATGTGGCTTTATTGTTAAGCACTCCTGGGTTTAATCTTCAGTACAAATTTTTTAAAAGCAGATACAACTTAAAAAGCACTAGCAAAATTGAAAATTCAACAAATAAAAATTATATCAATTATACAGTATATAATTACAAATATAGGCATATATAATGATTTCTCACTTGATGGAAATACACTCTGGAAAATTTATCCTCAGAATCTTCTGCAATTTTCCAATTATCTGAGTACAATGACAGAATCTAGATGGTATAAACTCATACATGGATAAGATATTTGCTAGATACATGGTTGTACATAAAGTCTACTGCTGACCAAAATACCATGATGCCAAATGATTGATGTTATGAAGTAAAATCAATCAGAGTAAACCTCATAATAAAATAAATGGTGGAACTACAGAAAACACCAACAACAAAATTCTTAAAACATGCTAGGATATTCGGAAAAGACTGTGATAATAAAATGCTATTTTATCCCTTCACTCATAAAACATAACAACATATTTTGACACATTAAATGCTGAATATAAGTTATTACTAAATAATACTTAAATATATAAGAAAGTAGAAAGCTCAAAAGTTTACATACAAAAGATAGGGTTCATATGGTGGTGCACACCTGAAATATCTACTATTCTGGAGTCTAAGGAATGAAGTTCAAAATTTAAGGCCAAATGAAGATATTGAGCCAACCCCATCTGGAAATAAAGTTTAAAACACAGCTGAGAATATGATCAGCATTAAGACACTTTGGTTGAATCCCTAATATCACAATAGAAAAAAATATTTTTTTTTGTTTTCAAAATTACACAATATAATAGACTTAAACTTATGAATTACAAAATATTAATACAAAAAAATCTATTCATCAAATGATTACATTAAAAGCTGCAAAACTGACAAGTTAAAAAACCCTAATTTCCTCACATACAATCAAAGACATATAAGAAGAAAAAATACAACAGAATGCAAAAGAAAACCAGAAAATTCTTGAAGAGTCACTTTAAAAAGGATATATCTAAGTGTTCAATAATCACAAAAACTCAAAATCTTTAGAAGTTAAGTAACATTGAATAAAATCACATCATATAGATGAATTAAATAGTACTGATGAATATGTGGAATAAATGCATTCACAAAAAAGGAAAATAATAATTTAAGCTTTTATTATCCATTTGTAGAAACTGTTTTGTAATCATATGTATATGATACACCCATACAGGAAACAGAGAGTAAAATTACAGCAAATGTACATGAGAATACAGCCACATTCTTCCAGAGTTGAAACCAAGGGGCATGGCTAAAGAGGAAGAAGTAATTATTAAATTTTGTAAAATGTAAATTCTAGGAGCTAGAATTTTTGTTGATGTATTATATCCAGTTTGACAAATACTATAAAATACCATGTATGTTTTATGCTGATGTCACATGAATGTTGCATTTCATATGCAAGTATGTTTACAAAAGGAATATGCAGTATTTGAGAAAATAAAAATACAGAAAAGAACATAAAAGACTCAAATATTCAACATATTTAAAAAGGATAAAACTATTATAAAAATGATCATTTTTCCCAAGGTACCCTTTAATAATAACTGGTCATAATTTTACCATTCTTTACTTTTTGTTAAAGAAGAAATCAAAGCAAAAACTTCTAAAATTTTCCTGGAAAGATGCATGTATATAAAATTAGACAAGTACTCTCTCATACATAAGAGCAAATGTACTAGTGATCATTACCTGACACTAATGCATGTTATAATACTACAACAATGTAGTAATTTTAAGATAAAGAAATCACAATAGAGAAACTCCATAGGACAGTTCATATGTATGCAAATATCTTTTTATTGTTAACAATTATAAGTATATAAATCAAAACATATCAATAAAATAGTTAATGTGAATGAATGCTACAATCCAACCTCAAGGTAGATGTTAGAATAAAAGGCATAGATTACAAAAGCGACTTGTGTGCAGAATGTGTGTGACACTGGAATTATACACAAGCATCAACCAAAGAGCAGATATAAAGAAAGATAATTTTAAAAAATAAAATAAAAATAAATAAAAGCAGAATATAAGCCTCCCTCTATTTATGGATACACCAAATAAATATATACTCCTATTTTGAGTCCTTCTAAAAACTGTAAAGGAAATAGAGGCACACAAATTGGAAAACTGAAAAAAAAAATATCGTCCAAGAGATAAGTAGAATGCACTTGAAGATTTTGCTGATTTGAGCAATATGCAAAATTACTGGAACAAAATGTCCAAATCCAGTGTTAATATAAATAAAGGAAGATTGATTTGGGTTTGAAATATATTATTTAACTCTAAATTGCCTGTAGTTTAAATGCTAATTTATCTGTACACACAGAGGAAGGAATAAGATATAAATCAGTATACACTCCAGGGGGGGAAAAATAAGTGGTTTTCTATGGCCATGCAAGATCCATGGGCTTTATCCCATTAGACCAGAGTGAAAGAGGTGTTAAATCTTAAGGTAACCCCTTAATCCCTTAGAGGGATTTGCCAACATTCTCTAAAAATGCAAATAGCTGTTGTTGACAGTTGAACTTTTATCTAGACAGTACCAAAAAATTAACAGGGAAATATAGGCCACAACTGAAAGCCAAAGTGGCAGTTTAGCACTTCCTGAGCTCTCTCACCCAGCTCACTTTACTAATAACACCAGACCTCACCAATTCTTTCTGTAAGTAATTTGTCCCGATATTAATTTTTCCATTCAATGGACTACATCTGAAACCTCAAAGCATTGAAAGCACTGGTAACTGTGCAGATGCAAATCTCCCTAGAACAAAAAGGAGTGTTTTCACATTGGTGTGCAAACACTATAATGGGCTAAAATCTCGAATATTAGTGAAGAAAAATTGTTACAATCACAGATCCCTCTTTATTTCTAAAATAGGTGCACATCAATATTTTTCCAGTGAGCATAAGGCACACTGGAATCTAAAAAGCTTGCATCAGAATTTTGGTGGACCATCCAACTATAAGATTTTCTGCATGAACACAGCTGTTAGAATGGCTACTCTCAAAAAGTGGAATGGTAAGTAGTACTCCAATTATATGAATATGGAAGAAAGAAACACTGTGCTAGACTATAAAATTAGTGAAGACATTTTAAAAAATGGAAGTTGAGAGTACTCTTAGTTATTTCTTTGAGAAACTAAGCTCTCTACATTTATACTGCTCTTGAACAAGAAAAGAACCAAGTACTGATCTGGACTTATGAGAGTCATTAGATGTGCCAGCTGTTCAATCCTCATATTACATAGTTCTGAAACACAGTTCCAGGAAAATACCAGAGTAGGGAATGAGAATGCTCTAATATACATTCCACAAAAGAAAATCTGAGCATAAAGACACTCTGACAGGTTGTCTGCCTTTGGAGACACAAAGGAAGAATAGAAACACATGATTTTTCCAAGCTAAAGTGATTCTTCTTTAATTTTCAATCATATAAAATGCTCATAAACAACAACAACAACAAATTTTGCTTTTGATTTTTTTCTATGGTAGTGGGGATTTGAAACAGCAGCATGTTAATTCTGGGCTACATACCCAGCCATGTTTTAAAATTTTGAGACAGGTTTTTCTAATTGTCTAATTAGTCTACATAAATTCCTGATTTACCCTGAAATTGCACTCTTACTGACTTAGCCACTTGAGTCTCTGGAATTAATATGCATGTATCATTGCACCCAGAGAGAAAAAAAATACTTTAAAGTCTCATCCGGTTTTTGGTATAACAATTGAAAATACCATGTTCATTTGAAATACAATATGCGTAAAGTAACTGATAATACTGAAAAAATGTAACTAATAATACTGGAAAAGGGGGAAGTTGTCATTGAACAGGAAGCTAAAATTTTTTATATAAATACAACTCCCAATACTGGAACATAAATTTAAAATCACACTCAGCAACTGTTTGAAGATAAAAAAAAATTAAAAAGTACCAGGTATGTAGCTAAGTGGTACAGTGCCTCTGGCTCAATCCAGAATACCACAGTCTCCAAAAAGAAGGAGAATGAATTCAGGAGGAAAGAAAAACTGAGATATGTATAGAGTATCTCACCCCCCTCCTGGAGGAAAAAATACATGGAGTTGTGATTGTGATGATCTTCTCACTCCAGAATCCACAACACAATCTGAGAAGATTCACAAATATTGCCACAAATGTTCTCACATAGAATTTAAGGTAGGGGCTGAAGATATTCTATAGGATACTATAGGACTTCCAGTGTCTACTGTTAATATATGGTCCAGTTGACTGGCTCATCAAAATTAAGGGCTGACCTTTCTCAGAAAAAGATACAGGACTGCAGAAACCAAAAATTACACCAGGGATTCTAGCCAACAATTGCCAGTTCCCACCATAGTCAGTGCAGCCAGTTTCAACCAGACTCACCATCCAGTCTCAGGATTTCACTGCACACTCATCATTTACTGTATTTTTGGAACCATGTGTCCTCTCTATAAATCACAAAGTACCTATACAGGAGAAAAAAATCAGGTTCACTGAACATAAGTGAGGAAGCCTAGAAATGGATACCCACTCTGGCAGACTTCACACTAGATGGTCAAAACTTCTCTTTACTGAATATGAGTAGATTGGACAATGCTTACATAAGGGGTCCTGATTAGACACAACTTATGTCTTCATATGCTCAATCTGAGCCTAGTGATTTTTTTGAGAGTCAGGAGATAACTTCAAATCTAGAAACAAACGATGTCACAATTGTAGGGTCTTTTCTGTACATTTATTTATTTATTTATTTTTCTTTTGAGGCTCTGGGAATTGAAATCCAGATCCTCAGGCTGCAGCAAATTTAAGGCAAAGTATCCTTGGAGAAGTAAAATAAAGCCAACCCAGAAAAGCATTTGCATTTAAACTTGCATATCAGGCCTTTTGAATTTGTAGATTATATATGTAAATATATTATTTATTGATGGAAATAATACAGTGACAATCCTGTAAAATTTCAGTTAACTTCTCTGGTATGGAAATAGATAAAACATTAAAATTGTATGAGGTGGAAAGATAATTATTTTTTTAGAATTCATATAAAAATAGTAAAAATTGAATTTTATAGTATAACCCATAATTTCCACTATGTGAAAATTACCATTATGTATTTAAAATATTACTAATAAAGTATATGTATTTTTGGAACAGCACCCTCAAAACCATGTCAAGACTCAAGAAAATCTCAGTTCACAGAACCATATTTGAGAGTTGTGCTTGTCCTGAGTTCAGGAAGGTGAAGGATTGATCACTTCTTTACATGCTACAGGTGAAAGATACATTTATTTTTTAACCAATATTTCTCCTGAGCTATAAAAAAAAAAAAACTAGAGAGAAACTGCCTGAGTGAGGGCAAGAAGATTTAACCAGAAAGTGTATGGTGTGTGTGTGTATGTGTGTGTGTGTGTGTGTGTGTGTGTGTGTGTATGTTTTTCCCCATATCCAAAGATTTGAGTCTATTATTTAAATTGATTAATGGTATATTCCTTATTTGATGCCATGGCCTTCGACCCAATGGCCTGTCTATAACATTTTCTTTTTCTTCCTAGGATGAAACCCTCTTAAGAAAGTGGGCTTGAAATGAAGATGAATTGTGTGGCTATCATGATGTCATACACCTGTAATCCCAGGTAGGGGATTTGAAATTTTGCTTCTTTAAGAATATTACTAAAGCACAAGAACTAGAAACAAGAGTCACTAGATGGGATGAATTCAAACTGAAAATATTCTTCTCAGCAAAAGAAACAATCAGTGAGGTGAAAAGTGATAACAGAGAATAGGAGCAAATTTTTACCACATGCACATCAAATAGAAACCTAATTTCCAGGATATATAAAGAACTTAAAAAAACTTAATACCAAAAAACAAATTTCCCAATCATTAAATGAAATGGGCTAAGAAACTGAAGAGACACACTTCTTAGAATATAAACAATCAATCGATAAAAAAAATGTTCAACATCTCTAGCAATTAAAGAATTGCAAATCAAAACTACTCCAATAAGAATGGCAATTATTAAAAATACAAGCAAAAATATATGTTGGTGAGGATGTGAGGAAAAAGGCCCACTGTTACACTGTTGGTAGGACTCTAAATTGGTGACACCAATCTGGAGAAGAATAAGGAGATTCCTTAGAAAACTTGGAAAGAAACCAAAATTTACCCAGCAATCCCACTCCTCAGTTTAGACCAACAAGAGCTAAAAACAGCATAATACAGAGGCATATCCACATCAATGCTCATAGCAAAACAATTAACAATAGGTAAACTATAGAACCAATCTATATGCTCTTCAATAGATGAATGGATAAAGAAAATATGGTCTATTTACACAGTGGAATATTACTGAGCATTAAAAGAGAATAAAATTATGGAATTGGGAAGTAAATGGATGGAGTTGGAGAATATCGTGTTAAGGCAAGTTATCCAATCCTCCTAATCCAAAGACCTAAGGTTTTCTCTGCTAAGTGGATGGTGACCCACAACGAGGGAAGTGGGAGGTAGCATGGAAGAAATGAAGAAACATTGAATAAGACAAAGGGGAGGGAGGTGATGGGAGATGATATAGAGGTAGGTTACATGGTGGAATGAGATGAAAATCTTGTTGTACAGAAAATAGTGTTACATGGGTTTTGTAACTATACTTTCTGTACAACAAGAGAAATAAAATTTTGTGCTCCATTTGTGTGCTATGAAGTGAAATGCATTCTGCTCTATTATCAAGTTAGAACAATTTAACAAATTAATTAATTTTTAAAAATTCAGGAAAGAGACTTGCCTTTCCCTAGATCTATATATAAACATATATATTTTCTGTATATAACATGCACATATTTAATGTATATAATTTATGAACAAATTTTTTCATATTTCTATCGAGTTTTTTAAAGAAATGACAACAGAAGAATTACAAATCTTATTTCATGTATAGAACACAATTTTGCATATCTCTGGTTGTATATAAAGTATGGTGATACAAATTTGTGTCTTTGTACATGTACTTTTGATGATGGTCTCTATCACATTCTACTATTCCTGCTAATCCCCTGCCCCTTTCTATTCCTCCTACCCCTCTTCTTTATTGAGAATCCATCTATTTCTCTCATGATCACACTCCCTACCCAATTATGAGTCAGGCTCCTTATATTTGGTATTTTTTTTTAATTGGCTAGCATCACTTAGCATTATCTTCTCCAATGCTATCCATTTACCTGCAAATGCCAGATATGATTATATACCTAGAAGACTCAAAAAGCTCCACCAGAAAACTTCTAGAACTAGTAAATAAATTTAGCAAAGTAGCAGGATATAAAATCAACACCCATAAATCAAAGGCATTTTGTATATCAGTGAAAAATCTTCTGGTAAAGAAATGAAGATACCTACCCCATTTACAATAACTTCAAAAAAATAAGATACTTGGGAAGTAACTTAATGAAAAAGGTGAAAGATATACACAAGAAAAACTACAGAACCCTAAGGGAAAAAAATCAAAAAAGAACTTATAAAATGGAAAGATCTACCTTGATCATGAATAGGCAGAATTAATATTATCAAAATGACAATGCTACCAAGGCACTATACAGATTTACTGCAATTCTGATCAAAATCCTAATGGCATTCCTCATAGAAATAGAAATAGCAACCATGAAATGTATCTGGAAAAATAAGAGACCAAGAATAGCAAAAGTAATCCTTAGCAGAAAGAGTGAAGCAGGTGCCATCACTATAACAGACCTTAAACCATACTACAGAGCAATGGTACCAAAAACAGCATTGCATTTGCAAAAAAACAGACTGCAGATGAATGGTACAGAATAGAGGTCACAGAGACTAACCCACAAAATTATAATTATTATATATTAAACAAAGGTGTCAAAACATGCACTGAAGATAGCCTCTTCAACAAAACACTATCTCTCACCAAGCACAAAACTCAACTCTAAGTGTATCAAGAACCTAGGAATTAAACCAGATACTCTGTGTCCAATGGAATAAAATACAGGCTCTAATCTTCATCAGGTGGGATTAGGCCCCAATTTCTTTAATAAGACACTGATAGCACCAGAATTAAAACAAATAATCAATAAATGGGGTTGAATCAAACTAAAAAGTTTATTCTCAGCAAAAGAAATAATCTGTGAGGTGAAGACAGAGCCTACATTTTAGGAGGAATATTTTACCCCTCACATATCAGATAGAGCACTAATCTCTAGGGTATATAAAGAACTCAAAAAACTAAGCAAATAATAATAATAGTGATGATGATGATGATGATGATGATAATAATAATAATAATAATAATAATAATAACCCAATCAAGAAATGGGCCAAGGATCTGAACAGAGAGTTCATAGAAGAGAATATACAATCAATCAACATATTTTTTTATATACCTGATTGGTTATGGTCCTCCCTTTTCAGGACCAAGAACAGTTCTGGGTCAGTTTCTAAGGAAGGGAAACACGAGCAAGAATTATTCTCAACTCTCCTTTATAAATTATCAAATACAATTATTTATGTCATTTTCTAGGTTTGGAGTAGAGAACATTTTTATTAGAAACACAGTGTAAAAGAAAGAAAAAAAAAACATAATTATTTGTACCACATTGAACCAAAGAGAAACGAAACCTGGAATTCAGAAAAGAAAGATTCAAACTTTTATACCTGGGAATGTGGATGACATGGATGCCTAAAGTGAAAAAGTTATTACAAGCTTTTGAAAGGAAATTCATGTGAGTGGCAGATAATGGTTAACCAAATAGAATCTGCACAGTGTATTCCAGGGGACTTGTCAGCTGTGCACTACAGAACATTCAGGTATTCATAGCCTCCATGAAGAGCATTATTCATTTGTGCTCTCTAAAATTATTCCCCTAGTACAGATGAAAAATCATGGGTATCTGGATACTAAATGGCAATTTAGCAGCCCACAGAAAACTGCCCAGAGACAGAACTGTATGAAATTTCTTCAAAGACCATCAGTGTATTGTTAGCTCCTGACACAGGGATGTCAGTCTGGGGAAATATTATTTTCTCTCCATTTTGAAGAGAGTGCATTGATAATACATTTCAGGGGCAACATAAAAACTTTTTTTTTCTTTCATATTAAGAAACTCTTCAGAAACAGAGCTCACAAGACAGATTTCTTAGAAGGGTAAATGCCTGGAGATTACAAAAAAAAAAAAAAAAAAAAAAAAAACACACATCAGTGGCCCTGAGTGACTCAGTAAGGAAATAAATCTAAAAGGCTTACTAGAAACTTAAAAGCAAAAAAGTAACTATTTCTAAAAATAAATATGTTCACTAGTTGCTATCTCCACAACATGTCATTAAGTAAACAACAAATTATGTATGAATATATCTAGGATTGGCTAAATTTTATTCCACATGATTTTATATTAAAACCCAAAATCCAGATAATAGAATTCATGATTCACTGCCAAAATATTACAGAAAAAAATTTTTAAGGAGTGGCTGTTTAGTAAGTATGTCATTTAACAATTTTATTACCATATGATTTTAAAGAAATTTATTCATTTTCCTGCAGCCATAGTGTAGAGAAATTTCTTATTTCTTTTTCCTGTAGTAATTAACAAAGATAATCCCTAGAATCCTATTTAAATAATCTACCCTTACAATCATACAAGAAACCTATAATAAATGATGAGTAAAGAAAAAAAAATAAATTTAAAAAAATAATTAAAACCTTTTTCTTTGTTTTGAAATCAAACTCTAGCTGCATTTTTGGATCCTTTTCTCATCTTGTAAGCCAAAAATATATAAAAGCCAGAAGATTGAACTTCAAATTTATACATGAGATATGTTTATTAACTATAAAAATTCAAAATCTTTAGAAAGTTAAGAAATACAAAATAAAAACCCATCATGGGAAAAATTAAGTAATATTGATGAACATTGAAAAAATTAATAATCATTGACTCAAAAGGAGTTTAAATTAGTATCTATTTGTGGAAACTATTTTGCTATTGAATATACATGATACGCCCCATCACAGAGACTTACTGAAATTAGAGCATATGTGATCATGATAACATGTAAGTATGCAATGGTATTCACCCAAACACTTGAAGCCCAGGGGCATGGCTCAATACAATATACATCTTGGAAGAGTTAAATAATAATCTGTAGGAAAAATGGTCACTGGGGCCAGTAACATTTCATAATATATCCAGTTTAAAAAAGAGCATAAAACACTATGTATAAATTTTACATAGGTGCCTTATGCAAGTGGTATTTCACATGTGTACATTTTTGGAAACAAAATATGTAGAACTTATGAGAAAATAAAAGTCACAAAAAAGCACATAAAAGACTGAATTATACATCCCATGTAAATAATAAAACTCATCATTACAAAGGTGATAATTTTCCCCCAAATTAACCAACAATATATCTCACCAAAACTACTATGTACAAATATGAATATATCACAATGAAGTCTACTTTTATGTGTATTCTATAAAGCAATAATTTTAAAAAACTATAAATAAATATACGATAGAAAAAAGTAGGAGAATAGGGAAAGGGGAACTACTGGATACTTAAGGGGAGCAAATTATATTTCATGTTTTATGGCTATGTCAAAATAAACCTGACTATTAAATACAACAATAATGCAATAATAAAAAATCATCAAGCTTTACTTTACATGAAGTAAGAAACCAAAGCATAAATTTTTAAAATTCTTCTACAAAGTTATATGTAACTTTAGCCAAAAATCTTTTCAATTATAAGAGCAAAATAAGAACTTATCATGGCCTATTATTCATATATATTGTGAAAATATTACAATAATAAAGAATCACAATATAAATAAGATCCCCATGTGAATACATATGTATGTAAAAACAGTATGTTTTATTGCAATAGCAAATTATAGATAAATCAAACCATAACAAAAATAATCTCAGCAACTTAGCTAGGGTCTTTCTCAAAATAAATTTAAACCTGTTAGGGCTGTTTACAGGTGAAGATTCCTTGCTTCCCCAATGCTGAAATAAAACACCAGAGAAGTGTGCCAAGGCACGTTTAGAGTGGAAAGTAGAAGCTTTATTAAAGGACAGTAGAAAAGACTTCTCCCCAGAAGAAAAAGGGGACCAAAGATGTAGAATCCATGAAAGGGATTTCTTTAAACTAAGTTTTTTTAGCTTTTTTATAGCTAAGGTCTTCCTTCAGCTATCCCACATTCCTGTCACATTGCTGTCCTTTGTTATGTTATCTTGCAGTGTTGGAATGTAGGTGGGAAGACCCAAAGTGTGGAGAACAGGTGGGCTGAAGGAGTATTCTGGGCAGGAAGGGCTTTTGGATTAGCATCTCCATGTTTGCTGTGAGCTGCTTCATTAAAATTTCCTTGGGATGGGCTCAGGGCCTTGGGGACATTTTCAATTCCCCTTATCCTGGACTCCATCCTCAATATGCTGTTCATTCTTGATTTTACTGGATATTAGACCCAATTTACCTAAGTACACTAACAACCTATCTGTAAATCTGGCTCCACAACCAAGGATATGGCTAAGTAGTACAGTATCCCTAAGTTCACCTAACTTTAACAAAATAATAATAATGAAGAAAGTAAAAATAAAAGAATGTCAAAATGAAAATTAGCTAGCTAAAAAGGAATTTAGGTACCCAAAAATGACAGCTCCTCTCCTGCAGGAAAATGGACCTTGGAGATTTGATTTTGATAATTATTCCACCTGTCAACCTCCAGCATCTGGTTAGACACTGGGATGCAGGAACACTCCTACCACATAGTATTTTAGCAGATTCTGAGGATGCCCTTTGAGCATAAGGAAGACAGCAAAGAGTCTCTGCCACTGACATGTTCCCCACCTGGTTGGCCAGCAAGACTGAGCACATAGTGGCCAAGTGGAGGAGTAAAGCCTGCAGACTCCAGAGATTGCCCAGAGTCTCAATGTGCTAGCTCCTGTTTTCAACACAGCCAGTCTTGTGGTTCCAATAGTCTTCCTCCCCCAGCCTCTCTTGCTAGGCCAATGCACACTCACCATTTCCTGGTTCTCAGGAGTGGGACTACTTGGGATCCTCAGTTCCTGCACAGCAGAACCTGTGACTCTGAAGTATGAGACTACAGATGGCAAAAATGGAGGACTCAGGAGATAAGAAGTGAAAGTCCACCCTCCTCCTCCCTGATGACACATGATTGGACAGTTCCCACAAAATGCTTTTGATTGAAAGGGGCTTCAGATCATGAACATTGAATCTGAGAGAAGTGAGCCCTTTGTTGAGTGACAGGGAATATTATCCAATCCAGGCATGAATAAGGACTAGAATCTCAGGTCGTTGAGTGCTGTTTTTTTTTTTTTTTTTTTAACTGAGAAATGTACCCCAGAGTCTCAGGCTGCTATTATTTTGAGGCAAGGTTGTTTTCCCATTAGTGGGAACTAACCCAACCAACAGAACATTTTCATTTAAACTTACATATAAAATCATTTGAGTTTATGGGTTATATATGCTTGTATATTATTAAGGAATTAATATAAAATAATGACAATAATTATCGAATTTTATTTATTTATTTTTGGATCTCTGTTCTTTTTAGGTTACAGATTGAACTTTGAACTGGGAAGAAAACCCCTAAAGTAAAAATGCCCAACAAAAACAACACATAAGGGGCTGGGATTGTGGCTCAGCAATAGAGTGCACACCTCGCAAGTGCAAGACCCTGGGTTCAATCCTCAGTACCACATAAAAATAAATAAGTGAAATAAAGGTATTGTGTCCAGCTACATCTAAATATATATATATATAAAACATAAGGTACAAGGTGAGAAACCAGCCTCTACCTCAGAGCAAAGACTGTCCAAGGAAGGGGGCATGAATCTTGTCCTTGGAAAGACACACAGAGCACTCCTAGGTTCATACCCAACCTGCTGAGTTGTTTATCTACAAATAACAGGAGAGATCTGCTGTGCCTGGTGTCCCAGACTCAGTCAGGCTAGGTGGGGATCCATAGCAACCCCCTAGCAGCCACCAATCAGCATGAGACTGGGAAAATTCCTGGGATTCCAAATGAAACTTCCAGTAGTTTATGGTGATTGATAAAATTTTGGGAAACCATATAGTTCAGCATATAATCCCCTCATGGCCTAAGCCAATCTGTTCAAATGAATCCCCATCTTGTACTAACCAATCATGCTTACCCAACTTGTTCCCACCAGTGAATGTGCTAATCATGTTTTAGAGTTGTTTATGATTTTCCCAAGGTGTGTGATGATTTTCTAAGAGATGCTATGATGTATTATGGAGTTCCTGCCTTCCCCAAAGTGTTATAAAACTGCTGCAAACCCCAGGCTCAGGGCCTCTAAGCCACCAGTTTCTGTGTGCGTGGAGGACTGAGCTAGCTTGGAATAAACACCTCTTTGGTGCTTACATCGATATTGTTCTCTAGTGGTCTGTTGGTGGTCCCGCATTTGAGCATAACAGTCTCTCCTGAAACCCATGGAAAAAGAATTCAGCACTCCTGTTCTCTAGGACTGTAGTTTTATAGCACAAAAAGTTACAAAAGGGGGGTGACTTGAGAACTTACATGAATAACAGGATTTTCACAAGCATAATACAAAGACACGTAGTAGGTTAATGCTCTAAATTGTTTAGCACTTAGGGACTAAATTTAGATCAAAACATCAGAATTTATGATCCACCACTAAAGTTTCAGAGTGAGTTTTTATTTGGTCAGGGAAAGCCAGAATTTATGAGTCATCACTAAAGTTTCAGGGAGGGTTGTTATCTCATCAGGGAAAACCAGACATGGGTGAGTTCAAGGCACTGGTAGGCATTTCAAGCAAATCACAGTAATTTATAATGAAGCAGAAATTAACTTTTCATGCCTTTGTGATGAGATGGCTCCCAATCTTAAAAGGAAATTAGGCTGGATTTTTCACTTGCTATAGCCATAGCTTTTAAAGTATATGTTTCATACTTTCACAAGTATGAGAATTAAATTATTAATATTAATTACTACTAATTTTTTAAAAGACTGAATAAAATAGGAAATTAGATATTTGTTATTAAATGCATAAAAATTTTATTAATATATTGATAATATAAACATGGAAAATTTTGACAATGATAAAAAGACATTTAATATAAGGGATTCAATATTATAAGTCCTTCATGTTCAGTGGGTCAGTCCTTCAATTTTTTTTATTTTTTTAGGTCATTTTGAATTACACTTCTGCAAATGTTTGTTAAGTATACAAATTTAAGATTTTGTATTTTGTAAAGTAGAAAAATGGCAGATTTGAGCTCCTTTCAGGATTTTAAAACTTATAAGCCATTTGGGGCATCTTAGCACTTTTTTTTCATATTTGCACACAGTCCAATTATAGAGAAGAATGAGTTGGAGATATAGTCTACTGTTCTAAGCAAAAGAGAAATTGCATTAGGATATTTCTAAAGCTTTTAACTTTTCTAACTTTTCAGAATTTTTGGTGATTTGAAAAAAAATTTTTATTTTAAGAAATGAATTGTTTGAAATTAATTTTTTATCTTTCCTGCATTATTTTTCAGTTTCATTGATTTTTTTAGAAGAACTAACAGAACAGAATTCCAAAAGAGTTCCATGTAAATTTAAAGGTATATTTCTGATAATCAAGATAGAAAGCAGAAGCAAAAAAACATCATCTAGTTTGGTGGTTCTGCCTCAAACTAAAGAGTTACTTATTTATTTCTGCTATTATTCACTAGGTTCCTGAGGTTGCAGAAATCACCAACCAACACACATAAAAGTCTTGTTAGTTTGATTCTCACAACCAATTCAAGCTAAAATACACTAGTATCACTGTAGTTTCAGACCAAAGGGTGTTTCTAAATAATAAAAATATGTATACATAAATATATAAATAAATATAAAATAAAATATAATATTAGATAGATTTTTTTTCCTGAATAATCATTTTTACAATATCCCTTTAGACACAGTTCTGGGAACAAAGTGTCACAAATGAGACATAAATCCTACATTGCTACACAGAGTAATTAAGGCACATACTAAGAGCTTGGTATAAAACTTGGCAGAGTGACATAAATAACTAGAGAACATCATAGAGACTTATACCTAAGTGCTAAGTAGCAAATTCATAGTCTTTAAGTACATGAAGAGACAAGTGATCATAGCAAATTTTATAACTCAGTTGCTGCTAATATACAGAGATAGATATATTTATTAAGAGATGGTTTATGCAGATTTTTGGTTTAAAAAGGGAAAGATCAAATAATGGAGGTGATTTAAACATGAGCAATAATATTTTTCTGCATTCAGTACCTTTTTTGCAGATATATGAATTATAATTAATTCCAACCAGAAAAATGCAGAAATAGTGTAAAGATTATTCACTAGGAGTAAAACTACTTAAAAAGAGAACCAAAACTTCCATTCCTGTCCAAATGTTTATTCCTGACAAAAAGACTGCTTCTGTTGAACCATTTCTGTAGATATGATTTTTTGTAATAAATATTTTGGTGATTTTTTTGCATATTAATTAATATATTTATGCTTCACATTTTCTCTTTTGTCCTATTTTACTACCTATATTCTGAAAGAAAAAAATTTCTAACTCCTAAACTCACTTGATATTTGAGATATCTTTTAATTAATTTTTAAGCTTATATCATTTCTATAATGAATACTGTGCTTTCAGTAAAGAATGACTATTTTTATGTACCTGGCTCATTTACATGAGTTTTGTTGTGTTCTTTGGTTTTATTTACAGTGACATTTAAAAAAAGGTTAATGTTAAACCAAAACACAAAAGACCACCTACTCAAATTTTAAATCAAATTAAATCAAGATTGTATTGTGTACACAAAAGCTGGCCAGGACTGTCTCTTACAAGATTCCATGCTAGAGATCATCCACCTGATCATCAGGAAAACATTTTTACAGCACAAAAAGTTACAAAGGAGGTGGGTGTCTAAGGTAATTACAGCTAACAAGATTTTGACAATCATAATACAAAGGCAAATAGCAGGTTAAGGATCTATGTGGCTAACATTTCAAGGTGGAAAATAAATTCAGCTCCAGACATTAGAATTTATAAGTTGCCACTGAAATTTAGAGAGAATTGTTATTTGGTCAGCAGGAGCCAGAATTTATGAGGCACCAGTAAGGTTTTAGAGAGGGTTGTTATCTGGTAAGGGATAGCCAGGCATAGGTGAATTCAAAACACAGGTAGAAATTACAAGCAAGTTTAAAACATCAAAATATTTTCAGGCCAAAGAGAAATTTTAGTTTCCTTACACAAAACAGAAATATACTTTTTACCTCTAAAAGCTCTAAGAGAAGATTTTATTTATATTTGTATTTTCTCATATCTATTGGCTTCTGGCATTCCTTTGTTTGTGACTATAAATGCTTCTCTTCTGTGTTTATGGGGCTTCCAAAACAAATATATATATATATATATATATATATATATATATATATATATATATATATATATATAGATAGATATATATAGATATATAGATATATAGATATATAGATATATAGATATATAGATATATAGATATAGATAGATAGATAGATAAGCCCTTCTCATAGGGAAGATTTTTCAATCATAGCAAGTAACTACCCTTTAACCCACAGGGTCTGACAACCATATTATAGGATATGAAAGACGCTCCAATATGCTTGTTCTTCCAACCATTGTTTGCAAAGATTGACAAAAGTCAATTCATTGCACAGATTGAGTGAGGTGAGTCTCTGCTCTGCAGTCCAGAACAGGATGTAAAAGAGCCCCCAAAGTGAGTTTAAGACAGGGCTTTACATGACATAGCTGACAAAATCCTAAAAACAAAAGAAAACATAAATTCAGAGAGAACCATACCCACATAATCTCATTTGACAGAATCAAACTCATAAGAGGAACAGAGGTAAATCTAAAGGGATTTAACTATATTTTCTTTTTCTAAATTGCTATTAATGTCTCCCAGGATTATAGAGTTCTGGATCTCCTCAGTTACTACTTTATCATTACTTTCAACCTACAATGCATGAGGCACACTGAATTTACCCTCATACTCATGTACTTATCACTTATTTTTTTTTCTATAGAAAAGCATATATATATATATATATATATATATATATATATATATATATATATATATATATATATATATTTTCCCACATTTCCAAGATTCTACCCTGAAAATTTCTGTGATATCACTTCCCTGAAATGCATTTTCATTATTTCATGTCAGTTCATCTAAGTATTCTATATCATGTGTTGGAAAAGTTGAGACAACTCGAAGGCACTTTTTATTTGACTATTTATAAACTATAATTAAACGTCAACCTCAGTACCTCCAAAGAACTTAAGTCTCATTCACCTTTCTCATTCATAGTACTTTATTTTTTAAGTAGGTAGCAGAAATTTTATTTTGAAGAAGAGTAAGTGATTTAAAGCCAGTCAGTGTACTTTAGAGGATCCCAAAAACCTATGGTTGTGGTTCTTAAACAACCTTACCACTGAAAGATCTAGATTACACTCCAGGTTGGACACTGATACTGTGCTTCCATGGGAAATGGTTTCTTGGTTGTTAATATTGTCTTTCCCTTTCCCCTATACTCTTGGAAATGTGTGCATTGTGTGAAGTTTTAGAATCTCTATTTTCAACACACTTAGCATGGACCCATTTGATAATAGAAGGAATCTATATTCTGAAAAAAAAAAAGACCCTTCACCAAGGCCTAAAGAAGTGATAAAATAATAACTTTGGGTATATATGTAAAAAATTTGGAATCCTTTTGCTAAATATATTGCCACACATCTATTTTTATTGTACCTTTATTCACAGTATCTAATAAAAGGAAACAAATAAAGTACCTTTCAGATAGAAAGTATATCAGAAAATGCCTTCCAGTTGCAAAGCATCCAATTAGTCCATCCCTTCAGAAGCTACACACTTAAAATTCAAACTGGTCCCTAGAAGACAAGACTCAGAGAGTGGTGTTTTCTAAATACTCCAAAAAATTTGGAATCTCTGGGAACCTTGTTTCAGATATTCTAAAACTAGGTCATATGGGAGGTCAGAATGAGAACACAAGACATAGTAAATTCTTTAATGGGGAATCTTAACTCAGACACTGACATAACCAAAAGCAGAGTTGCAGATAAAAAATAGATTCTGTTTCACTGATTTCTGGGTTATGGATTCAAATCAAATATATATTAGAAAAAAAGTTAAGGCTACTGGTTAAAATCTACATAAAACAGGTATTAAAAATGTACCAGGTGCTGGGTGTGTTAGTGCAAGCATGTAATCCCAGTTGCTGAAGAGGCTGAGGAAGAATTATCAAAATTTCAAAGCCAGCCTTAGCAGAAGTGAGGTGCTAAGAAACAGAGTGAGATCCTGTCTCTAAATAAAGTAAAAAAAAAAAAAAATCCTGGGGATTTGTCTTAGTAGTCAAGTGTTCGTGAGTTCAATCTCCAATATCCCCCATGAAAAATGTACCAGGGGGCTGGGGCTGGGGCTCAGTGGAGCTCACTTCTCTGGCACATGAGAGTCACTGGAATATAAGGTCTATCAACAACATTATATATATAGCACCAAGATATTGACATGGACATTGATCTAAATTGCGTGTAATTTAGCCCTTAAGATTGAAGTTGGTTGGGGCTGGGGATGTGGCTCAAGCGGTGGTGGGCTTGCCTGGCATGCATGCAGCCTGGGTTCGATCCTCAGCACCACATACAAACAAAGATGTTGTGTCCGCCCAAAACTGAAAAATAAATATTAAATTAAAAAAAAATATATCTCTCTGTCCCTCTCTCTCTCTCTCACACACACTCTCTCTTTAAAAAAAAAAAAAAAGATTGAAGTTGGCCAGGCATGGTGGTGCATGCCTGTAATATCAGCTGTTTACAAGACTGAGACATAAGGATCATGAATTCAAAACCAGTCTCATTAATGGTGAGGCACTAAGCAACTCAGTGAAACCCTGTCTCTAAGTAAAATACAAAATAAAGGTACGGATGTGGCTCAGTGGTAGAGTGCCCCTGACTTCAATCCCCAGTCTCCCTCCCCCAAAAAAAAATGGGGCTGAGTAAATAGCTCAGCTTGTAGAGTGCTTGCCTTCTAAGCATGAGGCCCTGGGGTCAATCCCCAGTACAGAGAGAGAGAGAGAGAGAGAGAGAGAGAGAGAGAGAGAGATTGAAATTGCATGTAATTTAAATTCAAGTTAGTCCCACTTTTATTTTTTCCTGCCACACCAGAATAAAAGAGTTTCCTGAAATATTTGGAATGTTTGTGTGGGTTATTTATTTATTTATTTTTTATTTACTTATTTTTACGTGGTGCTGAGGATTGAACCCAGGACCTTGCACGTGCTAGGTGAGTGCTCTACCACTGAGCCACAACCCCAGATTGCCTGACCATAAATAAATAAACAAACAAATTAATAAATAAATAAACCCTCAATTGATGACCCATTACAATTTCTAAAAATCCTTAATTGGGACACATAAACCTCATTTAGGAGAGATTCATTATTTTTAATGTCACCTACTTTTATTCTGCTTTCTTCTCATATGAAAATCTCAGAATGATAAATTAAAATCTTTTAGGGCTGGGGATGTGGCTCAAGCAGTAGCGTGCTCGCCTGGCATGCGTGTGGCCCGGGTTCGATCCTCAGCACCACATAAAAACAGTGATGTTGGGTCCACCAAAAACTGAAAAATAAATATTAAAATTCTCTCTCTTCTCTTCTCTCTCTCTCTCTCTCTAAAAAAAATTAAAATCTTTTAAAAATGCCCTCCAGTTCTTGAAGAAAAACATTATAAATGGTGCATACATTTGAAATAAAACATGGGAAATGATTAATAATGCTGAAAGTGGAGTTTTGAGATTAACCAAAATTTCTCAGTTTGCAAATTGAATCTGGGTGCTTGTCTCATAAATTTTGAAGGAAAAAAATCTATTTAAGCAAGAAGAAATAGAATGCCCACCAGGTGGTATGAGGAATGATACCAGAAAAAAACAAACAAACTCATTTTTGTGTGCCATCTTAGAAGTTTACTGATGGTTTTGGGCAGAACAGGAAGCATAATGCATTTAGAATAGGCTTTGGAAAAGGCATCCTGACTACTATATGGGTTCACTTTCATTCTTTCTATGACCCATCTTTTTTTCTTCAAATTCAATCAGGAATCACCCCTGGGACAAAGGACTTTGTTGAAGGTGTTCCCACAAGTGGGCTTCAAGGTCTTTTACATTTGAAATAAGCCTTAATTGTGCTCATTAACATCTTTAGGTTAGCCACCAGGTGTGTTTGAATGAGGCCCATTATCCTCATTGCATGGTCATTATACTATCTATTCTATTTTATACTTATTTTGTGTGAACAGAGAACCCTAGTTTTGGATATGTGAACAGAGAGCTAGAAAACTAGGGGTTTATTCTAAGACCTATGGAGAGCTAAACTGAAGTTTTGGATTTCAGATTTTGGTTTTGGATTTGAGATACTGCTTCTGCTACATTTTAAAATCCCAGGACTCATGAAGAGAATGAGTTAAAAGCCAGCATCATCAAACTTGTGAGGCCCTATGAAATTCAAAGGGACCCTGTCTCTAAATAAAAATATTATAGAGGGGTGAGAATGTGAATCTGTGGATGAACACCTCTGGGTTGAATTTCTGGTACCAAAAAGAAGACAACATACACATAATAATAATAATAATAATAATAATAATAATAAACAAACAAGCAAGCAAACAAACCCTCATGAGTAACAAGCCCTAAAATTAACAGCCTCTCTCATGCATGAATACAATAAATGGATTTGTAGTTCTCTCCTGGTAATTATCTCAGTCTTCACTATGAAATCTGGAGACATGCTGGACTCATGGCACATGGAATCCCACAAAGGGCTTTAGAAAGAAGCTGAAAACACCACACAATTATGGAATAAAATGCCCAGGTTTTCAACTGCTGATCTAAGCCTCACTAGATTAGTCAGAGGGAGGTGAAGGCTAAGCTACCACAGAGAGACCACAAGACTCTGGAGAGGACCACGAGGAGTCCCTAGCCATGACTGCCAGTTTCCACCATTGCCACTCCTGTCAGCTTTAAGCCACCTTCCTAAGCAGTCTCAATATAACAAGGCACACTTACCATCTCCTGGCTCTCAAGGTTCTCAGCGTTCTCCCTGTGGTTTTTTTTCAGATTCTGCATAGCACAGACACCTGGGCTCCGGATCCAGAACAGAAGCCTACAAAAAGATTTTTAAAATGGCGGGTTCCAGACACCAAGGGAAGAGAAGTTTGTGGAAGCCCTCCCCCTCATCACTGGCTGCGTGAGGATTGGACAGTTCTCACCTAAGGGAGTGATTGGTCAAGGCTTCAGGCACTGCCTCCAATCTGAGCCAAGTGGGCACAGAATCAATGTCTGAATGACAGGCTGCTCCATTGTCATTGTTAACCAACTACAGATCAGGGCTGAGAATATAGCTTAGTCAGTAAAGTGCTTGTTTTGCTTATATAAGGCCATGGATTCAATCCCCTGCACTACACACATACACTCCCGCCAAAAAAAAAATACATTCAGCAAAGGACTTTGGGGACTAGGGTTATGGATCAGTGGTAGAGAACTTCCCTAGCATGTATGAGGTACTGGGTTGAACACGAAGCACCGCATTAAAAAGCCACCCAAGAGAGGGATGTGGCTCGAGCAGTAGCACACTAGCCTGGCATGCGGGCAGCCCAGATTCGATCCTCAGCAACACATACAAACAAAGAAGTTGTGTCCGCCAAAAACTAAAACTAAATATTAAAAAAAGCCAAGAAACTACTAATGATACTGTGTCCATCTACATCAAAAAAATATTCAACAACAAAAAAAAAGACTTTGTATTGGACTTGTGCACCCTCACTACAGAACTCATAAACACTTTTTATAAATAATGTATACATATATGTCTTCAGAAAATGTATAAAATTCTCCTGTGATGTCTTTTCAAGTAACTTATATTACAGGTATGCTTCACAACCTGAAATCCTCCCCACCTCACTTCTTCTTCTTCTTCTTCTTCTTCTTCTTATTATTATTATTATTATTATTATTATTATTATTATTATTATTATTATTATTTGAGGCCTGCTAATTGCATTAAATGCCTCTGTATGGGGTTATTTTAAGGCAAAGTTTTCTTCCAATAATAGGACCTCACCCAGAGAGAAATGTATTGACACTTATGACTGTTTATAAGGTTAAAGCAATTTGTGAATAAATATGTATATATATATTTTTATGAAAATGATATCACAATTACTTTTATATATATATTTAATTTTTCTATTCTTTGTCTCATAAAAAATACAGTTTGAACTTTAAACTCTTTAGCAGTGTTCTTATATCCCTTCCCCCAAAAACGTGACTCACAAGTATAATTCAAATTATTGAGACTCATAAATTTTTGAGCCTTTATTTTAACTAGTGAAGTCTAAAGATTTTCTTTTTATTTTCACCTTTAAATGAATTCCACTTTTTATAGCTTTCTTGTTGTGTAACTGACCTTTAATATTCTGCAATTTTTACCCCCATTCTGATCACTTTGGACTATTCATGTTTTCATGGAGGGGATCTCAAAGTGTTCATGCACAAGGTAGGAAATTGATATAGTAAGATATAAGACTGGTGATTGCTGAGTATGTAGATTTTGCTATACAAAATAAGTATTGGTGGATGATATGGGGTAGGGAGAAAAAGAGCAATGAAATAAAGAACAAAAACTTGAACAGTAGAGGGGTTCACATGCTACAAGTCTATAATGATAGTGTGAATATAGAGGGTAGTGTTCTTGGAAGAAGCAATAAAATTTGAGGGAAAGAAAAAGGTAATTTTTTGCACAGTTCCCAAGTGAGAGAGCCAGGTGAGTGGGTTCTATGTTCAACTCTTCCCACCTAGGAGTGGAATTTATAGTTCATAAGGTATGTCTCAGTAAGTAGTAAAACACCATTTCTATGTACCTTTACACTTTTTCATGGCTACAAGCTGACTTTGACAATTCCAGTCACATTACATCTTTGCACTTGTTAGCTATTCATTAATTAATTCATTCATTACATTATTTATTTGTTTTTTATTAATTCACTTTTTCTTTAGTTGTCATTGCTTTTACATTACTGGTGATTACATAATTGCATAAATATTCTGAAGGTTGACTTTTGGTTAAATATTGTTTTATGTGTTTATTCATATATTTACTTTTCATTGAAATGTTTTTCCTTTACCAAGCCTGATTTATATTAGACCTCAATCTTCATTTATGAA
Organism: Marmota flaviventris; assembly: GCF_047511675.1. Lineage (NCBI taxonomy): Eukaryota > Metazoa > Chordata > Mammalia > Rodentia > Sciuridae > Marmota > Marmota flaviventris. The sequence goes on from NC_092508.1 coordinate 120,587,089, forward strand.
GACTAGATAAAATCACATTATTCCAAAAAACTCAAGGATTTATCATCTTGGCAGAACCCTAATCACCTGCTAAAGTTGACCCAGTCTGGGTCATCTAAAAGCTGTGTCAAAACTCCTCTTTTTTCTTATATACAGTTTAATAAAGGATTTCTCTCTCACTTTTATATTTTGGAGAGTAGACTAACTTCCCAAGCAGTAGTTAGTAACCTAGATGAGTTTTCCAACTAGCTCACTATTACTTTTAAATTATTTACATCCTTGACACTAACTGCTGAGAGCCATAGCTAAGCAAGAATGACTCATGGAAATTTCCTTGTCAGCCTACCCCATGTTGCTTAGACGAGGACTCTCCATTGTGGAAATGGGATTGCCTTGGACCCAGGTCATTTGCAGTGACATTGCATGTATGTTTGAGTAAGCTGACCCTGCTCAAGGACAAGGATGGATCGGGGGGTTTAGGGAGGATCCTGCTGGATTAGGGTGGGTCCGGATTTAGGGTGTATCCTTCTGGGAATAGCGAGTATCCCGCTTCCTCAGGCGCCTGCTCCTTGGGTTTAGGGCAGTTCCAGGTTTAAGGAGGACCCTGCTGGGACTAGGGCGTATCCTGTTGCCTCAGGCGCCCGATGGCTCCTTGAGTTCCCTTTGAGTTCTCGCGGGATTCAGAGAGTATTTTGGGATGCAGAGCCCAGTGGAAGTGCTTTTTCCCAAGAACATGTGTGTAGAGTGCTGGTGACAGTTCGAGAATAAAGAATTGCTGTTTGAATCTACAAGGCTGTGAGTGGCTCGTGATTTTGTGCCCAGCCAGACTGCGGCAACTAACAGTGTCACTGATTACTTTTTTTTAATTTTTGCAAGATCTTTCTCTCTCTCTCTCTCATATGACAAATTGAAATCAGATATGCTTTTTTACTAAGAAACACTCTCAGCCTTTAATAAAATATTCTATAAAGAAAAAGGGTTTCGTTGATTTTCTTAGAGCCTCACTAAATTGCTGAGGCTGGCTGAATTTAATCTAATGCTATAGAAGTTTGCAATATATATATATATATATATATATATATATATATATATATATATATAGAGAGAGAGAGAGAGAGAGAGAGAGAGAGAGTAGTGTTCATTTGACTCTCTCTCGGGGACTGTGCCAGAGTTACCTTTTTCTTTCACTTCTGCCTTATTTCTGCCTCCAAAGAAACTACCCTTTACCCTCATACTACCATTGATCCACCATTAGACTTTTTAAATCTGAACTCTTGAGCTGGTCATTCTTTCCCTCTTTCCTTCACAGCACTTTTTTCTCTACCCGTACCTATTCCACAAATACTTTTTCATAAATACTCACTACTACATACTCAGTATCCACCAAGGTCACATCTTGATCCATCCCTGTTCTGCCTTTTCCATGGATCACTTTGAGATCCCCTCCACCCAGATATCAATAGTCCAGAGTAAGGTCAGGTAAGGGTGTTATATATGCAGGTTTTTAAAAGTCATTTATAACAATAAGCCTATTAAAATTGGGATGTATTTTGTCTTAGGTTAAAAAAGAAAATCTACAGACTGCACTGTTATACTGAATTGTTTAAAATTTATTAATCTCAATAATTTGGAAAAAGAAATTCTATAAAAAGGAGAATAAAGGAAAGAACATAACACATAAAATTGACAAATTTGAGGACACACCAAGTGTACATATCAAAGAGTGTCATATATCAGTGCTTTCAAAAGACAAATTAATTTGAAATAAATGTAGTTAATGTGAGATGTAGTAATCATTTATTAATTATATATAATGGTAGTGTACATGTATATGTACAAAATGCATCTCATATAATTATGAGTATACATTGCAAAAAATGAAATCTACAGTATTTATTTATTTTTTCTGACAACACTATAAATACCTATATCTAGGTTTATGTATTACCAAATGTTCAGGATACATTTTGTACTTCATAAAGTTTACAACTCACCAACTGACATTTTTTTTCAATTTTTCATTTCTCTGGTTTTATACAAATTATATTTACATGAATTCACTTCTTCATACATATACTTTATATAACAATATACATCATATTCCACCATCATTTTTAACCCCATGATCCCTCCCCTCACCTCCCAACCCCCAAAAGGTCATTTTGATACACAATGATGTATGCTATAAAGTTATAGAAAAGAGTATATACCTTATAATAATATGAACAGATAAAGCTTTGTAACTAATACATAGCATAATAATAATAATAATAATAATAATAATAATAAACTTGCCATTTAGACATTAATAAATTATGCACCTAGCACTATTGACATCTTTTCCAAAAAAAAAATGGGGAGTTATTTGTGGGGAAAATGGTATTCTATGCTTTCTTAATATCAAGAATAAATTATTTTCAGAAGTAATATATATTTCAATATAAAAATAAAATAGAACCAGGTTCCATGGCACACATCTCTAATCCCAATGGATTGTGAGGCTAAGGCAAGATAATCCTGAGTTTAAAGCCAGCCTCAGAATCATAGCAAGGCCCAAAGCAACTATGTGTGACCCAGTCTCTGTGTGCCCCTGATTTAAATTTCCAGTAAGAAACAACAACAACAAAAAGAATACAATGTATTGATGAGGACACAGAACAAATTATCATGAACTAAAGATGGAGTAGAAATTGCTGTTATTTCATCATGAAAACTGTATATATATACTTCTCACCAAGCAGCTTAGACCTGTAGAAATTATAGTATGTGTGTAAAATGACAGTGTACAAGTATGTGATAGCATAAGACTAGAGCTATACTTGTCAATACAGTAGAAATGTGCAGCCTAGGAGGAAAGAAGAGGTGATTCAGAAAAATAAAAATAATAAAGTTTGAGAAAAAATGGTTCTGGAGCCCAGAAAGATTTTTGGTTTAATTAGAGTACAAAATACCACATAAGTATTATACTGAAGTTACATCTGTTAAATACATCACATGTATAATGGATTTCAAGGAAAATATGTGGAACTTATCTCAAACAAAATAAAAATGTACAAAAGCACATAAAATAGCATGTGTGTAAATAAAACTAATCATTAAAAAGACAACTATTTTAACTCAATTTAATATATAATATTTTCCTATCAAAATTTTAGCATGTTTTTCTTTAAATTCAAGAAGAGAGCTGGACCTGTTGGTGCACAATTGTAATCCCAGTGCCTTGGGAGGTGTATTGTGAGCTCAAATCCAGCATCAAAAAAAGTGAGGCACTAAGCAATTCAGTGAGATACCGTGTCTAAATGTCATACAAAATATGTTTGGGGATGTGGCTCAATTCCCCTGAGTTTAATTCCAAGTACCAAATAAAAGAAAAGAAAAGAAGGGACCGAAAAAATTATCTTAGAAATAAAATATATGTAAAATACCCCAAAACCTTTAATAAAAAAAAACAACAAATAATATAGTTATTGTTATGAGACACATTTAATGTATATTATGAAACTATATTGCAATAATACAGACCAATATATCATAATATAAATCAAATCTGAAACCATATGTAGATCAATAGTATTGTTAAGAGCAATAGAAAGGCATATGTAAAATGGACCATATGAAAAATAACATTAGACATGAATGAATGTATCTATCCAACCTAAAGTTAGAATTGGGACATAGAGGCAAAGTTCACTGTTAGAGTGTGTGTGCAGAATGTGCAAGATAGTCAGTTCCAAACTTAGCAACACTATAAAAAGCAAATATTAACAGGGAATGATGTTGAAAATAAAGCAGAATATTAAATGAGACACTCTCCCTCCATCTATAGATAAATTTAAGGAAAAAAAACTACTGTATCTCTTTGGCAAAATCATGAATGAGTAGAGAGATTTAGATACACTGGATATTAGTCCAGTCTTAAGAAATGTACCACATTTGGGACAAAATTCCCAATTACCATCATCACCTCTAGTGAACAGAAATGTGAGAGAGGGGCTGAAGATGTTGCTCAGTTTTTAGAGTGCTTGCCTTGTATGCACAAGGCCCTGGGTTCAATCTCTAGCACCACAAAAAAAAAAAAAAAAGAAAGAAAAGAAAAAAAGAAGGAAATATGAAAGAAATGATACAAAAAAATGGTGATACCTAGGAGCCATAAAATTTTTCACAAGTGTTTCATCAGCTGTGACCAAGACACAAAAATACCCAAATATCAAAGCTATCAATTTATCTCAAAAAAATCTGCCAGCATATTTTCCCAATTGCTGTTGCTGACAGATGAAGTTCACTCTAGCTTGTATTATAGGTGAAATAGGGAGGAATCCAGTAAACTACTCTAAGTGTGAGTGAGATTTTAGCACTTCCTGAATCCTGCCCAACACTGATACACTAGTAATAAGGCCAGAACTACCAATTCCTCCTAGAAAAAGTTTTTTTTTGTTTTTTGGGTTTTTTTTTTTTGTGGGTGTGTGTATGTGTGTATTGAATGTTTCACATTTAACATATTTTGTTTATGTTACTATGTCCCTGATACACTAGTAATAATGCCAAAACTAACAATTGCTCCTAGAAAGTTTTTTTTTTTGTGTGTGTGTATGTGTGTGTCAATGTGTGTACTGAATATCTCAACTTTAACATATTTTATTTACCTTACTATGTCCTGAAGTTCCAAACTCTAGAACAAAAGGTGATTGAGCTTATGTAAATCTCTGTAGATTTCAAACAAATGAATTTACATCCTTTTCCCAGCACTTTTATGAACTATGATACCAAACAGCTGTTCAGAAAGGAGCTTAAAAAACAATGATCCCTGTTTATTCCAACAAATCTTTACAGAATAGTCCTACATTGGCTACTTCATATAAACTTTCCTCAGGGATAAAATGCATCAGTCAAAGAGATTTTCTGTAGCCTGGGCAGTATTGTTGAAAAGATTATTATAATAATCTAAAAGAGCTAGGTGTGGTGGCAAATATACTAGAGGCTGGAGAGGCAAGTCAGGAGGATTGTGATTTGAAAGACAGCCTTAACAACATAGAAAGGCTATAAGAAACTTATTGAGATATTAGTGATATATCACCTGTCTTAAAAAAAAAAAGGGCTGGAGACATAACTCAGTGGTAAGCACCCAAGGAGTTCAATTCCTAGCACCAAACCACACAAAACAAAACAAATATCTGAAAGATAGTAGGGACTCCAGAATATAGGTGTATATGCATAGATAAAAATTTTGGTTACAATATAAAGTTAATAAAGATACTTTTGAAAAAAAATTCATGTTTCTTTTTTTTTAAAGAGAGAGAGAGAGAGAGAGAGAGAGAGAGAGAGAGAGAGAGAATTTTAATATTTATTTATTCATTTTAGTTTTCGGCAGACACAACATCTTTATTTGTACGTGGTGCTGAGGATAAAACCCAGTGCCACATGAATGCCAGGCAAGTGCACTACCGCTTGAGCCACATTCCCAGCCCCTATAATGGTTCTTAAGAGCTCAAAATAAAAATGCCACATAATCCACTAATAATATTTTTTTAAGCAGGGTATCATTGTGAATGTCTGTACTCTCAGTGGCTTGGGAGGATGAAAACGGAGGAACTTAAATGCAAGACCAGCCTCAGAAACTTGGCAATGGCCTAAGTGACTCAGTGATATCCTGTCTTATTAAAAAAAATAGGGATATAACACAGTGGTAAAGTGCCTAAATAAGTAAAAATAAATAACAATAACAATTCTTGGTTTAAAAAATGCCCTATAACCCAGTAATTATAATTCTGGGTAAATATCTAAAGAAATTGGAACACTTTTGTTAAAGATATTACTTCACTTCCATTTTCATTGTAGGTTTATTCACAGTATCTAATAAAAGGAATCAAATGAAGTGCCTTTTAGATGCAAGGTATTGATGAAAAGGTTTCTTCCAGCTGCAGATCATCCATCTACTTGCCTTAAAGGCTGCATACGTATAATTCAAACTGCTCCCGAAAAGGCAAGACTCAGATATGGATTCTTCTGAGTACTCCAATAAATTTTGGTACCTTCGGAAAAATTCTATAAGACTTTTCCAAAATTAAGGAATAGGTAAATTTTGGAGTTTGGAATGTGGACAACATACAGTAAATTCTTCAAGGGAGAATCTTAATTCAGACACTGTGATAAGGTGTCTGGTCTGGGGAAGAAAGAGGAAGTAAAATCAGAGTTTGAGATAAAACTAGACTTTGCTTCACTGATTTCTAGGTTATTGATTTAATCCAAACATATTTTGGAAAAGGGTTAAAGCTACTAATTAAAATTTATGTAAAACAGGTATTTAAAAAGTACCAGGAAAGAGCTGAAGGTGTGGCTCAGTGGTACAGTGCTTGCCTAGCATATATGAGGCCGTGAGCTTAATTCTCAGTGCCCCATATAAATAAATTAAATATAAAAAAAATATTTAAAAAAATACCAGGTAAGGATTTAGGGTTGTTGCTCAGTAGTAGAGTACTTGGCTAGTATGCATGAGGCAGTCTGTTTGATACTGGACCCACATTAATAATAATAATAATAATAATAATAAGAAGAAGAAGAAGAAGAAGAAGAAGAAGAAGAAGAAGAAGAAGAAAGATATTTTGTTCAAGAAAAAAAATTATTTTAAACAAGTACAACAGCGCTATGGCCTGTAACCTTCTAATTATCTGTGTTCTAATTAAGCCCTTGCAATTCAACTTTCTTGTTATTTAAATTAAAGTCCAGTGCCACTTTTATTTCCTGCCACACCAGGACAAAGGAGTTTGCTTGAATATTAGGAATGCTTCTAAATGTCACTTTAATAAAGTTGTTTTACATATTTAAAAACTCAGTTGAAAGCAAACTTGGTGGAACAGGCCATAACCCCTGTGGCACAGAAGAATTATACATGAGTATCATGAGTTCAAAGCTACCATCAGCAAAAACAAGGCACTAAGCAACTAACTGAGACCACCTCTCTAAATAAATACAAAAAAAAAAAAAAGACTGGGGATGTATCTCAGTGCCCCTGAGTTAAATACCTGGTAAAAAAAAAAAAAGAAGAAGAAGAAAAATGAAAAAAATTCAATTGAGGACAAATACATTAAAGAAACAAACAAACAAACAAAAAACACCTTAATTTTGGACAAATTAACTACACTATTGTGAGGATGGCCTTAGGCCTGGCCTAAAAAAAACTCCATTTTAAAAACTTCAGTTTGAAACAAGCAGTCTCACCAGGCATGCCTAAAGTAGCCCTGAAGAATTGCCTTCAGACATAAACAAATCACTTCCCCTCACCATAAACAGAGTGAGGCCTCTGGCAGGTTGTCCTCACCTAATAAGAGGGAAGGGTGAGAAGACCAAGGTGCAGACCACCAGACCAGATGTTTCTGGCCCCAGAGTAAATGATGTCATGGCAAAATCTGGTGGTAACTAACAAGGTTTGAAAAAAGGGTAAAAAAGCTGCAAAATTTAGTATAAAGAGTAGAGCAAATGAACAGACATTCAGCCAACTCAATAAAAAATGTACTTGAGCAGGGGAGGCTGATTAGGACTTGGAATGACATCTCATCACTTCTCATCATTTGTATTATCCTCACCACTCTTAAACTCTACAGCCACACCTTAGTGAGAGGGGGGAAAATAAAAGACTATATTGTAAGGGTCCCGCGAAACGTCGGAGAAAGAGACCACCAAGTGACCACTCATGCAATTGGCAGAAGGGGGATTTATTGAACCAGCATGCTGGGGCTCCATGCCCACTCAAGAAGGGAAAACAGCCCAGAGCCCCGAACAGGGGCTGAGCACTGCTTAAGTACACTTTTTGGGGAGGGCAGAGGGCTTTGTATACATCAGAACAAATCATCATGAGGTGCGGGAAAATTGAACAACAACTCCTAAACATGATTAGTTCATTCATTGGCGGGAACAGGTCAGGCTGGAGTGATAGGTCATTCCTAAGGAGGGGGTTACATTTAAACTGATTGGTCCAGGCCCTGCAATGCCTACGTGCGACCACACAGAGCCCTTATTAAACAACCAAATAGTCAGGGGAAATATTTACTGGGCAGTTCCAAGCATTGTCTTAACAGCTATAGAAATTTCAGGTTTTGCAGGTAGCATAGAAACCTAACAATACCTAATCCTTTACATTTTAACTCAGACCTTGCAGCTTAGAAACTTTATAACACCCGGTCTTTTACCCTTTAACTTTTACGCTTTAACTTCAATTTCTTCTACCCTTACATATATGATGTTCTTCTCATGTGATGAAAACTTAATTTCAGTGGGGAGAAACCCAATGGGGAAAATAAAACCAAGAGGCAAGATCTCCCACACACCCAAAATATATACTTCTATGAATAAAAATTTTATCAAAATTACTTTAAAATTTCATTTAACTTTTGTGCTGTCTGGTCTTATGAGAAAGCAAATTTTATTTTAAACTTCTAAGCAATGTCCTAAGGCATTAATATTTTCCCAGAGGGAAAAACAATATAATGCATTAGTATAATTTAAAAATTTCTAGTATTCATAATAAAAATTAAGAAGGAGAGCTTAAATCAATTTAATAACTTAAACCACTATATCCAAAATATTATTATTATTGAAAATATAAATTGACTAATAAATAAATGTATTTTTCAAGCTTCATCCTAAAACTAAATCTTGACCTCTCAGGGATATCTATGTTCACTACAGCTATATTCTATGTTTGAGATTCATAAATACCCTGACCTCAGCAAGGTGAAAAAAATGGGACAACTCAGTTCTGCGTCATAGGTTATGGAATAAACATACCAAACAACATTCTCTTACGGCCAAAGAACAGGAGAGACTCTGCACTTTGAGACAGAAAACATCTACAACTCAGAAGTGTACAAAAGTGGAAACTGTTTCTCACAGGATTCTGGGCACAGATCCATTTTCATATTAGATATCATACTTTAACCAAAAGAGGTTGATATCACTGGAGAGAAGACTCTAGGTAATCAGATCATCAGTAACCCAGAAACTAGAGTCTAAACATTTAAAAAATTTATTTTGCAGTTTTGTCTTTAGCCTAATGCAGGGTTGTTATTTCAATTTCCTTCTTTAGGATGGGGTACTCTGCGAATATCATCAAACATTAAAGGCATAGAAGTCTACACATATTTCCATATAATTCAATAAAGCCTGTCAAGAGATTAATGTTTAAATTTAAATTAATAAAAATTTAACCAGTACCTATAAGGCACAATATGTTTTTCATATAACTTCTGTTCCACATGTGATTGAATCCTGGCATTCAGCCCATGTTTAGTGAATTAGATATCTATCACTGAATAAAAAGAAACCATATAAAAATTATTGTCTCAAGTATGGGCTTATCATCAATTAAGCCTGGGTTCATATGGGATCTTTTTACTGGATTAAGTGATAGTTGGTAAGGTTACCAACTATCTGTGCCCAGAATGTCCTTCAGAGGGAGATATGGTTGCCAAAAAAAACACCCTTCTTCTCAGAATCAAATAAATTAAGGTGGGCTCATTCTCATGGAGGTGACAGTGTTATGAAAGTAAAAACAAAGTATTCAAAATGTTTCCTGACTAATACACTTCCATAGTCACAGATTTACATAAGTCACACACAAAAAAAATAAGAGCTCAGATCCAAAATTTGTGAAATATACTCTGCACTTTGGCTACAAGAGGAGTAAAAACTCATTGTCAACTTTATGTGTACAGATAGGGCTAAAGAATTGCTAATATGTTGACACTCGGTATCATTCTGCATTTTGTAATGGATGAGGTTTACATAGCTGTTCAGTGTGAAAGAATATTTGAAAGGTCTCCTGAATATTAAGCAACTTTACTGGAATTCAGGAACAATTCTCTGTGACCCCAAAGCCACAACTCACATCCTCTAGACTACATGAATTATCAGTCTTTCATTATTGTCTTAGAAGTTAGATAGTGGCACAAAAAAGCAGAATATTTTTTTGTACCAAGGACTGGACTCAGAACACTTTATCACAAATCACATGTCCAGCCCATTTGTTTTTAAAGATAAGCCAAGTTCTCACTAAGATGCTTAAGGCCCAACTGAGTTGCTGAGTCTAGCCTTGAACTTAAAATCCTTCTTCCTCAGCCTCTTGAGTCACTGAAATTACAGACATGCATTACAATATTTGCTCTTGTTTCCTGGTTTATGAATAGGCAAAATTGAAATGATAAGAAGAGAAGCAGCTGTTATAATCACCCCTTTATTAATTCTGGCTTAATTCCTAAGGTTTAAATATTGAAACCCATATTTCAATGTATACTGAAGGTAACATTATCTATTATAGTCAACAGTCTGTTGATCTCCATTTTATCCAGACAATTTTTTACTGCCTAAACTTTGATTTAATTTGAAAATGTTACTCAATATGTTTGAACTTCTGGTTTTTCTTCTGGCATTATTAGGATACTAGGTTCAAACCATGCAGCCTATGGAAAATTATGGTGTGGTTATAGCTAAAGAGAAGACTATATGATAAAATTTTAAACTCATGAAGATGAGGTATTTTCTTTATTTTTATGTAACCTTGGTGAATAAGATACAGAGTACACAGCCAAACCTTAAATCATACAAAGCAGGCTCTAACTCTAGTTAATAAAGAAAAATATCAAATACAAAAAGTTGTGTTGCAAAATCACATAGTAGTTGATTTGTTATCAGCAGCACAGGAATGGGTTTCTGCCATATAATAATATCAGTATGACTTCAATACATATGATATCTTTAGATGCAGCCACGCAGCAGTTGATCAATGATAAGTTGCAAGAATGATGAGCTTGTTTAGATACCATCTGGAGATGGGTTTTAGTAATCCTAGACAGGGGTATTGTGTTCTAGTCATATCACAATACAGCATAATTTTTGAGGCCTGTGGATGCAGAGCTCTTACCTCCTTGCTAATAGATATTTGCAGAAGACTTCAGGTGTGTAGATTTTTTGATGATGAAACCTATAAGGGTGGATCATTGGAAAGGCCAAACATGGCTATAGCTACTCTGTTGTTGATGCTTCCAACAGGTTACTGTTATGATGATGATGATGATGATGATGATGATTAATATTATTATCATTTATTTAAGTAATGAATACCTTGATTAAGAGTATACATTAATTGTCATAAACATTTTCTTCTGAGCATGTGTTCACTATGTAAAATATTGATCATGCACCTTCATTTTCTGGCCTATATATGAAAAGACATATGGAATGATGCAGGATTCTGAGGGCTGGATGCTCTGGGCTACCTGGGAGCTATTGTTACCTCTGCATAAGCATGACTACACTGCCAACTCTTCCTCACATCTCTCAATTGCTAGAGACCAAAATTTTACATCCTGGGTCTCAACACCCACACAGCAACTCACATAGTCTTTAGGATATTTGCAGGTGAGAGATATCTCAGTCCTGATAGATTAATGGCGATTTTTAGGGGAGTAGTGGCACCTATGGACACAAAGATGCATACAACATTTTTTTGCCTCAGTCCAATTACAGTGAACTCCTGTGGAGAGCTGTGACATAATGGGATTAGTTCCTTGTAAACAGAAATAAGGATTCGGACTGCACTGTGTGGAAACATGAACCTTGGAAGTTGAACTATCAATGAATTGCTGAAGCCCAGGCTCCAGCCCCTGGCCAAAGAAAAAAGTGGCAGCAATGGCATAGATGATTTGGAGAAGTAGTCAAATGAGTCATGTGCAGCTGCTGTGGTCATGGGATGAATGGTTTCTATAGATCTGACAGCAAAAACTGATGCAAGTGTAGGAGAGACTACCAGAATGAGAAATTGCAAGATAATCAAGAAGTATAGGAATCCAAAGTATATCCAGTAGAGTAAGATGTCTGTATTTTGAAAATACCCATCAACATTTTCCATTGTGATGATTGAGTCTGGGGAGAAGAAGGATAAAGGCCTTCAAGTCCAGTCAATGGATGATGCATAAAATGAAACAACAGCAGCCAATGGCTCCAGTGAACAACTGGCATGGCCAGCCCAGGTATCCAAGTTTACCCCATTTTACCTGTTAAGCAGAACTGGTGGACTTAAAAAATAATTTACCCAGGTGGCAAGAGAGCAAGATTATTATTTTTTGTCTGTAAGAATTAGAGATAAACAGCATTCTGTGTTGCACCTTAAGAATGGAGAGGTTAGCATTGCTCCTTACAGTAGAAGTTGTAAAATGCTCAATGCCATGAGGCATTTAAGGACAAAAAAGACCATGTATGTTAGTACCTGGCCAGGCTTCCAGAGGGCTGTATTTTTAGCAAGTAACCAAGGTCATAAACAATCATATTCAATCTATGTACAAAAGATAAAAAAAAAAAAATTATTTGTGAGCATGCTCTTACATCAGTAAAATGTTGTTGATATGCTTTCTTTGTCTGACCTGCATTAAAAAAAAGTTCTATTTAATAATTCGGGGTGCTGAGGGATAGAAGCTAGAGTTTGGTTATGGGCTATTGCTGCCTTCAAAAGTAGCATGCCTACCATCCCAAAAGTTCCTCACATCTTCATTCAACTGCTTTAGCCCCAAAACTTGCTTTTTTGATATAAGCCCCTGCACAACAGCCACAGATGTTAAATCATTTTTAATTTGATACTATCACAGATCCTCTGCTTTATTCAAGGAGTATTGTGTTGTTTTGTAGACATACTCCCAGATAAAATTCATATAGTGGAGATTTAGTATATTATTTATTTTAGATTACACATATGGCCTTAATGTTGTCTCACCCTCACTTTTTTAATGTAGTGTTTCATATTCTCCATTTACAAAACTTTTGTGATACAGATACAGTCCTTTTGTTGCAGTTTCCAGAGCATCCTGCATTTTCATCATGACTGAAATGAAATATGCCTGTTTTCAAATTTCTCCTGACAAGAAATTTTAAAAATATTGCTTGTTCTTGATTTTTCAATTCAATTTTCAGCAATTTCCCAAGTTTATTTTAATTCCTTGCTATAAGCTTTAGACTTTTTTCTCAAACATATTATCCCCATTGAATAAAAAGTTCATCAGATGTAAAAAATTTGTTTTTCTTTTTTTTTATTCTTTCTTAACTTTTTTTAAGGGGACAGGAATGAATACTTAACCCAGGGTAGTTCTCCTAAACCCCTATATCATCAGGCTTTTTAAATTGTATTTTATTTTATTTTTAGTTTTCACACAAAGTCTTGCTTAGTTTCTTAGGGCCCTCTCATATTATTTAGGCTGAATTTGAAATTGTGATTCTTCTGCTTAAGTCTCCCAAATTATTAAGATTGCTGACATGAGCCACATATGTGTGTAACCCCCCTCCCCTTTTTGAATAAATGTCACTACTTAAAAATGTCACTACTTAAACATAATGATGAATCATGGCTTCTAAAGGAGGTAAGTTTTGCCTTTGTGTCAGGCATATTTGATCTTGATATGTACTTAAAAATTGTGGGCACACAACAAAGCATCTTTGTAAGATCCTGTTTCAAAATAAAGAAAAAGAAAAAGAAAAAATTGAGAATATAGCTCAGGAATATTAATTCTCTCAGTTTAACCACCAGCACTACACTCATATAAACACACACACTCACACACACACACACACACACAGTACTTATGGGATTTTGAAAATATTTTTTACACTGAACAGCTGTATTAACCTCATCTGTTACAAAAGGCAGAATTAGTGACATAATATCAATAGTCCTTTAGCCTTATCTGTGTACAGAAATTTGGTAATGTGATTTTACTCCTACTCTAGCCAAATGCAGAATGCATTCTACAAACTTTGGGTCAGGGCTCTTCTTTTTTATGGCTTTTGTAAAGTTGTGGCTATGAAAGAGTACTAGTCAGGTATCTAGTCAGGAAATATTTTTTAATGTTTTTGCTTTTTCTTTTAGAACACTGTCTCCTCAATGAGAACAAGCTCACCTTAATTTATTAGATTCTGAGATATCATGTGAAGAAGATTCAGGGTGCTTTTTCTTTTGGCAGCCAGATCACCCTCTGAAGTTCAGTAATCTTAACAGCTAAACATATGCAGCAAAAATATTGCAGATGAATGCAGTTCAATCCAAATGTGAACTAGTAAGTTTTAGAGTGACTTCTTATACAGTTATAGACAACAATATACCCACTGGAGGGAAAATGTCAGGTTTTAATCATATGTGGTACAGTGAATATCTGGAAAACAGCAGATATCTTATATAAAGTATTTTAATTTCTTTTATTCATATCCCCAGCCCTTATCCTTAGTCTTTTAACAATGAAAATGGACCAGCTTGCATTTTGGACTTGATTCTGGGCCCACTCGGCTTAGGTTGGAGTCAGTGCCTGAAGACTTGTCCAATCAGTCCCTTAGGTGCCATTCTTTTAATCATTTTGTAGGCTTTCTGTCATGGATCAGGAGCCTAAATTTCTGTGCTAAGAAGAAGCTGAAAACAAATCACAGGGAGAACTCTGAAAACCCTGAAAGCAAGAAAATGATAAGTGTGCCTTGTTATCTTGAGACTGGATAAGTAGGTTGTTTGAAGCTGGCAAGAGTGGCAATGGTGGAAAATGAAAATTGTGGCTAGGTACTTGTTGTGAGGGGGCAACAATTGTGATATATGCAGTACAGGAGAGAAATAAAGAATTTCCATGAACTTATGCCCCTTTCAATGCTTTATTCACTCAATTACTCAACACAATTTCACTCTATAGGTTCTTAATCAAGAAAACAACAATTCTTAATGCTAGGTACTGCAATAGACATAATCTATTCAGAGCTAACAATTATAAATTAATTCTAAGCACTGCAAAGCACACGTAATAATGACAGGCTAATTACAGACATTCCCTCTGCATGCTAAGTTCAAAAGTCTCAAGCCTTAGGCTTTATGCCCAGGATATGCACACTCACTCAGACCAGGGTGATCAGGACAAAAACCAAGGCAGGGCTTTCCTGGTATGGAGCAGATGACTGGTTGAGGAGAGAATCATAGGAAGAAGTTGCAGCACTCACCATGGTCCAGACAAGGGCATAGAGTTGGGGAGTGGTGAGTATTATGCAGAGGATCAGGAAATGAAGACAACTAATGGGATGTCAGGTCCTCATCAGGCTATCTATCTCAAGTGCATCTTTGTTTTGGCTGGCTGAATCCCTGTTCATTAGCTGTATTATTTACATAAAATTTTGGGCTTTTTGACCCCCCTTGCAATCTTCTTCAGCTAACACCAGGTTTCTCATTGTCATTTACCCTGGGGTCAGAAACATCTTGTCTGGTGGTCTCCACCCTGACATTTTTGACTTTCTCTCTTATCAGGCTAGGAGAGCCTGCCAGGGGCTTCACTCTATTTATCAGGTTGAGGGGAAATAACTTGTTTGAGGCCATACTGGAGTGCTCTGTGTGTGTGTGCCAATTGCATGAGTGGTCACTTGGTGGTCTCTTTCTCCGAAGTTTCGCAGGACCCTTACACATATAAAGTAATTTGAGTTTATGGATTATATATGCTTGTATATTATTCAGGATTTAATATAAAATAATGACAATAATTATCAAATTTTATATATTTATTTTTTGATCTCTGTTCTTTTTAGGTGACAGGTTGAACTTTGAACTGGGAAGAAAACCCCTAAAGAAAAAGTGCCCAATAAAAACAACACATAAGGGACTGGGATTGTGACTGAGCAGCAGAGTGCTCACCTCCCATGTGCAAGATCCTGGGTTCGATCCTCAGTACTACATAAAAATAAATAAGTGAAATAAAGGTATTGTGTCCAGCTACAGCTAAAAACAAACATAAAAATACATAAGGTAAAGGTTAGAAACCAGCCTCTACCTCAGAGCAAAGATTGTCCAAAGAAGGGGGCATGACTCTTATCCTTGGAAAGACACACCCAAGCACTCCTAGGCTCATACACACCAGGCTGAGTTGTTTATCTACAAATAACAGGAAAGATCTGCTGTGCCTGGTGTCCTTGACTCAGTCAGGCTAGGTGAGGATCCATAGCAACCCCCTGGCAGCGACCAATCAGCATGAGAAGGGAAAATTCCTGGGATTCCAAATGACACTTCCAGTAGTTTATGGTGGTTGATAACATTTTGGGAAACCATATAGTGCAGAATATACTCCCCTCATGGCCTAAGCCAATCTGTTCAAATGAATCCCCATCTTGTACTAACCAATCATGCTTACCCAACTTGTTCCCACCAGTGAATGTGCTAATCATATTTTAGAGTTGTTTATGATTTTCCCAAGGTGTGTGATGATTTGCTAAGAGATGCTATGATGTATGTGGGGTACCTGCCTTCCCCAAATAGTTATAAATCTGCTGAAAACCCCAGGCTCAGGTCCTATAAACCACCAGTTGCTGTGTGTGTGGAGGACTGACCTAGATTGCAATAAAAACCTCTTTGGTTCTTACATTGATCTTGGTCTCTGGGGAACAATCTCTCCTGAAACCCATGGGAAAAGAATTCAGCACTCCAGTTCTCTAGGACTGTAGGTTTATAGCACAAAAAGTTACAAAAGGGGGTGACTTGAGAACTTACACAAACAACAGGATTTTCACAAGCATAATACAAAGACACTTAGTAGGTTAATGGTCTAAATTGTTTAGCACTTAGGGAGCAAATTTAGATCACAACATCAGAATTTATGATGCACCACTAAAGTTTCAGAGTGAGTTGTTATTTGGTCAGGGAAATCCAGAATTTATGAGTCATCACTAAATTTTCAGGGAGAGTTGTTATCTCATCAAGGAAAACCAGACATGGGTGAGTTCAAGGCATTGGTAGGGATTTCAAGCAAGTTTACAAATCACAGAAATTTATAATGAAGCAGAAATTAACTTTTCATGCCTTTATGATGAGATGGCTCCAAATCTTAAAAGGAAATTAGGCTGGATTTTTTACTTGCTATGGCTATAGCTTTTAAAATATATGTTGCATACTTTAACAAGTATGAGAATTAAATTATTAATATTAATTACTACTGATTTTTAGAAGACTGAATAAAATAGGAAATTAGATATTTGTTATTAAATACATAAAAATTTTGATTAATATATTGATAATATAAACGTGGAAAATTTTGACAATGATAAAAAGACATTTAATATAAGGGATTCAATATTATAAGTCCCTCATGATCAGTGTGTCAGTCCTTCAATAATTTTTTTTTCATTTTTTTAGGTCATTTTGAATTACACTTCTGCAAATGTTTGTTAAGTATACAAATTTAAGATTTTGTATTTTGTAAAGTAGAAAAATGGCAGATTTGAGCTCCTGTCAGGATTTTAAAACTTATAAGACATGTAGGGCATCTTAGCAATTTTTTTTTTCATATTTGCACACAGTCCAATTCTAGAGAAGAATGAGTTGGAGACATAGTCTACTGTTCTGAGCAAAAGAGAAATTGCATTAGGATATTTCTAAAGCTTTTAACTTTTCTAACATTTCAGTATTTTTTGTGATTTGAAAAAAAATATTTATTTTAAGAAATGAATTTTTTGAAATTAATTATTTATCTTTCCTGCATTATTTTTCACTTTCATTGATTTTTTAAGAAGAACTAACAGAACAGAATTCCAAAAGTGTTCCATGTAAATTTAAAGTATGTTTCTAATAATCAAGATAAATAGCAGAAGCAAAACATCATCTAGTTTGGTGGTTCTGCCTCAAACTAGATAGTTACTTATTTATTTCTGCTATTATTCACTAGGTTCCTAAGGTTGCAGAAATCACCAACCAACACAGAGAAATGTCTTTTTAGTTTGTTTCTCACAACCAATTCAAGCCAAAATACATTAGTATCACAGTAGTTTCATACCAAAGTGTGTTTCTAAATAATAAAAATATGTATACATAAACATATAAATAAATATAAAATAAAATATAATATTAGATAGATTTTTTTCCTGGATAATCATTTTGTACATATTTCCCTTTAGACACAGTTCTGGGAACAAAGTGTCACAAATAAGACATAAATCCTACATTGCTACACAGAGTAATTAAAGCACATACTAAGAGCTTGGTATAAAACTTGGCATAGAGACATAAATAAATAGAGAACATTATAGATAATTATACCTAAGTGCTAAGCAGCAAATTCGTAGTCTTTTAAGTATATGAAGAGACAAGTTATCATAGCAAATTTTATAACTCAGTTGCTGCTAATATAGAGAGATAGAGATATTTATTAAGAGATGGTTTTATGCAGATTTTGGTTTAAAAAGGGAAAGATCAGATAATGCAGGTGATTTAAACATGAGCAATAATATTTTTCTGCATTCAGTACCTTTTTGTAGATATATGAATTATAATTAATTCCAACCAGTAAAATGTAGAAATAGTGTAAAGATTATTCACTAGGAGTAAAATTACTTAAAAAGAGAACAAAACTTCCATTCCTGTCCAAATGTTTATTCCTGACAAAAATACTGCTTTTTTGAACCATTTCTGTAGATATGATTTTTTGTAATAAATATTTTGGTGATTTTTTCACATATCACTTAATATATTTATGCTTCACATTTTCTCTTTTGTCCTATTTTACTACCTATATACTGAAAGAAAAAATTTCTAAATCCTAAACTCCCTTGATATTTGAGATATCTTTAAATTTTTAAGCTTATATCACTTCTATAATGAATACTGTGCTTTCAGTAAAGAATGACTATTTGTATGCACCTGGCTCATTTACAGGAGTTCTGTTGTGTTCTTTGGTTTTATTTACAGTGAAGTTTAAAAAAAAGGTTAATGTTAAACCAAAACACAAAGAAAAGACCACCAACTCAAATTTTAAATCAAATTAAATCAAGATAGTATTGTGTGCACAAAAGCTGGCCAGGACTGTCTCTTACAAGATTCTATGCTAGAGATCATCCCCCTGATCTTCAGAAAAAGTTTTTACAGCACAAAAGTTACAAAGGAGGTGGGTGTCTAAGGTACATACAGGTAACAAGATTTTGACAATCATAGTACAAAGGCAAATAGCAGGTTAAGGATCTACATGGCTAACATTTCAAGGTAGATAATAAATTCAGCTCCAGACATTAGAATTTATGAGCTGCCACTGAGATTTAGAGAGAATTGTTATTAGGTCAGTGGGAGCCAGAATTTATGAGGCACCGGTAAGGTTTTAGAGAGGGTTGTTATCTGGTAAGGGATAGCCAGGCATAGGTGAATTCAAAACACAGGTAGAAATTGCAAGCAAGTTTAAAACATCAAAATATTGTCAGGCCAAAGAGAAATTTTAGTTTTCTTGCACAAAACAGAAATAAACTTTTACCTCTAAAAGCTCTATGAGAAGATTTTATTTTTTTTTTTGTATTTTCTCCTATCTAATGGCTTCTGGCATTCCTTTGTTTGTAACCATAAATGCTTCTCTTCTGTTTTTATGGGGCTTCCAAAACAAAAAAAAAATATATAGATAAGCCCTTCTCATAGGGAAGATGTTTCGAATATAGCAAGTAACTACTCTTTAACCCACAGGGTCTGACAACCATATTATAGGATATGAAAGACCCTCCAATATGCTTGTTCTTCCAACTATTGTTTGCAAAGATTGACAAAAGTCAATTCATTGCACAGAATGAGTGAGGTGAGTCTCTGCTCTGCAGTCCAAAACAGGAGGTAAAAGGGCCCCCAAAGTGAGTTTAAGACATGACCTACCTGACATAATCCTAAAAACAAAAGAAAACATAAATTCAGAGAGTACCATACCCACATAATCTCATTTGACAGAATCAAATTCATAAGAGGAACAGAGGACATAGGCAAATCTAAAGGGATTTGA